>NC_136514.1:80814909-81327409 GCF_053919585.1 Euprymna scolopes
TTTTTTTAACACACACAGGCACACACACACATTTATCTATCTCTCTCTCTCTCTCTCTCTCTCTCTCTCTAATATATATATATATATGTTATCAAAGAGTAAATCTTTAACAAAGCAAAACTTGTCAAGATAAAAGCTCAACATTATTAAGATGAGCAAACGATAAAATTAAAATGAAAGATAAGGAATAAAATTTATAACTTTATATCATCAACATCATCATCAACAAAGAAACGTTCAAGAGAAAATGAAAAAAAAAACTTTAGCTCATGGCATTTTGAAGGTAAATGTTTCTCATCAGAAGAGAAAGGTCAGAATTATACAAAATACAAATAAAGGAATTTATGACAGATAGGAAATGAGAATGAAGGAATGACATAAAATGGTAAATAATTAAAAGGTACATCATATAAACATAAATAGGAGGGGTAGTATAAGTAGGTAATAGTAAAAAATATTTTTTTTTTTTTTTTTTTTTTTTTTTTTAACAGTAAAAAAAGGTAAAATAATATATTTGTTTACATTCAAAATAGGCGACCTTTCTTAGGAAAACTAATTCCTTGATCTCCTTGGTAGGAGATGCTAATATAGAATATTTAATTATCGCTAAAAAATAAACAACAAAAACAAAATCAACATATATACATCTATTAGAATTTTCAGAATGTGAAAGATGATGTAATTATTTGCACAGTCAAGCAACGTTGCAGTTTACAAGAGCTATGAAAGCCAACTAACCGGAAGTCCAAGACTTGAGTTTCGTTCTCATTTGAGCTCATCAGTTAAACACATCCGAATTTGAGATTCAAAACTTGAACCTCTTGTATGCAAGACAAGTACTCTGACACTTGAGTAACCATGCCACACGCAAGAAAGTCTAATAACCAACACAGATCAAACAAACCGCAGCGGAATCCGACGATGGAAGATACCTGTTTCGAATCCCGAGTTTGGATGTGTTCAACTGATGAGCTCAAATGAGGGCGAAACTCAGGTCTTGAGCTTCCAGTTTGTTGGCTCTTGTGAGCTGCGACGTTGCTTGATTGTGGAAATAATTATATATAGCTTCAAAAGTTTTTTTTTTTTATTTTATAATAGTCGTTTTTTTAAACAAAATGATTTTTTTTTTTAATTTTAAGTATTCAAACTAATGGTAAAAGAATAAATTTACAAAAACATTGTTAATGTCTATCTGATGACATATTTAAGAGGATTTCATCTGCATATGCACTGTATAGATTAAGAAACTAAAAGTATTTTATTAAAAAAAATACTAAAATTAAATAAAAAGGGAGTACTAACTAAATTTATCACGTGCATAAGCTGACTTACCGTTAGAAAATTGATTATTATAAAAGGGAATTTAAATATATCAGAGTGAAAAGAACCCCCCACCCCTTAACTTCAATTGTTGAATTTAAAAATGGGGATCGTCAGCTGTCTACCATGAGATGATTTCAGTGATTTAAAAACAAAACAACTGTTAAATTCATGACTCCCTAGTGGAAAATAGCACTTCTTCAATGACTAAAATGTAGATGCAATCCAGTTACTCTTTTACTAATAAATAAATAAATATATATATATATATATATATATATATATATTTATATATATATAATGATATTAAAAGGATAAAATATGAAGTTAAAATGAAATAGGAAGAAACAATATGCTTGATAATTCGTCTGTTCAGTGGGTTTTATTCAAATGACTATTTTCAAATGAGAAGTATATCCCTTCAGCCTCCAGCCAGCGTCAGACACCCAGGACAGAAATATGGGTCATACTACTACTTTTTGTAGCTATTTGATTTGCAAATTAGTTGTAAACTGTTTCTAGTTGTGGGATATTATAGTTCAGTTTCAAGACAATGTTAGTTCATCAGGATAGAGCACGCACTGTTTCGAGGCCAACCTCTCAACAGTTTTTTTATATGTACCAGCCTCTGGTGTGAGACTAACACTATTTGAATTGCAAATAAACAAACTGTCCAAATCAATAAAAAATGAAGCCAAATTAAATTAGATATAGTCTACATTTTGACCCCTTACATCTAGCATCTATGTTCTAAAATATATATGTGTGTGTGTGTGCAATGAATTGTTATCAATATAAGTCTGGAGATCCTGAGGACAATTGGATTTTCTTTTCATAATTTTTTAATTACTGTCTCGATTTGGAACAATTTTCCGGGTCTCTGATGGTAATTCATGAATTATGGATCTAAGAGATCTTTTATTGATCATCTCAAGTAATTTCATTATTCACCATCATCTTTTATATATATATATATATATATATATATATAGTTTTAACAAAATCAAGGAATAGATTGATAGCAACAGATAGGGTATTTCATTGTTAGTTACAAGTGTTTCAAGACTATTCAGGCAAATTCAAACATTGTCGTTTGAAAATTTTCACAAGAACAGCCCTTTGTCAGACTTATTGAATAAAAAACACTTTAACAATGAACAGTATGGAGTCCATTTTCCTTATATGGAAAAACATGGGGAAATATTTTTCCGACATCTCATCTTTCCAAAGTTTTTTTAAAAATTTATTTATATATATATATATATATATATATATATATATATAGGAAATTTATTACTGTGAGTCCTCTTTTACTAATAAATAATGCTCTGACTACACATTGAGCACTCTAGTCCGGTTTTTTCACCACTGGTAAATAAAAAAATATATATATATATATATGTATATAAATCTTTATATATATATTATTTTGACTTTTGGTTCACATTCGTGTTTGCATAAACTTGCTATTAAATAAATGTTTGTATTCTATAGAGGTGGGGACTGAGGACAGAAAATTCCCAACCTGTAGAATAAATAACTATTTAATAATATTATTTTACTGTCAAAAACATTGGTGGAACTAAATTCTATTTATAGATAGATACAAGAAAATCTTTCGCTTATTTTTTATGAAGTCTTATAATAATAAGATCGATAATATTATCAAGATATCATGTTTTCGTATATCCGCATTTTCTATTAAGTCTTTACATATACATATGTACATCTAGAACAATATGTAGGTATAGACAGGGAATAAGCAAAGTAAAATTTATAGAACGAGAAAAAATTATACGCAGAGTTATGCTTTATTTAGAGTTGATATTATGTTTCAGTTCTAAAACTTTATCAAGAATAACATTTATTGAAAAGAGTCTGATAAAATATTAAAAAAATGGAAGTGGTTATTGCGGGCAGACACCTTTCAGACATTTTTTTATATCTTTATCCACTCTGTTAAATAAACGCTATTCTTGACAGTTTCATAACTGAATCACTGTATTGAATCTGTAAAAACATGGCTTTGTTTTATATTATTTCTTGTTCTATATAGTTCGTTTTTTATTTATTTACTAGCGAGGGGTACCCGGCGTTTCCCCGGGTGTTTGGAAACTCCGGGGGTGGGTTAAAAAAAATGTTTTGGTAGGTAAGTATGAGGATCGAACCAAAACCGTTGAGGCAAAGTTGTAAATTAAAGTGTCAAAAAAAAAAAAAACTTGTGACGTTAACCATTGCCTCACAGCGAGATGCTAACGGAAACACGTTTGAATTTATTTAATTACTTGGATTTGGCAGGTGCCCATTTTAATGACTTAATGAGGTCAAGTTTGACTGCGGGACGGTATTTCATTTACTGCGGGAACGCTTCCCAAGATGTTATAGGAAAAAGACTAACCCACATGCGGCAAGTGACAAATGTTGAATATTTATCTTCCCAAAGTCGAGCAAATTAAATAGACAGGCGAGCTTGGTTGTTAACTCTGAGATATTAACGATTTATGTGATATAAAAAGTTTTAAAAAGTTGTTAGGCGACCGCTTCTTTGAAAAAAGCCTTTTGTAGACATACAGAAAAAGCGAACACACATACAAACATACATGTTCACTTTTATATTTATAGATGTTGGATATTTATGTTTTTAAACAAACCTTCACCTGTACATATGTGTAAACAAAAAGGGATTCCCGCTTAAATACAAAATACAATGTATCTACTTTTAAACATTCTGATGAATAATACATATATAATCATTTCTAATTTCTCTGGAGGCATCTGAGTAGAATGGGACGTTCATTTCTTTCTCCGACGAATCATCAACCGCCTTCATCTAATATAGTTTTTCTTTCATATCCTATCTTTAGCAGTGTTTTTTTTTTTTTTTCATTTTTTTCCCCCCTTCCTTGCCACCACTAACAAATTAACCCCTTTTTTCTTTTTCTGCATAGACTTACTCTCATTCTTCTCATTTTAATTATTGATTTATTCATATTTATCAATTAATATCTCATTCTGGACGGTTTAGAATTGGAACATTCTATTTTCTTTGAAGATCCTTGTGTAGATATTAATTTTCTCGTTTCTTTAATATCAGGTTTTTTTTTTTTTTATTGTATATTCAGGTTGTATGGGTTTCATTCCATATCAGATTAAAAATCTTTTTTCTTCATCCTGTTTTTTGAAGCTTAGGATGCTGCAAGTTTCCCAAACTCTAGGGCTGGTCAACAGCAGACAATGTCTCATGCCTTTTATTAATGTTGTTCCGTCCGAAGTGGTAGGTGAGATAACCAAATGCTTTATGTTGAACTTGGGAATCTGTGCGGAATTTCAAATGGAGCCCTTTATTTAATCCACAAGTATAGCATGCTCTTGTTCTGTCAGTCATGACCAGGTAGAAATTAGTGTCAGGATGATTAATTGGAATTGGGAATCGTAAAAATCAGGACATTTCGAGATATTCGAATCAGAACAATTGATACCTATTTTTTCCAATGCCAGAAACGATTCTTTTAATTGTTTATTTTTTTGTTTGAAACTTAATTTTCTATGTCTAATAATAATGGAAACATGATAAATCTTTATTGATTTAAAAATACAAATAAAATTAAAACCTATAGATCAGCCAATAAGTGTATGTTTACGTTTTCAGAAATATATATGTATATATTACATGTTTTTTTTACAGTAATCGGAAATATACATATACATATATTACATGTTTTTTTACAGTAATCTGAAATATATATATGTATATATTACATGTTTTTTACAGTAATCTGAAAACTAATTCAACTAAACAACTCTATAGTTAAATATTTAGATTTTATAAAAATTGGAATCGGTAATTGTATCGAAATCAGAAATTTAACGCAGAATTGGTAATCGTATTGGAATCAGGAAAAATATTGGAATCGTCCCATCACTGGTAGAAATCTTAAATAATTTGCAATTGCATTCTTAGTATTACCCACGCTGAGAATTGAACCTTCAACCTTCAGAAAAGTCACTCACAATTAAATTTTAATTTATATTTTACTTGTTATGCCAAGATTCCCCGAGTTTGACAGGATACACCTGAAGAAGGTCAGAGGTTGCGTCGTCCAAAACGTGAAAATAACACGTTGAGAACAATAGTCCAAATGATGTAAGCAATTACAATTTTGACGTCTTCAAGCTGTCAACAAATTCTCGTCATAAACTGCACTTGATGTAATCAAACGTGGCCCGTACCATTAATCAATGTTTATACTCTGATAGTGTTCCTCACATTTTGGCTGACTATCATTTAGTCTCACTATTATCCTTGAGTGACTCTTAGTCTTCATAAGTGGTGACCCAATAGTAAGAAATAAGAACTGTTTGTATTTCATAATGTTTTCCCATCATCTGTTATGAATTGACTGCACATTATTCATTCAAATTCACATGAAGTCGATGACTAAAAAAAGGAAGACGTAAAAAGAAAACGTAGACAGTTCTGGATTGACATAATCAAACTTCCGAGACTATGCAGTCATGGTGAATGCTCTTCAAATATTTTTTCCAAAATTATGGAGAGAACCAGTTTTTATTTTTTAACAATGCTTTTTTGTATAAAATTTCATAATTGCTTTTCTTTATGCTAGCTGTAAATAAAGATGCAACTTCATATATCCAGATATTGTACCTACACTGCCCAAGAAGCAGGTATATACTTGTATGCATGTGTGTGTGTGTATATATATATATAACAGATTAGGTGGGCTGACCATTTAACAAGGATAGATGATGAGAGACTACCCAAGCATCTGTTTTACGGTGAAATTACACAAGGAAAGTGTCCACAGCATAAACCGAAGAAAACGTTTCAAGGACAACATTAAGTTTAATCTGAAATTTCTCAATATTGATATGTTCAGCTGGGAGAGTGTTGCCGCCAGTGATCATTAAAAGTGGTGCTTCATGGTTTACCACTGCTGTGGTAGTATTGAGAAAGAACAACACGACTATGCAAAATATGATATCCAGAAAGAAAAACCTTCAGTTCTGCCAGAAACTTTGGAGTCGAGCCATGTTTGTGATGTATGCAGTGAGATAACTTTACGTAAAGCCGATTTAGCTAGCCATGGGTGATCACATAAAAATCAGTCTGGGAAAAATCTGAAGAATCCGATATCTTATTTGCTTAATGGTCTTCAAATCAAGTGGTGGTGGTGGGGGAGGGGACTAAAGTGGCATGTGAATGTTCACAGTGAAGCAGTACCAGTTGGTGTCCCTCCACCTCAACATGAGTGTGATCTTTGCAACAAACTGTAAAAGGAAGGCTGGTCTGAAGAGTCACCTTCATTCCTACAGAAGATAGAAACTGCTCTCTATCATATCTCCACTTGTATATATGTATTTAAAAAAGAAATGAACAAAATATAAATAATGTAAACAAAGAAGAATAGTAAAGAAGAAATGCAAAGATGGTCTTCTTCTGTCAAGTTACAATATATATATATATATATATATATATATATATTAATACAAATGTAGAGAAAATTAGGTTTCAGGTTGATAAAAATCATACATGGACATATGGCCTAATAGGTTAAAGCATTGGTTAACTATCAGGTCTATTTATCTTCTGGTGATTAAAGGTTCAATTCTTACTACAGGTAAAAATCTGAAAATAACAAGCAAGATAAAAATATCCATATCATTTGTAAATATTCAAGCAAAAGAAACGATATTCTTAGGAAGTATTAGCATCATTTTTTGCACTGTAACATCCTATGTTTCAACAAAATCGAAAATGTATTATGGAAATTATATCATTTTGCTTTCTTACAGATAAGCCACATATTAGTTTGAATAATCCAAATAGCATGAATTATCAATCCTCCTCTAAAAAAAAAAAACAATAAGGAAAGAATATAAGGATAGTTGTTCAAATAAACTAAGTATTAAAAATTATTAATCTCTATCTCAAAAAATTTTGAAACCTTGCTCAAAAAATAGAACTTTGAACATGCGCAGAAAAAATTTCGTTATGGCGTTCTGGAGAGTATACTCTTATCCCCCTACCTTAATCTTCTGCTGTAGACATTTGAATTTGATCAAACTGATTGTATTCATTTTTAAAGACAATTTTGCTATCTTGGCATTAATGATTTTCGTGTCTCATCAGTTCTCGTGAATTCTCAGCTTTCCGTCACTTTCATTCGGATCTATTATTGTTTTCTGGTCAACTGATCCATTCCTAAATGCATGTTCATCCTCGATCGTCCTCGTCCTAACTTGATTGTTACCCGTTTATCTTTATCAAAGCTCACAAGTATGTTCATTCTGTCATCCCCACCAACCCTGAAAAAAAATTACGACAATCAAAACTTGAAAGTTTCTACACTCCTCGAAGGTATTATTATTTCACAGATTTTGTCAGTTTTTCTCTATTTTTCTTTTTTCTGTGATTTTAGGAAATTAATAGAAAACAATCTGTTGTCATTTGATATTTTTGTTATATTTTCAATAACAAAACGGTTTTCATATGTGTGTGTGTTTATTCAATTATGTTTCACCTTTTATTTATACCAATCCTTTAATTTATGAAGTTAGATGTAACTACAGAGTATACAACAGATAAATGACAAAAGTCTATATTCCAAATTTCAAGATGTTAACCATTTTACCATTTATTTTCTTAAGTACGTTGACATGCACAATTCTTGACAACACCTGTTTCCTAGCGCAAAATCTTTCATGTAATTATGTCAGTCAATGAATTTATTTTGCTCTTAACTCATTAGAAGAAAAAGCACTTATCAATTTTAAAAGAAAATAAAGAAAAAGTTTTGTGTTGTAAAGAATTAGGCACATCAACTTATTCAAAAGGATTATATGGTAAGATGGTCAACATCTTCAAGTTTGGAATATAGACTTTTGTCATTTATTTGTTATATAAAATAATGTCACGTGTTTAGATATGTCCCACTACAGAAGTTTACAGTCGTGTTTTTTTTATTTTATTTTTTTTTATTTTTATGCAACTTGCGCCTTTCATTGTCAGTTTTGTCTAGTGGTTGCTTTACAATAAGTTTCTTTTTGTGCAGGGAAGAAATTTGCTGAGAGTTTTCATAAAGGTTTTATTTTTGGAAAGAATCAATTCAGGAGAGTGAGACTAACATTCTGTTATCTAATTATTTAATCATTTAATAAACTTAATTTAACTGAAATGAGTGACCAACAAGCATTGCGATAACATTTTGCACTTGGATCATCAATGTTTTTTACATTATTGAGACTATAAGAGACTTGTATGATTGGCATCCTCTGTTATATGGCTACCACAGATAGACTGGTTTGAAAACCTATATTTTCTCTCAACTCAACAATATGATGTCATTCGTTATCGGCTTTCTCAATGCTGTTTAGCTTCAACCTTACATGTCTGCTATCCTTGATTCGACCTTGGGAATAATTCCATATTACAGATTTAGGTTATCGTCATGTACTCAGTGTGATCCTTATCAAAATTCTCCCTAGCTGCCTTAATGGCTGTTGACGTAGGGTCCCTAATCGTATGCAACATTTTCGAGGACACCCCCTCCTCATCCAACTTTTTCATTTTCAATTATGCATTTCCACCCCATTTTGTTAAGAAGATGAATTTTCAATTTTAACTCCTAACCCTTTCTCAAATTTAAGTTTTGATTGCTTTTGCGTGGTTTCTTATGGAGGTTGAAAGATCTCTGAAAATATGTCTGTTCTGTACAGTAATCAAAACCCAAGAGGTTGACTAGTTTTTCAACTCCCATTTGAAGGTGAGCCTTAAAGTAGAAGACAATTTTGTTGTTTTGGGGGAAAACACCTGGCTTCATCTTTCTACTATTTTTGCATATTTTTTTTTTATATAGTTGGTTTTATGAAGTTTTTTGTTGGATGACAAAAAAATTATGTTCATACAAATAAACTATTAGCCAAATCTATAGCTGCGTAGTTGTGGCCTCAGTAAAGCCTCCCAAAGATAAGTGCAGGGTTCTTTTCCATTTGTGACATTGCACTGCAGTTACTCTGATATTATCCAAATGTTGATAGAGCAGCCACTCTTAGCACTACCTAAGAGTTAGGGCTCCTGTACTGCCAGTTGGAAACAACTCAGGCAAGTTGTCAAACCTTTACCCTCAACCTGTTGGAACAAGAGCAGCCAAGACAAGTCGGGTACTTTATCTCAACTTCCTGTTTTCGTATGTCACTTCCTTTGATACATAAACTTAATTTCGATGCAGAAATTTCATTCCTGCATCATCTGATTTCGAATATTTCTGTGTAATCTAACCCACGTCCCTCATACAATTTTGTTGCACTCTGTTGCCATAATTGTTTCTTTCCTAATCAGGTTGAACTTTTTTCTTTTAACTTTGTGTCATTCATATTTAAACATTTTTTTAACCGATACAAATACAAGAAAGTTTCCATGAACAAAATCTCGTCTCCCCATGTGTGTTATTTTCGATGATTTTATTTATTGTTGGCGCTTGAATCACCTTTTTATTGAACCCATATATTTATATATATATTTATATATTTAGGCAGATCGCACTAATAGTGAGATGAAAACCCTCAATTCATACTAAATATAGAAAAATAGCTTTCTAATTATACTGGTTATATTTTTGCAATTGATGTAAACTAACTTGCATATTGTTTTGCAAAAGGACATTTCAGTAATTAGCTATTCATTTTTATTTTCTTATTCAGTGGTTTTCTTTTAAATATAATGATTCGTTCGGTTTAAGGATATTTTTTTATATTGTGGATAAGTGATAAGTTTTTTTGTTTGAAAAGAATGTTTCCGTTTCTTTATAATCAGTTTATTTCTGTAAGTTTTTACATTGTTCTTTGATTTTTGCAACGATGCCCGGACACAAGTCATGCTAGTTGTAAATATAATTATGTTTGTTTGTTCGTATGACTATTTTGTATGATTGTATCTTTCTCTATATTCATAACACGCATTTCTAACATGCTCAAGCAGAGCTCTATTTTCTTTTCTTTTTATACTGAAATTAACCTAACATTCCTTTCTTTATCTGAATTCAGTTGTTTCATACCGAACCTTTTCAAATGCTCCAATTCTTGAACACTTTCTTATCTATCTTTTATTTTGCAAGACATTTTGTCCCAATATTCTAGAAATCTTTCTAAAAATACTTCTGGAGGATGTGTTGTTTTTTTTCTTTGATTTTTACATCAATGCTCTGACACAAGACTACTACCATTAGTTTTAAATATTATCTTTTTTTTTTTTTTAACATTCAAAATCCTTTGAGATGAGGCTTCATAATTTGTGCATTCATTCTTTTTGCATCCTGGTTAATCACCTGAAGAAGGCCAGAGGATGAGTTGGCCGAAACTTGGTGAAACAACAACTATGAAGATGAGGATAACAGTCTGCAAAAAGGATGAATGCACTTAATTGTGTTTGTTTGTTCATATGATTTTGTTGTTTAAGCATACCTTTTTCTCTTTCCATAGCGTGTGTTCAAGCAGGGCTTTCTGTTTTTAGTCGACTTTCATTTCCTCTTCTGAATCTAATCATTTTATAGCAAACCTTTTCGAATCGTCCATTTCTTGAACGCGTATCTGCCTTCCACTATGCAAAACATTTTGTCCCAATATTCCAGAGAGTCTTCGAAAAATATTTCCTCCCTTCTCTCTCTATCTCTTCCTTTCCTTCTAATTCTTTCTAACTAATTAAAATTGAAAACAGTAGGGAAATAAAAATGCCGTAACTAGATCCATCGGCATCTTGTATATCCTCAAATGGTAAAAATTGGTAGGTACAAAAAAAAAACATTTTGATGTTGTATGCCCCTCCCCCTCCCCTTTTCTTTTTTTCTCATTTTTCATTTTAGCACGAAAAATCTTGTCCTTTTTTTTTTTTTTTTTCTTTCAATTCCGCATGCGTTGTACTTCTCATGATTACCGATGTCCTTTAGATGATTTCTTCACATTTCAGACGTTTCAATTAGTTTGTAAAAATGGTTATCACCATATCTGTATGATTTTTATTATTAGTTGCATTTACGATAGATTCCAGTTATTCAAAATTGTGACTCGTGTACTGTTTAAAATTTTTATTTTTTGCTAACATAGCCATCCCTCCACTATTTTATTTTTCTTCAAAACAATCTTTGTTGTTGGTTGGGAGTTTGATTAAAAAAACAAATCTGACTTTAAAAAAGAAAAGAAAACTTCTCTGACTTCTGCAAAAATTGAGGTGGGGAGTCTGATATTAGAAAACTCCTATAAACCCTGCCCTGTTAAAAAAAAAAAAAAAAATTATGCTAGTCTAGAATTTCCCCTTACACCAAAAATAAAGAAAAATTTGTTTTATGCATATGCTGGTTACAGAAAGAAAATATCTTATTCCAAAAATCAATGAGTGATCAACTAGTTTTATTTTTAGATACGGAAAGCAAATTTTATAGCTAACTAAAAAATAACTGTCTCATGATACCATTTTGAAAAGTCTTAAAAAAGAGGGGGAGGTAACTCAACAATAATTCAAACTTGTGAGATTTATGTTGTAATTCCTATGAATTCCCATTAATTATTTAAAAATGATTTTTTTAATAAAACTACAACTACTGGATCAATTTATATGATTTTTGAAGTACAAGATTTTCTCTATTACGGGTACGTACAGCATACATTTTTATATATATATATATATATATATATATATATATATATATATATATATATAAATATATAGGGAGGAATTCTGGACGAGCACCAAAAAATCTTACACCTCCAATTGCTGAAATATTTGCAGATATATTGATTCTAGCTCCACACTTCAAAGGTGGAAGTTGACATTAATTATTTTAACTTTTTGAAAAAACAGATTTGTACCCAAGATTCCCCAATTTTCAATCATGACTCCCCGCTTCTAAATCTCAGCCCTCACAGCAAATTTAACTCTTTCTTATTTGAATGTTTTCACATAAACATTTTTGCATCTCACTTCTGTTGTCAGTTTTCTTTCTTTTTACTAAACTCATTAAATTTTAATATTTTTTTTATCCATTTTAATTATTTCATTTTTTTATAAACACTTTTTTATATATTTCCGTCATTCTTTTCATTTTTTTTTTTTTTTTTTGCAGTTCATTATATCACCCCTTTTCCCCACTTTCTGTCCTTTTTTTAAAATTTTTTTAACATTTTTTCAATTTGCTTTTTAACTTGTTGTATCCGCATGTTCATACTTCTATTTTTTTCCTCACAAATTTTAACTTTTTTTTATTTGCTTTCGTTTTTTTTTTTTTTTTGCTTTATTTTTTTTAATTTAAATTTTTTTGGAAAAAAAAAAAAAACTTGCATTTTTTTCTTTTAAATGTTTTTAATTCCAAAAGTTTTCCATCCAAATTTTTTGAATTTGTAAATTTTTTTTTTTTTTAATCCAAATCTTAGTTTAAAATATTTTTTTGCTGCTGCATAATTATATCAATTTTGCATTGCTACCAGTAGAACAGCAGCAGCAACAAACATCACCTCCTCATCGTCCCAATCATCCAAAAGATCAATGCTTTGATCTTGAAATGTTTACGTCTCAAACCTCTCCAAAATAGGTGCATGAAGTTCTAAGATGTGTCGGATCACTTAATACGTAGGGGTGACGGGTCCTTGTAGCTGTTCATCCACACTTTGTCACTTTATTTTAAACATTTTTTTTATTTAGTTATCATGTAGCTTTGCTAGCTTTTTTTTTTTTTTTTTTTTCCATTTTGCATTTACAGTTCTGCACTTTTGTGTCCATTTGTGAACATTGCAATTCAAAATTTAGTCATCCCAGTGGTTCCCAACCTTTTTCCAACAATGATTGCCCTCCCCCCTCGTTACTTGTTTCAACTTCACTACTTTTTGCGACCAAATGAGACAAAATCCTTAATCCTAAACTGAACAATTTAAAATGTTATGATGAACCAGAAAAGTTTAAAATTTTCTGTTTCAGAATTTTTTGAGATGAGGATTCATTATTTGGACTACTGTTCTCATCTTGAGTGTTATTTTTCAACCAATTTAACCTTCAGCCTCTTCTGCAGGCACATCTTTTCAAACAAGGTCATCTTTAATATCAAACTCTGGAATCTACATAATTTTTTGAACTGAACCCTTTATTTATTCCATGTGGACCTGTGGTGCAATGGTTAAAGATATTAACTAGCAATTAGTTCTTTGTGACAACAATCTTCTAGAAATTAAAGAAATTACTATGAGTGCTAAGAATAACATAAAAATTAAAACTTGTACCCAGTCATGGCTGACAAAATGAGAAGTATCTACCCCTGTGGATTAAATATGAAATATTGAACTTAATCTTTTTATTTAATCCACAAGGGTAGATTGCTCTTATTCTATCAACCTTGATTGTTTAGAAATATTAAATGTTATATAATTTTCATCTATCACATGTTGTAAGTAGTGTTAAGACGATTAATCGGAATCGGAAAAATTGAAACTTTTGGGTGTATCGGAATCAGAAAAAATTGTGCCTTTTATCTGATGCCAAAAATGATTCCTTTAATTATCTGCTGGTAGTAATAATTAAATAGTTAGAGATTTATAAATAACCAGAATCGGTAATTGTATCGGAATTGGGAATTTAGTACAGAATTGGTAATTATATCGGAATCGGGAATTTAGTACAGAATTGGTAATTATATCGGAATCAGGGAAAAATATTGGAATCGTCCCATTACTAGTTGTAAGAAATGAATCTTCAGAAAGTGAAATGGGTTTACTTTCAGCAGCCTAGTAACTCTTGTTTCTCTTATTTTGTCCTTTTGTCCTCACATTCCATGAGCAATGTTTCTGACAAACAGGGAAGAATTGCTGTTTTCTGTGTCAAAATCTATCCATATCATACTTATCATTGGTTGGTTTTTTAACTTTGAAGTGTCATTTTAATTTTTTACATCAAGTGGCTTGGAGTGATCTACATCAAAAATTTTTTTTTTTTTTAAACAGAAGACTGTCATTAAGCTGATTTCCATTTATGAAAGGATGCACCTGAATAAAGTCGGGAGGTTACATCGGCTGAAATGTTATGAAAATAAAAAGTCATGAATAGTGATGTGAATAATTCAAATTACTTTTCAAAATAAAAATCCCAAAGATTTTCAAACTAGAGAAAATGCAAATTTAGCTTTGTTTTAGTGATTAGATACGAACGGTGAAAGGCTGTATGCAACTAACTCAGAGACTTTATATTCTATTTTTAATTTACTTTTTTGCTTTGTAATTCATTGGAACAGTGAGCAAGAAAGGGAAATAACCAAGTTGTGTGATTCAATTTTAATCGATTTCTTTACCCGTTTCTTGCTCTACATTTATACATCCTCTTGATGACGATTGATGTGATTAGATGCTTGTCTTGATGGCTTATGGGGCCCACGGTTGGGAACCTCTGATTTAGATAGTCATTGTTTGCTAATGTCATATTTTTGTTAAAAAGAAAACAAAAAAAAAAAAAGCATTTTTAACTTGTTGCTAAATTTTTCATGTGACTACAAAATATTTTTTATATCCACAACCATAATCGTAAATTAATTTAAACTGTTTTTAACTCATTAATGCTGACATTTTTATTTATTACTCAAAATCTTTTGTAAACCCAATATTTGAGCAAAATTTAAGATTTACTTTATAACAGAGCATATATATAATATGATGTTTCCTATAGCAACTACTTATCAGAAAAAATTTTTGATTAAATAATAAATGAAACTGATTATATCCCTCAGCTCTAGAGTTTCACATTTATGCTGAAAACTTTTTTCCTTTATTAAGCCATAAGTCATAAATCCGTTAGCAATATACAGAGGCTTAATTAACTTAATAAGCTAATTAGTGAATGCATAAAACTTAGGAATATTATGATAGCCAATACAGAATTTCAAAATATGACAGTGATATATGTTCATTCATACAATTCTGAGGCAGCACGTTCAGGATTGCAGAACACAATGCGAAAGGAGATCGCTAGTACATCTGAGCAAACACCAGTGTGATTATGCAGAGGGTCTAATGTGAATGTATACTGGTTTGGTTTGTTCAGCCACAGCACAAGACGGTGTTTAAGCATTGCGGCAGGGAAAGAACCATGAAATAATCTGTATGCAATAGAAGAAACTTTGACATCGGTGTTATCAATATACATCAGAAAATAGTGTGGTATTTGAAAGCCACTACTATCTTTATGACTAACTATAGATATTTCTGAAAAATACAGATGTTGTTGAAATATGGTTTAATTATCCTTTTGGTATTTAAAAAAAAAAAAAAAAAAAAAAAAGACCATGGTGCTAATGTGTTACAAGAAAAGGCAAAAACAGTTGTAAAATAAATAAAATCTCCCGAGCAATGTTAACGTTTTTTAATATTGTCAAGTGGAGAGCTTAGAGGAAAATAGTTTAAAATAGAGCAATATTTTAAGATGATACTAAATATGTACTTTCAAAGATTTCCTTGGCTTAATAGGAAAGCTAGGGCATTAATATTTATAAAAACGTGGGTTGATTATAAGAATCACTTAATAAAGGTTTTGCTTGAATAAAAAATGAAGCTGATTTTACTGAAAACTGATACTGCAGTGTTACCAAACACTACATCAAATTGGTAGACACTTCAATCTTTATGGTTAGTTATAAAAACAGATTTCGCTGAAGTATGATTAATTACCTATGGGCTAATGATGCTAGATATTGTTTTTAAAAACAGACATATATGTTAACTTGATACCCCCATATCTTTTTGTAACTAATATTATATTTGAGCACAAAATTGTTTTCTTATTTAATACACCAAATCCTTTATAACTGCAATATTATATTTGAACCAAATTAATCTAAAAGATTGACTTTATAGAATAGTTAGAGCATTAATATATCCTACAGATAAAAATGTGAGTTTTAAGGATTAATTAACAAAAAAAAATAATAGTTGAATAAATAATAATTGTATCTTTCCACTCTAGACATTTTATGCTGAAAACTGAGACATCAGTGTCACGAATATATATCAGACAGTAGATGTCATATTTGAAAGACACTACAATCTTTATGACTCACTATAGATGTCTCTGAAAAATACAGATGTTGCTGAAATATGGTCATTCTTCTGGTCCTAAAAAGAAAAGAAAGGACCATAGGTGCTAACGAGTTTACCTGCATTTGAATTTGGATTTTTTTTTTTTTTTCTGCTCTCTTTTCATTTCAAATTTTTTTGCCCTTGTAAATTAACCTGCTTCATTTTTTTTTTTTTTTTTTTTGTGACGATCGTCTTTGTGTCGAAACATCAAACGAGCTAAACAGTATATATAAACGAGCAGAAGTATTCGGCTTTATCTGGCTTACATTTAGTATCATAAAGTATCCATAAATAATCCAAGATTGCGGAGTCTGGAGTATAAGGTCTAACTCCTAGCATCCCAGATAACCAGTCAGTCTTCTGTTTCGACTCCCAGATGCAAACTTGCATTCAAGCATTGCCAGTGCTTGACTATTTGCCATCATGTCATGGAAATGTGGCAAAATGTTAAAACTTTAAACCAACACCTGTGCGTGAAATGCTAATCAAAGGAGAACAAGTCTACATGATTGGAAGCAACAACCTTTCTTATTCCTTGAGCTTTCACTACAATTTTTTTACTTTTTCGACTCTATGCTCAGTCACTATCGGGTCATGGATGGTCAGAAACATTTTCCACTTTAAGGACCAACTGCTGACCACATACAGACCATCAGTGATGTTTCACAAAGTTTTGGGAAGGACAAATGGCCGTGAGCTGTCTCCACTTTCCTATATATATATCTACATCGAAAAGTAACTCCCTATTTTAAAATACTTTTGACTTATTTTTTAAATATAATTTCGACAATTAATGAATATAGGAAGAAAGGATAATGCATGGATTTTTATTTAAAATTTTAGTATAGATGCCTTTATTTGCCGCCAGCTTTTCAAGTTTACCAGGAATCACATCAACTGATTTCCGAAGAAACTCTTATTTTTATATAATGGTTTGAATTAAAGGTTTTAATGCAAAAGTCAAATATCATCGTTCAATTGTGTTCTAAACAGAAGTATTTATTTCAAACGCGCTCCTGCTTTATCAAAAAACCTAGGCGCTTCTGCTTGTATGGTCATAAAACTTCTCAAATGCACTTGTGATGTTAGGCTGTATAAGTGTGTTCACTTTGGTCAAAATGGAGCTGTTATTTCTTTAATCAGATTTTTTCAATTTTTGATACTTATCAGGAGGCATCCCAATACAAAACCCGTCCAAGAACATTCACATGAAATTTTTTAAAAAATCGACGCGACCTTTTCGCAGTCCATAAAGAGCAAACTTGTGTGTGCACATACACACACACACACACAAAAAAAAAAAGTGCCTTTTATGTATAAGTAGAAACTTCTCTAAAAATAATTAAAATAGATAATTGCTTACTACATTGACATTTCATTTGTTATTGAAGAATATGATGTTGCATCAGCAAATATTTTCAACCTCCATCGATGAAATGTGTGTACATGCTGTCGGCTGGTTGAGATTAAAAAAATAAATAAATAAAAAGGAAACAAATTTCTATATTCTGTTTCTTTTTATTTTTTCATGGGTTAATTTTACATGTGTGTACAGTCAATGTGTGTACAGTCAATCAGAAAATGAAACAAATTAAACAAAAGAAAATAGTTAACTTCTTCCTATTCACTTGCCTCCCCACGAGGGCAGAGTTAGACACAAGGTTGGTTGTTGATGTGGGGGGGAAAATCCAGCTTCCCAAAAAGGGGCTCTCTGGATAGGAACAAAAATAAAAATTGTCTACCATATAGGATTTCTCCTCTACTGATCAACGATCAAAAAGGTTAAGTGCAATATCAGAACAGATACTATACTGTGATCTTGGCCCGAAGGTCAAGAAGCTAATTTGACTTTTGTTCAAACATGTTCATCAAAAAGTATTGATTTAAAATTTATTTAATACTTTTTGAAGATGTTCGTGTATCGGGAAAAAAAGCCGGTTAATCTCGTTTGTTTTTTCTTTCCCTTGTGTTTAATTTGTTTCCTTCCAGTTTTGTCTTTTATGAAATAATATAAACATAGGAAGAAGCTTATATGGATCGACCAACATTTCGATGTTAATATATCTGTTCAGAGATTCTACTTTTTAGTTCATGTTATCAATGTATTTGAACTTATTTAAATAATATAATATATTAGTCCTCCACAGATAGGCTGTTTTGCTGTATCACAGCTCTTCAATGCAGCAAGAATAGCATTCATCTCAAAGCTAGAAATAAAATCTACAACTATTTAGTTGATAGCAGTTCTATCCCCAAAGCACAGAATCAGGTCTCGTTAATCATATCTCCAATGTCTTTAGATAAACATTAGACATTTTAGAGTGCTCCATCGGGTTAATTTACAAACAAAGAGTTTGCATTACACTAAGTAGCAGATGATATAATTTAACATAAGTGCTTTCCCTAAAAAGAGTTTTTTTTTTTTTTTTTAAATATATATAGTCATTGTTGGCGGCAGAACTGTGATATGAGTATACATTTTGCTCATTCTATGAGGGAAAACAAGTCCTATCTGTGCATGGAAGAAGCAGCTGCAGCTGCCACCATGGATAGTAGGAGGGTTCACAGGTTGTTGTGATTCAGCTTTCCTTTGGGATCTTTTTGTTCTTTTTGTCTTTTATTGTTGTGTTAATCTTGGTCATTTTAAGGGTTAGGGTTAGGATTAGGATTGATTTTTAAAGTGGCGTTTTGATATGCCGTGGGGTCTGGTTCCAACAGCAAGTTTTGAGTAGAGAGCTTGTTTGAATAGGTGGTTGTCAGGCATTCGGGCAGTGTGTCCATCTCAGCATAGACAGTGTTTTGCTATTGTGGTTTCATTATATATAATCCTGTAACTATACTATGACTCTGTATTTTCAGAGAAATGAAAAACAAAAATGGTATTTAGTTATATTTGTAAAAGCATGATATATTTAATAAGAGGTTAATGTAGTTTGCTTGAAGCATTGTTTAATCTGTATATATAAAAGGCAAAATGTGTTGGTGTGTGTGTGTTTGTATGTCTGCCAAAAACATTTGACACATGTAACGAACACTGACAAAATTGGTATCGTGAGAAAGATCAATCTCTCTGACAGTAAATATCCAAAAATTGGCCAAAAACATTAATTCTTTGATGGGCAACTGGGCCATTTTTTGCAAGGAGGAGTCAGATTTTGCGTCCACATATTTACAAGTCATTCACGCTTAACGATCTCAACGTACGTTTAAAAGATGTTATTGTGAAGGCCTATGACGTCACAAGTGTGTCGTGGATAAGACTAAAGCATTTGCTTTTTTCACCTCCTTTTTTTTTTCTTTTTGCGTTACAGGTTCGAGCCTGGCTACTGAGGCAATCTTTTTTGTGGTGGTGGTGGTGGGGGGGGGTACTTGCTCAATAGCTTTACTATACTACCTCTCCACATCTGGACAATGCTGGGTACCGATGCTAGTGTGTATATAAAAGAAATTTCGATAATATATTTATTACATATATCAATAGTTTCATGAGATTTGGGAGATCTTATCTGTTTTGCTAAATAATATCACACATGTTCTGTTCTTCAATTTGGTCCAATGAATTACTGAAAACATCATGTAGATTGATGTTTTTTTTTTTTTTTTTTAGTACCTCCTCCCTAGCATAGTAGAGAGAACCTACCTTCTTCGCAGCAGCCTTGGCAATGCCCTTAATGTATCTGTTCCAATTCATGTTCCCTGTGAACATTAAGCTGAGAAGTTTGAAAGAAGGACTTTTGGGTTAAGTATCATTAGCCATGGCTCTTGAAAAGGTTTCTTGTAATCATTTAAGGAAAGAAGCTTAGGTTTTGCAGCATTAAATATTAGCATCCATTTATATGCCCATTCCATTACAGATTAGAGGTTTTCCTATTATGTTTCAGCCGTTTATTTAGATGTGTTCATGTTTGTTATAGAATGTGGTGTCATCAGCAAATATAGCATTATTTATTATATTGTTTCCTTCTTGTGATGATATCTCTGTATAAAGGCATCTTGTAGATTTTCTGCCACAAAAAAAAAAAAACTTTTCATATAAATAATTTACATTTGTTTTAGATCTGTTGTGATTTCTGACTTGAAAACAATACAGAAATCTGTGATTCACTGTTTTCTCGATTGGCATTTGGAAGTTCATATGAATATATTTTATTGGAGATGGGAAATTGTTGATATAGCTATCATCTGACCAGTTAAGATTTTATTACAATAGGCAGGTCAGTGTACCAACTGACACAAAAAAAATGGCAAAATTTTGTTTTATATGGTTTTACTAGCATTTCCCGGGTGTTTGGAGGTGTGGGTAGAGAAAAAAAAAAAAAGCGTGACGTCTTTGCCGTTGTATCCATTGCCAAACCGGAAGCGGCAAAAGTTTAAATTAAGGCTGGTCAATTGAAAAGAGGGGATGACATTCAAAAATATCGGCAAAAAAAAGCGACCTTCCTTGTAGAAAAGTGCCCAGTTGAGGGTGGAGGAATTTGATTCTAGCCAATTTTTCGATATTTGTCATCTGAAGGGTCGAGCTTCAAAACGATCCCGATCTCATGAAAATCTGTCACCCCTATTGAAAGTTTTAGGCAGACATGCATGCATGCATACATACATACATTTATACAGATATACAGACAGGTGAGATTTACATTTATAGATGTCAGGTTGGATCCACTCTACATCATACTAAAAGTTTGACAAGATTTGGATATAGGAAAGTTTCAAATTTCAACGTTGAACATTACAAGTCATTTTCCATTACATTTTAAAACACTAATTTGGTCAGTTTTCATGATAAACCAATAAATCTTGCATTTTTACTCACATTTTCAGGATCAATCTTTCACATGAAATGATTGTCAGTGATGTTGAATCACACCTTATGCCATATCTATGGTTACCCCCTACCTCATTCTGATTCACATGAGTCATAATGTTTATTCAAAGTTGTTCACTTTTCCTCCTCCTCCTCCTCCTCCTCCTCCTCCATGAATGGAACATTTTTCATATTATCGCAGTACAAGACTTATTTCATTCTTGACCTGCAAAGGTGATAGGATTACTGAAAATTTTTAATCACCAAGAAAATTGAATATATATATTATACGTGCTTCAGCAAGACAGAAATGTTCATATTCTATTGCTTTCACTTTTTCATATAACGATTATGTGTATGTATATATGTGTGTGTGTGTGTGTATATATATATATATGTGTGTGTGTGTAAATTGTTGATTTTTCTTTTTTTTTTTTTATTAGTAATTCTGTGGTATTTTTTTTCTTCTTTTTGCTCCCTGGGCACTTCTGAAGAAAGGAGATATGTCTTTTGTTTACATTTTAGTCTCCCCACATTTTTAGGGCATTATTTGTAATTATTAATTTATTATATACTTTCATTTAAATATTATTGCGCGCATAAAAGTAAGTTATCCGTAGACATGCATGTTTCGAAGTTTCACTTCTCATCAGTATGGCTAGACTTAGTTGACAAGGATCAAACTCGTCACTGCTCGATAAGTAGTCTGGTGTTTTACCACAAGACCACGGGAACCTTATCAATTTTTATGCACGATTTTTACTGCTATAAATGTGAGATTGATTGATTTATTTAGTTTTTTTTTATGAGCGATTCTGTAGTTTTTTGGGGGGTTTTTTTCTTTTCATTCCCTGGCTGCTTCTTAAGAAAGGAGTTATCTGCCCTTTGTTTACATTTTAGTCACCCCCCCCCCCCACATATATATATATATATATATATAATCGTTATAAAGTAGTTGTACTTACTGAATTTTAATTTTTTTTTTTTTTACACTTTTAAAACTTTGGATAGATAACATCCATCATAATCCTCAATTTAAAAAATGTTGATTTTTATTTTTAGCTTATTTAAAATGTTTCATATTAGTTGTAATTTTTTTTTTTTTGTATAATTATAGCAAAATACGTTATTATATTGCCAATAACATGGTACAACAGTAGCAAATGAAAATTGGCTGGTCAGAAGTTAAGTTTGATTGATTTGTCAGCTTAAATGCTATTTGAGTCTGATTTTGAAATCTCCGCCGAGATCTGACGATGATTGTGTTTATACTTTTTTTGTTTTTCTAGCCAACAACCTACTTGGTATGTGTAATGTTCACCCATTACTCCCCCACCTCCCACTCACATTTCATTTCTTCACTTTCCTCCTCCTTCACCTCTTTTTCATTTCTTTCATGTTGCAACAAATTAGTGTTAGCTTTTGTCGAATGGATAAGATTTTTGTTAATATTTATATTTAAAATCTCCCCATCAACACAACTTTTTGTTTGTTTTTTGTTTCTTAAAAAAAAATGTTTCAAATTTTGACTTTGTGTGGCGATGAAGTTAAACAATAGAATCACTTTTTTTTCTTCTTTTATTACACAACAGTGACACCGTCTGAAAATGTTGCTTTTCTTTTGGTTTAGGGACAGCAAATATACCATAACTAGCTAACCTTGTCCCTGGAGTATTTTTGCTTTTATTTTTTGTTTGTTGGTTATCTCTATATTAATTTAAAAAAAAAAAAAAAAAAAAAAACATAGCTTAGCAAACGTAGATGCCACATATAAATACACTTTTTTGCGCATATTAGTAGTCGTTATAATAAATTATTATATTTATTCCTAGGAGCGCCACAATCCTAACTACATCTAACATTACCATAGAAGCAAAATTTTTCTCCCTAATTATTATCTCCTCTCACAAAACCCATCGTAACCGGGAATTTCTCTACAAGTTTGGCCCGATAACCGTCCGTATTTGTTTCTTACATAGATACAGTTCACCTTAGCTTTTTTTTTTTTTTTTTTTTTTCCATTCTAAAAAATTCTAAAAATACTGATCACTCCTTACATCTTAATTTCCACTGCTCTCATTGGTTACCTGTTTGCGATTTTTGTGATACTGGATTATCAGTCCCTGCTATTTTGCGAACGGTTAAACACCAAACAAGGTGGCGTCACTCATCACACAAACAAAATCATTCGATTTTTTTACTGCTGATGTACGACGCCTACAGCTACGCAACCTTCTTTTACTCCAGACCAAACACATTGTATTTATATATAACTAGCAGGGCTACCCGGTGTTGTTCGGAGCATATAAAACAATGAGAAAAATGAAGTTACTTTTGAATATATCTATTATTCTTAGGATAGAGGAATTTTTTATGTTTATGTATCATTTGCTATCTTGAGCAAAAGAATGCTTTATCTACCCTAGGACGGGTATTACACATGTATGAAATAATTGTACCTTCCCTAGGATAGGTAATTTACAGCACATGTATGAAAGAATTTTACCTTCGCTAGGACGGGTAATGTACAGCATATATTTAAAATACTTTTACCTAGCCTCAGATGGGTAATATAGGTACACACATGAAACAATTTAACATACTCTCGACAGATATTGTACAGCATATATGAAACTAACCTGGATACCCGGCATTGCCCAGGTTTTTAGAGGCGTGTTGAGCAAAAAAAAAAAAAAAGTGGTAGTAGACAGGCAGGCTCGAACCCGTGCCGTGAAGGTAGAAAAGAAAGTATGACGTCTTAGCCAATGTCTTCATGACACAACTGGAAGTCAAAAGTGTCAAAATTTATTGAAGTCAATCCAACGGTGACGATGCCTTGCTAAATCTATCAACGTACCTAACTTTAGAAAAATTGAGACGAGAAGTTGACAAGAACCAATATCAGTAAGCAGGCTCATAACAGAGAAAGGGAGACTACTGATTATGTGGCAGATGCAGGGAGAGGGGAAACTGGCTACATAATAATGTCAGTCTTGTGTGCAAGCAAAGACAAGAAGACAATATTCATCAGATTTCGTAAAAATTTTGCTTTAGTTAAGGATTTTATTTATGTGCAACAACTGCTCCTGCTGATTTTCCTATTTCTGTGACTTATACACGTCATTCGGACAAACTGTTTGTGCAAATAAGGGATTAAAATAGCTGTGCTTGTGATTTGTGCATCTTTTAAAGTGTTGATTAGAATGTCGTTTCTGGCTAAAATTTTAAGTTTCATTGTAAAAGTGAAGTATTATGATTCGTTTGCGTTCCTAAAGATTTTTAACTGCATCCCTATTGTACTATTGGACATTTGGTGATGGTGGTGGTGGGGGGTCTTATAAATTTAGGTTGTGTCTGATAAAAAGAAATAATATATATACAAAATAGATTATGTGGTAATATATATATATATATATATATATATATATATATATATGTATACACGCACACACGAGTAAAATATATTGATAATATTAATAATAATAAATATTGATTTGTATACAAATTTATTAATCAATTTGAAACAAGGGAATACAATATAGTGTGCAGAGGGTTATGAATAGTCTTAAGAGCATTCATAATCCTTACGCATTACATTGTAAATCTATGTGAACTAGTATATATTTTTCTATTAACAATATATTTCCCTCTTGTATCTAAGTATGTCAAGCTTTTTATTATATTGAAAAGTCTCCGTTTAAAGAATCTTTATATACGTTTTTAATCCCTCTCTGTCTCTCTCTATCTAACTTATTATTTAAATATTTTTAAATATTATTACGTGCATATTACGTGTAAGTTATCCATAGTCGTGCATGTTAAATAATTAAATATTTAAATAAAAAATTAATAATTACAAATAATGTCCTAAAAATGTGCGCCGACTAAAATATTAACAAAGGGCAGATAACTTTTCTCTTAAGAGCACACAGGGAGTGAAAAGAAAGAAGAAAAAATACTCCAGAATCGCTAATAAAAAATAAATTAAAATATATAAATCAATAATATATATATAGTCATCCACATACAGTACTGTTTCGCTGTTTCACAGCTCATCAGTGCGGCTAGACAAGCCACTACTTCAAGCCAGGATCGAAACCCGATCGCCCAAACAAGTCAGAGCTTCTAACCGTTGCGCTATATGGCTGCTGCTATGCGGGCAGTGAATTAACAATGTTTTGACATTGTCCAAAGTACCTAAGCTCAATTTGTTTACACAAAGAGCATCGCTTCATACGCTAATCGCAATCATTGTTTGGTGGAGTGTGTGTGTATGTATATATATATATATATATATATATATATATACTCCACCAAATAGTGATTGTGTGTAGGTTCAAAGCATGAAGCAAAGCTGGATTAGCTATCTACTCAAGGCGACATTTTTAACCAAAAAATACACAAAGTGTACTATCTATGTGAAAGTGCAAGACTCTCATTGTCTTCGATGAGAGAATTCACCACCATAATTTCATAAACTATGAAATTTATATTTAATATTATATTTTAATATTTTATAGTCCAAAAAACTCCCCACCAACAATGTTTGTCCTGCACTTATTTTGAGAATTTCAATTTTATTATCACATTATAATCTTGTGATATAATTAAAGCTATAGTTATTGAACTAAACTTATGTATGTATATAATAACATGATAAAAGATAAAATAAAAGGTAATTGCAACTTCTCTTCCAATTTTTGGATTTTGTAATCATGCCCAAATGCATTTTATTTTATTTTTGTGGATTGATAGTTGCTATTTCTTCTGATGAGTTAAGGGCAGAATAGATTCATTAATTGATATAGTAATTAAATGAATGATTTTGCGCTACAAAACAGTTACGGTCAAGAATTGTGAATGTCAACGTAATTAAAGGAATAAATTGTAAGATGGTCAACATCATGAAATTTGGAATATACACTTTTGTAATTTGTTTGTTATATGCTCTGTAATTCAAATTGTTAAAATCTTTTAATTGACTTATATAGGCAATGTGCCAACCAATGTGATCTTTCTCGCAGTTAAGTAAACTGAATTCATGAATAAACTTCTTTTTTTTTTTTTAAACTAAAAAAACATTTCATTTCTACACTTTGATCTTACCCGTTAGGAACAATTTTTATTGGTATATCTGCCATCATAAAATTGTCCATATCTGAGATGAGTTGGCTTAACAAAGCTTTACGGTTCAGTCTGCTCATGATATACACCAAAAAAAATTTTTTTGAATCAATTCTTATCTAATATTTTCTAATAGTCTTTGTTATTATATTAAGTATTATGGTTCATTTGTGTTCCTAAACCAAAGAAAAATTTTTCAACTGCATCCCTATTGTACAATTGAACTCCTTTTTATATTTTGGGTTTTTGTTTTGTTGTTTTGTAAATTTAGTTTGTCTCTGATGAAACGAAATAAGCTTGTTTCGTTGTTTTCTTTTTAATTCTTGTGATCACAGCGATTACGTAATTTCACTAAAATGATTTAAAACGTTTTTTTTTTTTTTCTACTTATTTGCTTGTCGTGATTTTCTTGTGATGTTGTCTCGCAGTAATGCACAAACGTTAAAGTAAACCAGTTAGGAAAGCAATTTTTAGCCATCAGAAAATCCGTCTTCTTTTTTTAGTTTGTTTTTTCCTGTATTTATTGTTGTGGTCCCGGTATTTACCGGAAACAAAATATATTGAACCGAAAAACGAATAAAACTAATGGAGAATGTGGTTATAGATCAGTTCGACTGCCAAGTGTGCATGACACCCGTGCGACATATTCTCCTGATTTTTATACTAAGAGGAAGAGTTATTTGAGGTCATCTTTCACCATGTCAGTCTTTCTTGGACGACTTTTTCCTCATTTATCTATCAATTAGGATGTGTGTACATTGGTTTATCCAACCTGAACTTCATTTAGCACGTGCATACAATTGTAGTGGTTCTGAGGCAGAGCTAACTCCAGTCTTGTAATCTTGTGAACATCCGGAAAAAAAAGAAACATAACTTGGTAGGGTTAAGATCAAAGTGTAGTATCTGTTCTTCAGATGCTACACCTTAATTTCTTGTTCTCTATTAGTGGAGGAACAATCCTTCACGACTGAGACAATTTTTATTTTTTGTTCCTTTTCTCCACATTAAAAAATGACCCTGGTGTCTAACTCTGTCCTGTGGAGAGGCATTGTAAATAGGAACTTGGTATTTAGTGTGAAACAGATTAAACATAAAAGCAAACCCAACAAATAAAGAATGTGATCATATGTTAGTGTACATAATTTGTGCTAACGCCGAGAGACACATTCTACTGGTCTTTATAATAAATGAAAGAGTTTGTTATCTGTAGGGTGGACACAACAACAAGTCTGAACACCTTCAGTCTTAATATAGCAAAGAGTCCAGACTCTGTCATCAAGGTGCACAGCACATCTCTCCAAACCATAGCCATATCATTATTCTGTATCTTCATGCCAACTGAGATAATAGGAATGCAATATACACAAATAGATTTTTTGCACATTGGCGATTACAATAAAGTGATTTTATCCATTGTTCATTTACGTTGGTTTCAATATGCCGTGGCTTCAGGTCATCTTTTACCACGTCATTTCAAATCTTTCTTTGACGGCTTTTTCCTCATTTATCCATCAGTTAGGATGTGTGTACCTCGGTTTATTCAACCTGAACTGCACATGCATACAAGTTTGGTGGTTGTGAGGCAGAGCTAACTCTAGTTTTATGGTCCCATAAGCGTCCGGAAAAAAGACACAACTTGGTATTTAGTGTAAAAATAATATATTGAACATAAAATCAAATATAACAAAGAATGTCATTATAGAAAAGGCTGCTTAGACTTAATAAAAATAGATTAAAAAATCTTAAAAATAAAGAATCAGTTAATACTGAAATTAGAGATACAGGTTAGGGTTATTTATTAGGTGCTCAGCAATAGATGACCTGCATGTATGTCTATTATATGTAATAGAAAGAGAATAAGTTTGTAGGCCTTTGTTCAACAGGGTATTGTAGCTAGTAAATAACATTTTCTGATAAATGCAACATGAGAAACTACTGGTTAATGTATTCTGTTGACACTGTGCCTACGAACTTAGATCCACATAAGATTTATTATGAATGTGTGTCTGCTAAACAGTCTTATACCTAACACATACATGTATATATAAAATTCATTTTATCATAAGACATCCATATGTTTTTTGTATGTATAAATATGTCAAATCTGCCGACAAAAAAATAAAAAACAATAGAACACAGAAATTTGTGACTCATTGTTTTAGTAATTCATGTCATAGTCAAGCCCTTGGTTGGACAACTGGAAGCACATGTTAATATATTTTATTGGAAGGGGGGGATTTTCTATGGTCTTTTATTTTCATTAGTTAAAAATGAAATGAAAATAGTGTCTTAGCAAGCTCATATCTGTTCGGATAATTTTTCTCATAATTTTTGTAGAAAAGGACACACATTGATTCCAAACATGCTCATTTGTTTGAAATGTCTTTGTGCATTTCAGCTGTTGAATAGATTTGAAGTCGGAGGGAAGCAGTTGCAAAAAAGAAAAAAAAATGTAATGATGTGTAGGCAAGAAAGAGAATCTGAACATATAAGATCTCTCTACAATGCTTATTTCGTTTAATTCTCAACTGATAAGGCAAAAGGATAATTGGTATTTTTTTTTTTTTTTCATCTTGGATAAATTAATGTCTGAATGAGAAATTAGGTATCTTAAATTTTAAATAAACCTGAAAATTTATTAAATAGCAGAAGTGAAATAGCAAACATATACATACACAAAATAAATTCTACCTTAATGTACTAACACATGAAAAATACATTTTTTTTTTTAATTTTCTTCCTTTTAAAGATTGTAACACTGGGTACGGGGCAGCCAACATTGGCCTGCTTTTTATTGAACCCAACCGAGAGCTCTTTTTAATATCCTTGTTGTTCCCTTAAGTGCAATTGACTGGATCTCTTTTGCACTTGGTTCACCAGGAATATTAGTTAGGTAAGACTTCAGGTTTTTCTTCATAAGCCCTGTGGCACCAATTATAACTGGTATGATTGATATCTCCCTAAGATTCCAATTTCTTTTCATATCATACATGAGACTTTGATATTTGATCTGTTTCTCCCTTTCAACTCTGTTCAGACCTCTGTCATTAGAGACACTTACTTCAACCAAGAATAGTAATAAAATGAAGCTAGCAAAAAATACAGGGTGAAACGATAAATTTGTCACCCTAAGCAAAACAACACTACAACTTTATTCTAAAACTTTCATTGCAAAAAATCAATTCATGTAACTTGATTATGTAGTAGAGCTGACATCTATTCAATGTAGCCACCTTCAGCCTCAATCACTGCCTTGATATGGGTCCGGAATTGGAAGCATGCCTTTTCCACAAGTGCCAGCGCGAGCTCGGCGAATACTCAGATCTCTTTGGACTTGTGGACCAACGCTGAGTCCTGCTGCCACACCCAGGATTTGCCAGTGCCCATCTGATGGCACCAGGAGATCACAGTTTTCAGCATATCCACATACACTTTGGTATTGATTTTCAAGCTGACTTTGAAGATGTAAGATGAGATGATGTGGACCTCACTTGAAACCATACCAAAGACTATAACCATAGCCGGAAACTTCATTGAGCTGTGTCCTGGAGCATTGAACCGTCCGTATTTGCATTTTGAAGGTGGTGACAATGGTCCTGTTGCCATAACTTTGATCGAGAGAAAGCATGTTGTACCGTGCCACATCTCTGATCTACTTGTTGAACATTGTGTCACTTTCAGATATGATATAAGGCTCCTATCACTCTTGGGATTTGTACACAACTGGTCAACTATTCTGCAACAACAAAAAAAAAAAAAACGGTTTTCATCAAACGGAAATAGAATCATGTCTTCTTTTCTAGGGTACAATTTTATTGTTCCACCTGGTAGTAATAAATTGAAGCTAGCAAAGAATATATCTTTAACAAAGCAAAACTTATCAAGATAGAAAAGGCTCAACACTTAAGAGGAGCAATTAAATATGTTCAATAAAAGATGAGGAATAATAGTTACATAGAACTTTATTATAGCATCAGATCAATAACGAAACAAACAAACTAGTACAAACAAAAATATAAGCAAACATATTTGAACACATTCAGATTAAAGGGACAGTCAGAATCTTAAAAAGATCTCTCGGTTGGAATATATAAGATAGTGAGTGACTGTGTTGCATCCAGTAGAATGCTCCATCCCCAGCTTGAACAAACTAATAAGAAAATTGAAAAAAAAAAAAAAAAAAAAAAAACTAGATCGCCTGCTAACAAAGAAATGATGACTATTCCCTGCAAATATAAACAAAGAAAAGGATGAATTACAGGTCAAGTGAATTTCTGCTTTATAAATGTGCAACCATTGGCTGCAAAAGATGGGAGTGTGAATAACAAAGAATCTGACTGGTTAACTAGCAAACTCAGCACCATGGCAATAAAAACATGCAGTAATATAAATTCCACGATCAATTCTCATAAGGATAAAATGCCGAAAATTCTGTGGGGCTTAATTGCCATATATTTTTTCATAACTTACTACATAGTTCTACTCACGTACTGAGCACTGCTATTTTGAATAGAGTAAAAAGTGAACCTTGAGTTTACTTTCGGCAACCCCATAACTCTTGCTTCTTTTATTTTGTCCTGTAGCCCTCACATTCCAGGAGTGAAGTATCTGACAAAGAGGGGAAAATTGCTATTTTCTGTGTCAGAATCTATCCATCTAATACTTATTATTGCTTAGTTTTTTACCTTTTTGTTTTTCTTTTTAACTCCTTACATCAAGTGGTTTCATGCCTTGTCTGGAGTGATTTCCATTAAAAAAATATGTGAAATAGATGCATAAAGTTTTACACACACACTTATATATATGCACACACATCTAGGAGAAGGAAAAACTCTGATGTCTGTGGTCTACTGTATGCTATGTCTGGTGGCAGTCATCTGTACCAAATCATGTGTGGATTTCTGAACAACTTAGTTGTTGTGGCAGAACCTCATATGTCGAAATCAACGGGAGAGTCCACTATTGTGTGTGTGTGTGTGTATATATATATATATATATATATATATAAGTAAAGATAGGAAGATAATAATTAAAGTTATATTACATTATCATGTTCATAAGGATGAGGGTGATTTCAATAAGGTAAGGGGGTGGGGGATATCTGGATGCCATGGCATTATTTTTAATCGGATAGAGCTTTATCTATCCAAACAGGAAAAAAATCTATTTTGTTCAAGTTAACTTTGTTTATATATAAATAATCCTGTTTTTTTTTTTCTTTTTCTTTTTTTTTATTGGAGTTTTTAAAATTTAGTTTTGCGGTACCCTCCTCTGTAATTTTTTATTTTTGTCTTTTTTTAAAAATTTTTTCAGATTATCGAATGGTCACTAATCTACTAAAAAATACAAAAAAAATACAATATTTAATTTTTTTTAAGGGGTGCTCTGTTTCTAATATAACATTCTTGTAAATCAATCCTCCATTTTGGAAGCAATGACTTTCTCTCTGTCAAATTTCATGAATTTAGCCTTTTTGTGAAGGCCAAACTGCTTTTTAAAAATTCAGAGTTTCACAAATTTAGCCTTTTTGCGAAGGCCAAACTGCTTTTTAAAAAAGCCAAATTTCACAAATTTGGCCTTCACAAAAAAGCTAAACTGCTTTTTAAAAAGGTTAAATTTCACAAATTTAGCCAAAAGAAGTTGATGCTTCTAAAATGTGGGAACGATTTACTAAACTGTAGTATTAGAAACGGAGCACACCTTAAAAAAATTAAATATTGTATTTTTTTTATTTTATTTATTTTTTTAATAATCTGGTAGTTTATTGACTATTCAATAATATTCCACTGAAAAAAATTAAAATAAAAAAAATTATAGAGAAGGTACCACTTCGATACGTGTGCTTTAGTTTATTTTTCTCATCTTATTTTAGAATTGTCATGAAAATTTCTGATTGACTTGTTGAAATTAAATTTGCGAGTCATAAATTGATTAAATTTAAAGGCTATCGACATCTTACCTACATGTATTTTCGGATGACCAAGCAAAGGGTGATGTGAGATGAATCATGAAAATGTTGAGTCACAAATGTTGTAGACCGATGAACACTGACGTACCCTGGAGAGGGGAAAAAAGGTCCTTTTTAATTATTTTTTTTTTTTTTCGTACTTGTACAGTTTAATCAAGACATTGAAAAATGAAAATATCAGAAAAAGGTGATGTATGTATCCGTTATGGAATGAAGATCTCTAAAAAAAAAAAAAAAGTCACTTAATTTCATCAAGTAGGTTTTTTTAAATTTTTTTTATACAGCGAAAAAACAATTTATGATATCGAACAAAAGGTTCGATTTTTAGGAAGAAAAGCTAGTATTAAAGTTGGGTAGGAGGTGTTGGCCCTTTAAATTGAGTTATCTCCCCATTGCGTGTTCAAAAATTTCAAAGATGGCTGCCTTCAATGCGCTGTCATAAAAACATGTTTTTTCCGCTGTAAAGAAAACTACTCAATCAAATTAAGATTAAGTGAAATTTGGGGGGAGGGGGGGGGTCTTCAATCCAAAACGGATACGCCCAGTATAACCTTTTTTCAATATTTTCATTTTTTAATGTCTTGATAAAACTGTACAAGTACCTTTTTTATTTTATTGCTGCTGCTGGCCTTGTTTTTATCGACTAAAATGTTCTTTTATCTTTTTCCTTTTCACGCTGCAACGTTATGTCATCATCACGGGAAATAATGCGGTTTTATCATCAGCGTCATCATTATTCATTTTATTTTTCTTTATTTTGAATATAATCTCACCTGTTTTCGTAAATCTTTTTTAATTTAAAATTTGAAAAAAAAAAAATGGCGAACTGTAATTTATTTAAAAAAAAAAAAAAAAGAGAATGGCTCCTTTTTTTTCTTTTTTTTTTTTCTAGTGTTTATATACCCTCTATTGTGAGAGTTGAAAATACTAATTGAACTCTAACAACGGGTAACCGTTTTTTTTTCATTTTTTTTTTTTACATAATTTCTGTTACAATCTATTTTCCACTTTATCCTAACTACAGTTGGTTTGCTAATTTAAAAAATTTTTAAAAAAACAAAACAAAACGGGGGTGGTCCAATATTATCGTTAAAAGAAAATTACTTTTTAGAATAATCTTTGTTTCACGATCTTGTGTAACAAAATTTATCTTTCTCATTCTATTTCTCTTTGATCTGAACTGCAACTTCTAAATTCCAAGTTAGAGGAGGAAAAGCTTGGGAGGAATAGAAAGATTGCTTGTCCTTAATTCTTAATGTCCCATTGAAATTTCCTGAGTTTTAGTTGTGTAGGGAATCTAAAACGTGTGTTTTTGTTGTTTTTTTTCCATTTAAATATTTACAATTTTATTACTCTTGGATTTTTATGACATGAGACATGACTCTAAAGACATTGTTCCTGGATATAATGTCAGCATTTAGAAATACAAACATTTTGATTTAATTTCACTGCTTTAGTTTCATTTTACTTCTGTCAAAGTTTTCAGAAATTAAGGATGGCATTTTCACACGATGCCAGTGAGTTTCTATGATGCTGAGGTGATAGTTTATGATTCTCGTTTTTGGTTCATTTTAATTCAGTCGAGGTTCTCAAGAATCAAGAAGCCCCTTCCTGAGGCTAACATTTGATTTTTATGAGATCCATAGATATTCAAATGTTCCGTTAAAGTTCTACTTTTACATCTCAAACACTGATGTTAGTAAAAAAGTTGGGAAGCTAATTTTCCTCTTCCCAATCAACCATTTAATTATGTTAGAGTAAATATTTCTGGTGGTCTCTTGATCTTACTGGATTCAAGTACAAGAATTCATCTGATTTGGTGGAGTATCCCACTTTGTGCTGTTACTTGAAGTGACATGACTTTGAGTTGATGCACAATTCCTTGTAAAAATCAGTGTAGGCTAGCCATACCGAAGACATCTTATTTGGGCCGAGAATACTATGTTGCTTTGAATATTTATTCAGGGTTTATTTGTAGGGAAAAATATCCTCATGCCAAGTTGTCCTGACAAACCTTTGTCCAGAGAGACCTTAGATAGTCAAGGATAGTGTCTAGTAGGCATTCAAGTTCTCTCCATTAGTATGTCTAAGATGTTAAAAGACTTGTTTGAGTAAACATTTTGCCAAACTCTCTGATTTCACTATAACAATAACTCTTCAGCGCACTTTTAACTCACTAATTGTACACCTAATATATTTTTAAACCACCAATAGAAATAGAGGTTATATATAGTACACTAACTTCCGGTGTAGCAGTACCCGGAACGATGACAAGCAAAAATCAGTTCCTTCATTTTTATTTTTCTTCAGTATTTCTTTTGTGAAGCGATTTATTGAAATAAAATATAGAAGACATTATTGAAAAAGTATACAATAAAAATTAATAAAATTATGCAGATAATAAATCACACAATTAGTCTTTATTTGCACTTTTAATAAAAAAAATTTGAAAAAAGTTTTTATTTGAAATTTTATAACGAATGTTTATGAAATTATGAAAAGTTTTTTATTTGAATTTATATAAGAAATAGATGTTTATGAAAATATAAAAATATCAGAAAAAATGTTATTAAAAAAAAAACATGCATTGGGAAGATATAGGCGTTAGAGAAAAAAAAGCAGAGTAACTGATTTGGCTTGCTATGCCGGAAGTTAGGAAGTATGTCAACTGACTATAACAGAAATAGACCCATGTTTGAATTTGCCCATGAAGGCGAAACTTTGCTTCAATTTACCAACTAGCACAAAAAATAAGAGTAAAATGAGAATGCAATCTAAACATAAGTTATCCAAAGTGTACGAACTGAAGAAGTTTTTAAAAGAAAAAAAAGAAAAAAAAAAGTCAAACATGTGTAGTGTGTACTAAAGTTGCATCTTTTCTAAAAATGCAGTTTAATAATTTTTTTAAATATTTTCTGAATTTTTATGAAGTTATTTTAATAATTTTAACGAAAATTATCATTTAACAAATGATCTTCGTTTTTAGTTGAATATGAACAGATTTTGCAGAAAATATTGTTTTGTTCTTTAAAAAAAGAAAAAAATGGTTTTCTAATTAAGATTTATGTAAAATTTGAAGATCGGATATCACCACAGCCTTATTATTTTACGTCAAGTTTTTCCAGGGAGCATGTAAAGTTTCATATAAGCACTTCGCTACTTTAATATGATAAAAAAATATTTTCAGGATTTTTGAAAATTTGTCGATTGATCTATATGTCTAAATGTTATCACTGAATATTGTTGAAATACGTAATGAGAATTGGAAACCTATACAGAATTTCCAAATTCAAAATATATACCAGAGATGGTAGAAGATTACATGCTAAACAGAGCGAGAATTGAGTCGTTTTGGTTTTTTTTTTGTTTTTTTTTTACGTATTAATTCGGGTTCATACACATTCCATATAATGTTTATGAATTTTTGAGATGGGGATTGATATGTATTCAAAAACATTCTATCAAATCGGTATGGACCGAAATTAATACGAAAGACTCCACGCTTTTTCCGTTTCACAAACACATCGCACATTTTGAATTGTAACAATTATCGTTTGTTGGAAAAAAAGATAAAACAAAAACATTCAGTAAATTTTTATCTAGTTTCCACCTTAACATTTTCCTTTAAAAATACAACTTTTCTGGCTTTTGGGGTATGCTGAAAATGAATATCACATTTAAATTTCACACAAATAAGTAGTTTACTGGATATTAAGTAATGTCGTTTCTTATGTTATTGCTGGTGGCCATCTTGGTACGTTCTCTTGCATATAAACGCAATCTATGTTTGCGTATACCAAGATGGCTACCAGCAGTAACATAAGAAATTACATTGTTTGCTATCCGGTAAACTTATTTGCGGAAAATTTAAATACGATATTCGTTTTCAGCATAGCCGAAAACATACAAAAATCGTCTTTTTAAGGGAAAATGTTCAGGTGAAAATCGGGTAAAAATTTATCAAACATTCTTTTGCACCATTCACCAATACGAGCCATTGCAAAGGTCGAAGGTTACATCAGCCGAAACGTGTCAGTAACAACCAAGATGAAAATAGTGGTCTGAATAATCCAAATTTTTAATCCTCATCTCAAAAATTCCGAAACAAAAACGGAAGTCATTTTTTTTCTTTTTATATATTCACTTTAGTTACAAACACATGCCATTTCCAACCCCATCTCCTCCTCCTCTTCATTTCTAACTCCTCAAATATTATTATGTGTGACCTCCCCTTCTTCCTCCTCCTCCTCCTCCTCCTCTTCTCCCGTGTAATTGAACAAATTTAGTGATTAGTTTTATTGTTTCACAATGTTTGACCTGCTCATCCTTTGTAGGGGAAAATGGATAAATTTATGATGGATCTGAGTATCCACAACAGTAGCCCTTTCACGCCTCTTCTGACTAGAATGGCCCAAGTCCGCTCCAGCCTGGTCATAGTAAGTGTGTCTCTGTCATCTGTACGTCATCGTCATCATCATTAACCTGTCCGTGTGTCCAACAGCAGATCTTTACCGTTAAATATATTTATTTTTTTTAATATTTTGTTTGAGAGAAAATTGGATTTATAAACCGAAATGAGTTGGTGTGTGTATGGAATGAGGTGGTAAACAAACTTTGTAAAAAAAAATAACACAAAAACATGCTTGAAATATATACACACACACACACACACACACACGCACAACTCCGGAATATGATTTTTTCAGGTTACGATCTGGAATAGGTGTTTTTCCAGCCCCTGGTTATGGTATTTGTTCTGCCTTACGGTGTAATTTATAATGTTATTTGATTATATACTGTACTGTATCTTGTTACTAATTTTTAATATATACTGTAATAGATTTTGCTTAGGCCCTGCCATACGGCAATTTCACCAACCCCAGAACGGATTAATGCCATATCCCGGGGTTCTACTGTATATATATTTTTGTCGACATTTCAAGCCTCTGTTACAAGCATTTTTCACTGAATAAATTTGATTACAGTGAAGTTAGCTTAAGCATACAAAAAATAGGTGTAAAGTAGTAAAATTTATTTTTAGTATCACCTAACCCCAACTTGTTATACTTTGGGCATTTTTTTTTTTTTTTTTGTATGCTCACATCGACTTCACCTTAAACTTCATTCAGTGAAAATGACTTGTCATGGGGGTCAAAATATTGAAAAAGTGGATATTTTAAGTATGTGTTTGTGTTAAATGATTTTATATAGTTTGTTTCTTGATTAAAACCTCACTTAATATGCACAATAACTGTGTGTGTGTGTGTGTGTGTGTGTGTGAAAATTAATAATTTATGTAATTCATATGTATATATATATGTGAATTAATAATGTATGTAATTCATATATATATATATATATGTGTGTGTGTGGGTGAATTACATAAATTATTAATTTATATATATATAAATATATATATATTACATAAATCTGCCATTTAACGAAACATTTTGAGATAGATATATACATCATATTTAATGGGAAGGCCTTTTTCTACCTTTATGTTAACCAAGTGTGCGTCCTGTCACCTGGCGAATTAAACGAGATACGTATCAAAGAAAAATGCAAAACCACTGACAGGATTCGAACCACTCTATTTTTATTTACCTCCTCTGCAGGAGGTTAGGCACAACAACAGGTGACATCTTGAAATGCTTGCATATCAGAGGAAGTTAACTTTGGCCTATAAAAAAAGTGCCTGGGCTGCACCATCAGCATTGCACCTCAGACAATTAGTAATAAATAAACTAACTTCTTCTGAAAAAGAGAAGGTAAAGCTTGGGATGATGCACTTCCTAGAACTAGACAACCATATCTCAGCTTGACTTTATACTTAGCTGGCTCAACTGGAGTGGGTTATATTGGTGCTAGTTGAAGACACGTCGTCGATACCATCTTTGAGTAGGGAACAGCCTTGCATCTGTCGGGCTGAGGTGTGGTTCTGGGTAGTCCTAGAAGGTCCACTTTCCCAGGTTTTTGCTTCCCATTTTTTAGGTAGAGCAAAGTTATTGCTTATTACCTGAGGCGCTCCTACCAGGGAATGCTGATAAGTCTGCTTAGGCAATTTTCAAAAGGCAAGAGTGCCCCTTTTTTAGAGCCGCTGGCTTAACTCTCCACACATTCCGACCTTGTGTCACATTTTGCTGCAGTGGGAAGGAAATATATACCTACCTACCTCAGTTTGACAGCAACAAAGCCAACGTATGATCGATTGGTATGAATGACTACCCCTACTCAACAACTCTATAGCTAAGAGTTATTTACTGCTTAGCTATGAGAACATGCATTTTGAAAATTGTCTTGTTACAGTCCTTGTGCCTAACTAGTAAATAAGTTATTCAACTATCAAGTGGTCTCTTCATAGGGTGAAACGGGTCCAAATGCTGTCTGTGACTTTGCATGCATCTTTCTCTGATACGTGTCCCATGTTTGATTCTCCGGACAATGATCAATACACTCGGATAATATGATTGTACATGGACATTAAAGAAGCAAATAGACACCTTTCTTATCATCAATGATAAAGCCTGCTATCATCGAGCCCTGATGAGCTTAAGCAAAGTAATGTTAATTATTTTCCTTCCCTGATGAATTGGACAATCACTTGGTTAACAGAAAAGTAGAATCCCAAGGTTCAGTGTTGATTAAGTCTACCTTAACATTGACCTATAAAATGCCTTTTCTGAGACTGGTATTTTCTAATGCTTCTTTAGCCAGTGTTATACTTTAATAGTAATTTAGGATGGATATATTGATACTTAAAACACAAACCTATGTCCATTAGTATAAAATATTGATGCTTCAAACGTTTACTACTGCTTTGTGTGCTAGTCATCGATAAAGGAAGCAAAAATTTTAAACATGTATGAATTATTTTTGTAAGATGTTTATTTTTTTTCTTGTCTGTGTATACATAAAAAATGGTCTCTTCCCCATTAAATAGATTTTATCTGTTTTCAAAATGTTTGATTTATGTAATGTTTTGTTAACTTTAACAAATTTTATTGTATTTTTATTTCACAAATTTCGTCTGTCCAACGATATAATTTCAAACAATATTATCTTTTTTAACTAGATTAATTGTAGTATTAATAGTTATAATAATAATAATAATAAAAATAACTAGTTAAATGTTCTCTGTCTCTGCGTATAAGTGATTATAACTAATTTTATGAATTATATCCCTTAAATTTTTCACTTTGGGCAAACAAACTATTTCTCTGCAATTTTGTGGCAGGTTGATATGACAAAAAAAAAAAATTGTAAAATGTATATCTACATATTCAGATAATTTTAAGCATATTTTAAATCAATTCCCAAATTAAAAAAAATTAATTTTATAGCTTATTTTATTAAAATGAACACTCTCTTAAAACAGCTATAAACAACTACAATGCCTTTGTGTATATTTTTTATTTGAAACTTGTTTGGAAAAATTATCTGATTTATTAAAATACACACACATAACTCTATTCCAGTAAACATTGATATATATATATATATATATAATATATATATATGTCAATTAAGCTACACAGAAATTTCCACATTTCATCTTCGTCTGACAAATCCTCATAATGGAGGAAATGCAGAAAATTTTGTGTAGCTTAATTGCTATATATATTTCCAAAATATATTATTTAGCTCTACTTACATATTGATCATTGTCAAAGAAAATACTGAAAATAGATAAGTAAAACACACACACACACACACACATATATATATATATATATATATATATATATATATATATATAAAAGAATAACAGTATAGTTACATTCCAAGCTCCAAATACTTATTTTTCATGCAAAACATTTCCTCCAGCATGTTAAAATTTCAGTACACTTTTTTACAGATCCGTTTTGTTATGCAGAGAGAATCGATTATTATTATGTCAATACTGACTCTTTTCGTGCATATACTCTTAGGAATAATTACAAGTTCTTTGCTTAGTAAGAAAAAAAATGCATAACAATATGTCGGAATAAAGAAAGAAAATTCATAGAAGACTCAACCTTGTGTGTTAGTTCTGGCAGCTGTCGTGGTTCATATCCAGATAACACATTAAATTATTATACATAAATTATGAAATAAATACAGCTTTAAAAAAAATAATCTGTAAATACATTTTAACCACACTTAGTTAACACCTTCCTCCCCAGATAAAGACAATATTTTCTACCTTAATATTTTGCACATAGATGACTTAAATTTAAAATATCAAATCATAAAAAATTATTTTAAAAAACGAGACAGTTTTATGCTTCATTCACTCAGCATCATCATCAAAATATAGCTCTAGAAGCCTTTATGGAACATTCTATCTATTTATCTATCTACTAAAAAGCCCCCCCCCCACACACACACACACACTTTTAGAGTTGAGCACTTGGTAAGTATTTTCACCCAACGCGTATTTAAGCAGTTAAGTGAAGCCCATTATTAATTTGTTTGTAAACAAACTGATTCTTAAGCACTATTGTGACGGGTGGGTGTGGATTTAATACACATTTGAGGAGAAATATTTACGGTACTGATTCATGGTCCGTCAATGCGACCGTCATAGGTTCATCAATCCACGGCTGAGGAAAGGTGTATGTCTAGCCGCCCTGATGAGTTGTTATACAACGAAACAGTACTGTATGTGGATGACTATATATATATATATATATATATATATATATATATTGTGAGCTAACATTCCAAATCCAGAAGATCTATTTAATTCTCACTCATAATATTTTATTTATATTTTTTTAAAGTACATCTTACATGTGTTTTGTTGAATAGCAGAAGCCCACCAAACAACTCTTCAGAGACAAAAATATGTTTTTGTGTCCTCCTCGGAATGGAAAAATATGTTGATAAAAGGAAATAGTTTGAAGAAAAATAAGAATTAAAAAAAAAAAAAAACACTTATTGCAGTGTTTATAGGTACCCACCTGAAAAAAATGATTGAATTAAAAGTGCGCATGAGGAAGCAGTCTTATGCTGGCATTTAATTGTGTATATATATATATATATATATATATATATATATATAGTGAAGTTATCAAAGAATATACTTTTAACAAAGCAAACTTAGCAAGATAGAGGAAGCTCAACGCTGTTAAAAGGAGTAATTACATAAATGTATTGAAATCAAAAATTCTTTGCGCTCAAACTAGGATCCTTTTCTTTGAGATGTAATTTCTAAGATATGGTTATAATTGTCTTATCCTGTGGAGACAGGTACTTCAACTAATTATTAATATTTTTATTTGAAAAAAAAAATCCAATCATGTTTTCTTTTCATTTTCTTCGTCATTTTCAAGTTTATCATTTTCTTTTCTTTAAAAAAAAAAAAAATCTCTCCCATTTTTTTTTTTTAAACAACTTGCTTGTTATTTTTTTTTTAACCTGACTCTCCCCCCCCCCACCAACTCTGTCATGTTTTTCTTCTTCGGCTCATCCCACTATTTCTCACCGGTCCCTAAGCATAAAGATCCCCCCCCCCTTTACCTAAATCTGATCCCGTTGCTTTTGTTAGTGTCGGACCTCTTTTTATCGGTCATTCATGTGCATTATGTGCTGATCTTTTCATGCGCTCCTCGTTGGAATCTTCCAGATAGTACTCGTTCACCCATCATCAGCATTACCTCCCTCTCCATCTGTTTTCTGATTTAAAAAAAAAAAAAAAAAATTTCGGCCCTAAAAAAAATCCTATTCTACAGCGATGTGTTTCATCAACTGTTGCTATTATTACTATATCAGAACGAAACTCAGTCATTGCATCATTTTTTAGCATGATGATGATGATGATTATTAGTCCACGGATGCTGCACAAGCTTTGATGATCCATGTGCGTCTTTGATAGTGCATTTATTATGCGGCTGCAATAACCCTTCCTCCGTCCATACTCCGTCCCAACATCCTTGTGCATGAGCGTTAAGAATGGTATCCTGCAATTATTTCCCTTGGGTTACGCTATAAGAATGGAATAAAGGATAAAAGGTTGGTGCGTGTTTGTTTTTCTGTGCCTCATGTCATTTTATAGCTCTCCAACGCTATATATATCCACGATGTATGTTTATGATATCGAAGATATTCACAAAGTTTGTCCTCCCTTCCTCCATCCTTACCCGTTTTTTACTTGTTTTTTTTTTTTTTTTTCGTTGGAGGTGCGTATGTGTATGAGAGCATGTTTCATTTTGCAAATGTTCTGTTTAAAAGATTTCACAATATGCGTCATCTTCATTTTATGTGTGTGTAACAAGATCGAAACAACAATGGGATTGCCGGTTTCAAATTCCAAAAAAATATAGTTGGTCTCATCTATATATATATATATATATATATATATATATATATATATATATATATGTAACAATCAAATTTACCAGCTTCGGTAAACTTAAAGCGAATATAAATATTAACATTTATATAGTAATCCTAACCAAATAAAAAAAAAAAAAAAAATCAGTAGAACTAAGAAAGGAAATAGAGCTTGTCATAGAACACTATTTAAGACTGTAAATTATAATTTACATGAATATATATATATATATATATATATATATATATATATATATATATATATATATATATATATGATAAAAACAGAGGTGAAAAGACATAAAAATTCGACATTTCGCCCGTTTAGTGCAGGCCTTTTCAAGAGTAAAAATGTAAAATGCTCACTAGTAATCTAGTTTTTATCATATCGTTGGATTTTTTTTTTTTATCCTACTTTAATCATATATATATATGTCAGTAGAATAGCTGTCCAAAGACTGGTAATAAGCAATAAATATAGCATTAGTTTTATGTTTTAATGTTGTTTTTTTTTTCTTTGAAATATATGATAAAGTTTAAAAAAAAAAAAAATGTCCATGTTGCTTAGACTGCATATTCCATGATTAATACTAAGTTTAATGATTTAGGATTTAAGAAGCAAATATTGATGCTCATATGCGTGCACCGATCCTTTTAAAAATGTATTATTTAATATAACTTAGAATTTGATGTCGAGCAATTCTCTTCTCTGTTAATTTTTTGTATTTAATTTATTTTAAGATTTTAGAGAGTGGGTGCAATTTTGGATAGGTGCACCATCAAAATGGGGAAAGTTTGTTATAAAAAAGAATCTGCTCACCATATTTTTCCAAAACCTCATAATGATCCGTTTATTGGTTTATGAAATTGCACACACACATATATATATATATAGATATATATATATATGGAGGCGTATAAGAAGTCTTACACTTCGTTCCTTGCATTGCTATAGCCTTCTTATATTCCTTCATATTTATTTACCAGCAATGCTTCAAGCAAACTACCTTTCCCTGTTATATAATGTTAAGATATCCACATATGCTTCTAGAAAAGAAATTTCAAAGTTATGAGGGGTTTATAAAGCATAAAAAAGTATGTTTTTATTTTTAATAATCTATTTTAAGCGCTTGATCTCCACTCTTGATCACAAAATGAAGCAAAATCCTACATCAAGAGTGGAGGACTGCTTGAAATATAAAAAAATATTATTTATAAGAAACGTTTTTATGTTTCATAACCTTGAAATATATATATATATATATATATATATATATATATATATATATATAATGTGTGTATAGAGATAGATAGATATGATAACTAATGAAAAATAAAATAGGAAAATTTATTAAATGATCAAGTCAATACTTGAAATATGATTGCTAATTTTTAATTTTAGAATAAAGTTTCTTCAAGAAATAAAATTTATGGAATTTTAATTGAGTGCATTTTCAAATAAATTATTCAATAAAAATCATTAATGCTTTGATTGTCTCCTCTTTTCCCTACAAGAAGTTTTCAAAAAATGAAAAACAAGAAAAAAAAATACTTCCGGTTAGTTAAAGTGCATTAGTGCTGAGTTATTTTTTTACAACAAAAAATTGGAGCATACCGTGTGAACGATAAAAGGGACTACAATGATGGAAGACTATCACGAAAATATTATATCTAGCAAGAAAAGACGAAAGACAGTAACTGCTAGGTGGAAAGACTATTAATCTTGTAGCAACAAACCATGTGAAACCTGTCTTTGCAGGTTTTTTTTTTTATCGTAGTATCTCATCCACAGACACCTGTTTTGCTATATCATGACTGATATTGTGAGTATTCAAGCTGAGATCCAAAAGTAGACTGTCGGTGTTATTAGTCTATACATCACGAGACGAGGAGAAATTGTAATGTTTTTGTTTTTTTTAATGGCTCCAGCGATTAGTACTAAGATATGAAATGTTAAACGAAAGATTTTTAGTGTTAATACAAAAAAAAAAAGAATGTTCTTGTCTCTCCCTTTTTATTCGGGGCACAGATATTTTATCTTTTTTTTTTTCTTTTATATCAGAGTTTTAAATCTTAAAAAAAAAAAATTAGGAACTCTAACTTCCACTCCCTACAAGAAAGAAAAAAAAAAATATTCTTGTTTCCTTCTTATATTAAACAAAAGAGAAAAAATAATTCTTATCTCTCCCTTCAGTTATTTTATCTTTTTTTTTTTTTTTTTTTCTTATTTAAGATTTTTTAATCTTAAAAAAAAAAAAATATATATATATATATATATATATATATATCTAGGACCTCTAACCTCTACTTCTCAAAAAAAAAAAAGAAAGAAAAAAGTTCCTGTTTCCTTCTGCATGGTCATCATGCAATTTATATTAAAAAACAAAAATTACTTCACAAGATCATACTCTCGCCCTCAGAACCCTTGACTTGCATCTTATTACTGCATCTTCTCATTAACGCTATCACGACATGTATTTGATTGTTGTCTCATTGGCCAGTTCAAAAAAGAGAAAACATATTTTTTTACAATCACAGTGGCTTCAGAAAAGGTCACATCCCATATTAAACTTGACATTTTGTTACATTCAGCCTTGAGGGGGGGGGGGTACTTAAAAATTTAATCTATTTTTTTATGCAACTTTTGAGGTTTCAAGTTGAACACAAATAGATTTTTTCCTAACATTTTTATTAGTTTTAATACTAATATTTTATATTTCAGTGCTTTTTTAATTTTTTTTTTGTTTCCCCAAATTATCAAGATATGTCATAAAATTATCAACATATGTCATAAATCTGTTTTTTCATTTGATTGACAGGTTATGCAATTTAGAATTTAAATTTGATAGTCCCTTTCGCATCATAATATAATAGCCATATTAAAAAAACACACACTTTTTAAACATTTCTATGATATAAAAATAGTTGACGATTGTGCAATATACTTAACACAAAAAAAATGGGGTGAAAAAAATCAAATTGCTAACAAGTAATTGCTACAAACGGTAATAAAGGTTTTCTACTTAGATGCATATTTTTTTTTTTTTTTAAATCTTCTGAAAGCATTTTTATTTTAATTTAAAATTTTGTTCAAATTCCATATTATTGCAGTCTAAATTCGAAATGGCAGCCTCGAATAACTGTTAAGATCCATATGGTCACGCAATCTTGAATCAATCTTTTTTACAAACCTCTATGGTAACTATACAAACTCTGAAAAAAATAAAAATACATAATACTTTAAAAAAGTCTGAAAACTGAAAAGCTATACAAGTTGATACAAAGTTAAATTTCCTTGCATTTGGTATAAATTATTTTTTATAAACTTTTTTGTTTTCACTCCTTTTTTTTGTCAATAATACTGCACAATCACTAAATATTCAAAATAAGAATAATGATTTAACAATTTAAATTTATCTTCTACATTTTAAAACAATTTCTCGATTCACACTAAAATACAAACATTTTTTAATTAGTTTTTGTTTTTTAGCCTTTTCTCGTTCAAATTCGGACAGGATTATAAATGAAACATGTAATATTATCTTATTGTAATTATATTATTGGATTAAGATGTAAGTTTTTTCTTTCATTCTCTTATCATAGTCTAATAGATATCTTGATTAATATAAAGACGCTCTGAATAAAAGATATAATTTTTGAAAACTTAAGATATTTTTTAAAACAATATTTCAAACTCAAATGGAAAAATAAAAAACATGATTCTCATTTAAAATTTGACTTAAGAAAAAAAAATAGACAAATCTTTATGGTGTACATTAACCATCACGGAACTAAAGAAGAAGCTTTTAATTGATATAAAGAAATTCTGAATAAAATGATACACAAGTTTTTGAAAAAAAAAAAATTAAAGACTCGAGATATTTTTTAAAAACTATTCCCAGCTCTCAAATGTCAAGAAAACTTTTTTTTTTTTTTTTTTTTTTTTAATTAAAAAAAAATTCTTTTGTTGCATAAATTGTGAGAGATTTACAGCTATTAAAACAATTTTATCCGGTGGGAAAAAAAAAAAAATCCTAATGCCAAACACTTTGTGAAGAAATTTTTATCATTAAAAGTATTTTATTTTGATTTTTATTTTATTTTATTTTTTTTTTTGTGAAGTTTTTGGTTTTAACTTATACATTTTGCAGGGTTTTCATTTCAAAGGACTCAAGATTTTGGGGGACAGCTTTTTTTATTATTATTATTCTTATTTATTACTTTTATTTTTGTTCAACCTTTTAAACAAAATTTTTATTTTTAGATCCATAGGAACCCGAAAATTTCTTGCCGGCAGCTGGTGTTACTCTCTTTCTCTCTCTCTCTCTCTCTCTCTCTCTCTCTGCGTGGATCTTTGTTATTTCTCTGTATTTATCGTTTGCACGCTGCATGGTCGGAATGTTTTTATAAAATCTAACTGCATTCAAACAAAAGATGAATTTTTGCACGGCTCTGTCCTATCCGTGTTTTCTCTCGTCCCATGTTTTATATAAATAAGTGATCTACGTGTATTTGTCATATTTTATGTCTACGTTTATAGTTTATGTCTATGTTTATATTTATTATATTTCTGTCTACTGTGTTGAATTGTTCTCTTATTTGTTTGCATTTTTATCAATAACTGCTGCATGCGACTAATAAAGCCAGTGGTGATTACAGTGCAACTAGTAATTAATCCATTACTAATCCATGCTAATCTACTTTTTTTTTCTTTTTTTTTTTTTTTGCATATATGAAAACAGATATTAATATATTTCTTGAAATGAAAAATTGCTTAAAACAAGGGGCAACATAGAAAACAACTTTAAAAGTATTTTGTTTTTGTTTTTTTCGGAACTTCATCAAAATAAAATGAAGTCTTTTGAAGTTGAGGGTGAAACAAATTGACAGCTACGTGTGAAAGGTTAAGACATTTTCTATTTCGATTCTATTTGTTTGGCATAAAACAAATAAATAGTTTGAATTATTCAAATTACAGTGGAACAATAAATTTGTCGCCCTAAAGAAAACAACACTACAGCTTTATTTTAAAATTTTTATTGAAAAAAATCAATTCCAATAACATTATGTAGTAGAGATAACTATTCACTGTATCTGCCTTCAGCCTCAATCAGCACCTTGATACAGGTCCGGAACTGAGAGTATGCCTTTTCCACAAGCATCGGCGGATGGTCGCGATTGGGCTGGCTTTGGTGTTGTGGAAGGTCATGTTGGTGATGTTCTCAACGTACGACCACACAAAGTAGTTCAGCAGGTTCATGTTGTTTATATGGGGAGCAGGGCTTTGATGTTATGGGAGGCCATGTTAGTGATATTCTCAACGTATGACCAAACAAAATAGTCCAGCAGGTTCAGGTCAGGGGAGGAGAAGGGCAGTGGGAGAAGGGTACAAAGTCGTAGCAGTCCTTCTGAAACCAAGCCTGGGTCTCTTTGGACTTGTGGGCCAACGCCGAGTCCTACTGCCACACCCACGGTCTGCCAGCAGCCACTTGATTGCACCAGGGAATCACCACACTCTTCAGCACATCCACGTACACTTTGGTGTTGACTTTCAAGCCGACTTTGAAGATGTGAGGTGGCATGATGCAGCCCTCGCTTGGAACCACATGAAAGACCATAACTGTAGCCGGAAACTTTATTGAGCTGTCCCCTCAAGTGTTGAACCATCCGAATTTACATTTTGAGGGTGTTGGCAATGGTCCTGTTGTCATAAATTGGATTGGTAGAGAGCACGAGTTGTACAGCAGCACATCTCCAATCTCACTTGTTGAACATTGTGTCACTTGGGATTTGTACACAACTGGCCAACTAGTAGATGGTCTGCAACAAAAAAAAGAAAACCGGTTTTCTTCAACCGGACATGGAATCATGTTGTCTTTTCTAGGGCGACAATTTTATCATTCCATTCTGTATAAATCCTCATCTAAAAAATTTCAATTCATTTTTTTTTATCACTTATATATAAAGGGCTACTATTTGGGATCTTGTCTGCAGTTGGCTATGGGGAGTTGGGCAGCAAGATGTTTGTTTGAATTACATTTAACCTACTCACGGAAATGAAGGGAATTCCAAAATCTAGCAGTCCAAAGGAAGAAACTATTAAAGTAAAAGACTTTCTACCATCTAAGAACCTTAATAGTGAAGGAGTGCGATTTTGCTGCTTGACAGGTTAGTCAGGGGTATTCACGTCATAAGGGCATAAGTGCTATCAGTTCATTAGATCACATTCCATTAAATTACTTGTAAAACAGACACAGGAATGCAACATTTTGGAGATGGGACTGAGGTTGGTGCTTGACAGACAGTGTGGGATCTATTAGATTTGAGTCTTTCTCTTTTTTAGTGAGAGACAGCCCATGTATCGCAACAATGCTCCATGTATGGGCGAATGGTAGCTTGTTGTAAAGATATAGGATATTCTCAGGTACGAGTAATTTTCTAGCATGGTAGAGGGATCCCGCCTTCTTTATTGGCATAAAATAACATCCAAGATGAGAATAGTCGCCTGAAGAATTCAGATTATCAATCCTCGTTTAAAAAAAAAATGAAAAAAAATGCAGTTTCTGTTTACTATTGTCGACATAAAATAGGGGTCAGAAATTATACATCATCATATCGAATGATTCTGTTGTTGGTATTGGTTTCCTTGATATTTTTCAAGTCAAGACATCAGGATTTCTGGGGCAGACCATATGAAGGTTACCAACATCATAAGTGAAAATAATTTTTGTGGAATCAACTGGATTTGAACATAGAAAACTCAGGTTGTCAGTCCATATCGTTAACCACCTCCCAGAAAATTACACAGAACACGATACAGTGACCAACACCAATTTTACCTTGAATCACCATATCATTGGCACATATCTCCTGAAAGTCCATTCCAAGATTTATAGATCCTAATTTCATACTTTTTTTTTTTTAATGCAGAACATTTCACACATAGCCACTAATTTGTCTCACTTTTAATTAGAATAAAATAAAAATAAACTGATTTTTATTTGCACAATTAAAAAAAATCAGTATTGAACCAGAACCTGACCCAAGGTCACATCGGCATCTTTTGGCAGTTTACAGTAAGCAGCTGGAAAAAAAACAAAAAAACAATGCGAACGCTACCAAGCAATAATTTCAAAAATGCTTAAAACAAAACTACAAGAGAAGAGTTTTATATAATTTCTTTTTTTTTTTTTTTTTTAAGAAAGATATATGAATTTTTTTTTTTTTTTTTAAAGAAATATCTAAAAAAAATATGTTCTTCTTTAAGACAAAAACATGAGAACAACTATGGAGGAAAATCAACTTTTTCATTTTTCATGGGAAGTATCTAAGAATTTTTTTTTTTTTTGCAAGAAAATTATCAATAAAATAAATTTTTTTAATTTTTGTAATAATTTTTTTTTTTTAGTCATAGAAACTATTATGATTAAAAACTTTTTTTATATTTAAGAAAATTATTAGAAAAGTGTTTGTTTTTTTTTGTTTTTTTTAGCAAAACAATTTTTTCATCTGATAGCTAATCACTAATTAATCATATCAGCTTTTTTTCAGCAGCTTAGCATAAACTGCCAGAAGATGCCAATGCGACTTTTAGTCAGTTTCTGGCAATCAATCAATTTTTCTTGTGATGAAATTTTAAAAGAGACAAAATGTTTGAAGTTGTTTTTTATTTTTATTTTTGTCACTGTTTTTTATCTTTTGTGATTTTGTTGATGGTTGAAATTGCAACCAGAACAAGTTCGACACGGTGGTAAAAAAAAAAAGAAAAAAAACGTTTACACCGAAACAATTGCTTCTCCGCTGAACTAACCACCAATAAAACCATGTACTACTACGTTTCCAGGACAAACCAGAAGGGAAAGATTTACCTACACCAAGCAGTACGCCTACGCAGAGTAGGAAAAATCGACGACGATCAAATCTGTTCAATGTAAGCAGACATTACCTATCTGAAATCTGCATCCCTCAGTTTTATCCATAAACCATGCTCCCTCCCCCATCCCAGACTTTTTTTTTTCTCTCCTAACTTTTGTCATTTTTTCATTTTTTTATTTACCCTTAATTTTAAAGACCTTTAATATTTAAAAAAAAAAAAGTGCTCCCCCTTATTCAATTTTTTTTTTTATAGAATACTCCTATATTCCTCTGACATTCCTCAATATTATTTTTACACCCTCTCCTTGTATTTGTATAAAGTTCCGTCTCCCTGTATTTTTTTTAATTCCTCCTCCCCATAATTTTTTAATCCCTCCTGCCTTCCCATTTTTTCTTAATGTATCATCCTTTTATTAGCAAAACTTTTTTCCTCCCCTTTATTTTTCAGACCCTTTTTTATTTTTTTTTAGTCCTCTTTTTGCTTCTCTCCTTTATATTTCATCTCCCCCTTCCATTTTTTTTTTTAACTTCCTTCTATTCCTTATTTTTTATCCTTCTCCTTCTTATGTTTTACCCTCTTCCTTGTCCCCATTATTTTTGAACTCCCTGATTTCTCTTAACTCAATCCTCCTCTACATCTCAGGACACTTCATTCCTCATATTTAAAAAAAAAAAATTAAAAAAAAAGTTCTTTCCCTATATTTTTAAAACATCACCTCTGTATTTTTCATCCTCTCCCATATTCTTTTTTATATAAAAACAAAAAAATAATTCTCATCTTTCCCTTATTTGGGGCACAGTTATTTTATCTTTTTTTTTTTTTTTCTTAAGATTTTTATATATATATAAAAAAAAAAAACAACAACAACAAAAAAAGCTATTTTTATATCTAGGATCTCTAACCTCTACTTTTCACAAAAGAAAAAATGTTCCTGTTTCCTTCAGCATGGTCATCATGTAACTTATATTAAAACAAAAATTACTTCATAACATCATACTCTCGCCATCGGGGCCCTTGACTTGCATCTTATCACTGCATATTCTCATTAACGCTATAGCAACACGCATTTGATTGTTGTTAATTTTTATTATACAAGAAAGAGAAAAATATTCTTGAATAGTGCATTGAGATTTTCTTAACAATTCCCATTCAATCTTATATATTAGCAGGGAGCATCCAGCTTTGCAGGGTCGTAAAATATGCTTATATATATTTTAATTCATGCAAAATTCGTATTTACTATTACAAACTCAATTCTCATCGAATAGTAACGAAGTCCTGACCTTAACCTTTGAAAAATAGTGTGCAACAACCCTAGATCGAAGACTATCATCATGTCAGGTTTGGTCATGATCGGTTTAGTGGTGTGGGCTGTAGAAGAGTATATATACATAGACCATGACCTTGATCTTTGACCTCAACCTTGAAAAATGGTATGTGCCGTCCCTAGGTAAGGACCATCATCATGCCAGATTTGGTCATGATTGGTCCAGTGATTTGGGCTCTAGGAGAGTTATACACACACAAAGAATGCTACTATTTTATATATATATATATATATATATATATATATATATATATATATATATATTATATTTTACCTAATATATAGTATTGATTTCAAGTTTTAAAAAAAAAAAATGACTTGGGTGCCATCAGCTAGAATCAAAGCCAAAACATTTAGTGCTCCAACCACGTGCCCTACCAGTGTAACTATCGACAGTTAGATAAGAAAGATTTAATATGCAACAACTTGAAAAAATAAATGAAATTTGGGCATGCACAGGAAGAAATAGAAATATGTCGGGAAATTGAAATGAACATTTTACATTTCAACTTGTCGATATATGTCAGTATGCATTATTCATCCATCCAAACAAAGATTTTACTCATTATAAACCATCCTTGGTGTATGATTACTATTTCCTGTTAATTTTAGTGTTATGTCACTAGTAGCGTAAGAGTTTATTCGTTAAATGTCTACACATGCATCTACATTTTTTTTTTTTTCTTTTTCAAAGACATCACCACTTATCAAGGCCAAGAGGCCACACGAGGATAAGGGTTAAAGAGTGTACAGTAGACAATTGGACAATATAGTAATGGTTAGTAATGGAGATTCGGTAAATTTGTTAACTTAAGTGAAACGGCTCATCAAAAACTTGTTTATGTTAGACTTGAAGACAACAATATTGTAGTCAGCTGGAAAGCAGAAAAACGGAAGACAATTCCACAGGCGTGCAGTTCTAAGGAAGAAGCCTTGCTCATGGAATCTACATTTAGGTTTAGGCACAGATAAAGAATGGGGGAAATTATTGATAGTGTTTTCTGCTAGACGGGTGTTTCTTGTAGAAGTTTGGCAAGGGGGGGGAGCCATAGATTGGCGCTTAGTCGAGCACTTACTGTTTTATTTATAAAGATATGGACGAAACACACTACACTATATAAAAGATGGTAATTTCTGTCAAATCTTTGCAGAGCAAGAAGAAAAATAAACCCGATAAGTAATCTATTTTTCGTTATAAATTTATTTCGCCTACATCAGATCGTAGAGAATATCGGATGAGTAGACCAGCTGTGGTTTAACTGAAGAATAAGAACATTCACACCGTCGTTTTTTTTTGTTTTTTTTTTTTAGGGTGGGCAGCTGCTACTCATCTGAAGATCTTTAACATTTACGTTTCAAAACTTATTTTATTTCTAAAACTTAATTTCATATAAATTTAAAATTGTCTCCTTCCCCCCTCCCCAACTTCATCTCACGTGCTAGTTGCTTCTTCCAATATGGTGTTTCCGAACGCTCATAATAAAGACTTAACTTTGAATAAACAAGATGTGAAAGGACAAGATTTTTACCATTTTGGGTGCGAAGGTGCTTCATAGTGTCAGCGTGAATGTTCAGAAGAAAGAAAAAATAACGATACCATGTCAGCCGTATAATTTTTTTCCGCATATTGATGCACATGTGCAAAAAATTTCATAATTTGATAAAACCACGTAGGTTTTTTTTTTTTTTTTTTTTTTAAGCAAATCTGATGCCATTTTTGGATTCCTCGGGTAAAAAAAAAACTGGATTTTCAGGGTTGCATCATGTACCAAACTTCCAACTTTCAAGAAAATGTAATTATTAAAGTGTTGCTCCGATGCAACATTTAGCAAAACAAACAATGCTCTAATTTGTAAAACATTTGGAGTTAGATGCTCAAATTTTTAGGTTAGTTTTTATGATGTCTATGGGTTTCAATTCCGTGATGATTTGACGTGGAATTATCCATTTTATCAAACGGGTAAAATTCCCAGAATAGAACAGCTTGGCAACTATTTTTGACCACTTCCAAAATCAAGATGCAATGATACTAAATCTTGAATCCTTATCCTAATTTTGATCAAAATCCATTTTGATTTTAGAAAATGTCTCAAATTTAAGGCTTAAGGAGTTTTCTCAGGAGGAATGAAAATTTAGGGATCTTGCTTAAGTTAGGCACGATGTTGGTTTTTTTAATGTGAACCCCCCCCCCCAGCTCTAGGGATACTTTGAATTGAGACATAATTTATAATTACCTTACTCCAAAAGGATTTCTCTTTCACTGACTGCGGATAGAAAGAATGAAATGTATTGAAACAGATACTACACCTTGCTCTTATCCAAAAGACTAAGGAAGTCAAGTGCTATTTGGTGTTAGATCTTTTGATCGAACGTAGTCGTTAAGAAGCCAAGTTGCTATAGATTTGCTTAGAATATGAAGCCAATCTGGAAACTCCAGACATGGATTCTTCTTTTAGCAAGATACGACCAGGGTGGAAGGGTCCATGTATGATAGTAAAAATACAATCTCAAACTAAATAAAATCTGCCCCATTTTAGGGTCAATGAATGAATAATATTTTCTTAATTTTAAATATTCATTTGAGGCAACACCGATCAAGAAAATACCAACTTTGTGGGTATTTGTTTTGTAGTGTTTTAGTTTTAGCCAGACCTACAAACATATGCACAAACAGCTGCCATTTAGCTTATAGATAATAATCAGTTTAAACATGATGCAAGCTTTCTTTTTTTAATCTGTAATTTAAAAAAAAGATTAAAATGACTGTGACCTCTGACCTATTATGATCCTATTCTCTTTCAAGCCAGAATGCAATTGTATTCATTTGCCATTTTGTTTTATCATGTCTGCTAATTTTTGGAAGCGTTTAAAAAAAAACAACTTTTGTTTCTATTTACCAAATTCTTTACATTTTTCACAATAATTCTGCATCGGTTACGAGGTTTTAGATTTGTTCTCTGAAAACAACAGAAAGTTGTTCCAAATGTTATTCCTCTGCCCAATCGATGCCAATGAATTCTGTTATAAAATTTACCAAAGAAATAATTTCTATAATTTCGAATATTTGGATTACTGTTTTAATCTTTAATACTGTTCTCACAACGTTTCAGTTGATGCGACCTGCAACACTTTTTTGGGGACATCTTGTTGAATACAGGAATACTTATGCTGAACTCTGGAATCCATACGGAATTTTGAGCAGAACCCTTTTATTTAACCCAGAGGAATGTTTAGCCGTAAAATAGAGATTTATTTTCTCTTGTGAATCAATGTCTATGCGAAGCGATTTGGCCATACACTGACCAATCAGATTTGGCCGTACACATTAATTCCATCTGTACCCTGAAAAACTACTTTAGCCTCTTTACGAATCAGTTAGTCAACAGAGAGAACTCTGGAAACATCAAAGAAAGATCTCTCTTCTATTTCCTGTCCCTGTCAACTGGACACTCCAGCATTGACTATCTTTGCCTGAAGATAACTGCTGGCCGACCTTTGACGTTGTAAAGAACTTTCAACTCTTCCTTTTCTTCACTCGGACACGGTCAAACTTTCTTCCACTAAAATAAACCTTTTTTTTTGTTCATTAAAAAAGGTTTTCATTTCCCTTCTTTGCTACGTTTTCATTTACTACTATTAAGATTTAAAAGTGAACCTCACATATCTGAAGGGGTGGCTTGTTCTTGTTCAGTCACCCATAACCAAAGATAGAAGTTTGGAGTAATTTGTAATTGTATTATTAGTATCGCCTGTACTGAGGATTGAACCTTCAACCTCAAAAGAAATGTCAGAATTATTACTGAGCACTTTCATCTGTTGCACCATGTCCTTAAAAAAAGGTTAGAGGTTGCATTTACTGAAAAGTACAAATAGCACGGCAGATGAGAACAGTAGTTCAAACAATCTAAGTAATGCAAGTTATCAATCCTCATCTAAAAAATTTTGAAATATAAAAAAATAATTTAATTTGAAAACTTTAAAAAAACAAATATTTTATTTTCTTAAATGATTAAAAAAAAATGTTTTTCTGACACTTTCGATATTAGACACGTTTTTTCCAAGAAGACTTTTTTTTTTTTCTTCATTATTCTGGCCATATTAAACCCAGATATCAGGATATATCTGGTGTTATTAACAGTTGTTATCAGATAATCATTAATAACGTTGGATATATCATTTTCTTTGTCTTCATGAGGGGCTGACCCCATCAGAGTTAATACCACCATAAAAAATAAAGAGGAAAAATTTTTTTTTAAGTATTCCGAATGTGTGTTTCACTGAAAATCTTTAAAAAGAAAAACATGTTTAATCGTTTAATGAATATAACATTATTTCATCTAAAATTTTAATATTAACCTTACAAAATAATATTTTCAAAAATTTTACGAAAGTATTTCTGTTTAAATAATAAATTGTTACTTGAAGCTTAGCTTTTATTTAATTTATAAACTTGCATATGAAATAGAGAAAAAAAAAATTTGTTTTTAATTTTTAACCAAGAATTTCATTGTATGAAAAAAAAAAAAAAAAAAAAATCATAAAAGAATTCATAAATTTGACTTGTGACTAATGACTATTAATATTTATATAATAATTAATCTGACCTGTGGAGATTCCACAGTTTTTATTTTACTAAATATAATTTAGTTTTAATATTAATATTTCTTTTGAGACAATATATGTATAGTTTAAAAATAATAAGAAAAAAATGGCTTTCTTCTTCTGTAAAATAAATTGTTGTTAGTTAAATAATTTTCTGACTAAAACGAATGTTTTTTCTTTATTATTTCAAATTATAACAATTTAAGTTTTTGTTTTATTTTTGCTGTAAAAAATAATTGTCTGCGAAATATAATTTTTTTTTTCCACCTTTTAATGTCACTTTATAATAAGTTGCAGATTATAATTACATGAAAATGAAAATTATGTAGCGTAGGTTTTTAAAACTGGAATGACAGAATTCGATTTGGGAAAAAATTCATTTTAAAATGAGTGATGTTTTATACGCATTTTTAAATTTTTTAAAAAATTCCAAAAATTGTACCTTGTTCTTTTTTGTTAAATGTGGGGGGAAAAAAAAAATATTTTATGCTGATTGATCTGTGTTTCATTTTTGAGGGGAGTTAAAATTATATAAAATTATGACTTCCAAAATTTATTGTTCATAAACAAGGAATACAAGTGAATTATTTCTTTATTTCAGAAAGTTTTGAAAATTTTACTTTCTTTAGAGGGGAACGGTTAGCAAAAACAAATATATGTATATATATATATCCTGGTTTCTCTAATTATCTGCTTTTGACAATTGTTGACCAATTTAGGTTGATTTTTTTATGTTGGGAAATTTAAGGAAAAAAAATCATTGCGGATATATATGCCACTTTCTCCCCCCCCCCCCACTCCCCCCCCCCCCAAAAAAAAACATATTTTACTAAAACTTGTTTTAAAAGACTTCTCAGATAATTCCTTGATTATTCAAATTACTGCTCTCGTATTGGTGGCTATTTTCATGTTTCGGCTGATGTAACCTCCAACCTTCTTCAGGTGCATCTTTTGAAACTTGGGAAATTTCATGCTGAACTCGGAAAACCTATCTTATCCCTCACTGCCAGGGGTCGATTATTCCATGTGATAATTATTATTCACCATTATTATCACGGGTTCTAAGGATTAAAGCTTCAACGTCCAGAAGATTTGTATTATTTGGATTCTTTGAACTACTATTCTCATCTTTGCTGTTATTTTTGAGTTTCCGTCAATGTAACCTCCAATCTTAATCAAGTGTATCTTTGTCGAATTCTGGAAATTTTGATGAACTTGAATTAGCATGGAATTTCGATCTGTGGAGGGTAGCATGCTCTCATCCCATCCGTCATAACCGGGTAGAAGTCTTAAGTAATTCACAGTTGTAATCTGAGTGTTGCACTGAGAAATGGAACCTTCAACCTCTAGAAAAGTATCGCTTAAAACTGAATTTTAACACATACTTTATCTGCTACGCCACAGGTCCTTGCGGTCCTGGATATGACCTGAAACTATATCCGATGATGAGGCCCCAGCTTGCGGGCTTTGGGGAGTAGGCAGCCACCCTTTAATTGCCATTGCTCCCAGGTCCACTGTGACCCGGAGTGGTAGTACCTGTTAGGGTCCCAACTATGGGTTAAATAGAAACTGACTTAAAAAAAAACGAATATACTCTATTAAAAAATTGTTCTTCAAAATCACTGGATTCGGCATTAAATAACCTGAAAAGGGTTGATATGCCGTAAAACAAACAAACAAACAAACAAACGGGTCCTTGCAAACCTGAAAATGGTCAGAGGTTACATTTGTCAAAACGTTGTGAAATCAACATTCCAAAATAAGAACAAGGGTCATTTAAAAAATTCTGAATCCCGGAATACTTCCGCTTTGAACTGATTGTAAACTAACAGTTCACCAGGTTTTGGGGGGGGGGGGGTCATTGGCCGAAATATTGTTAAAATAGCAACCAAGATGTCAGTAGTAGTCCAAATAATACAAAATATCGATTATTTTATTGTTTGCTCAAAAAATTATAAATGAAACTAAAATGTTATAAAACTATAACTAATCAATACAAATGTTTTAATTTGTTATTTATAAAACGAGAGTGGGGGGGTGTAAAATAAGCTCAAATATATTTTAATTCATGCAAATTTCATATTATAGAACTAATTCCTTATTGAATATTATATCATACTTGATATATAGTAGTGATTTCAAAAGTTAAATTTAAAAAAAAAAGAAGCTATGAATGAATTTGTGCAAAAGTGATAGAAATGTCAGCAACTTGCCAACATATTTTTGTATCCATTATTCATCCATCCAAACAAAGATTTTACTTGTTATATATAAATCATCCTTGGTGTATGATTATTATTTCCTGTTAATTTCAGTGTTAGGTGATCAATAGTTTAAAAGTTTATCGATTAAATATTTTCATACAGATACAGACTCATACATACATCTACTGTTTTATTTATATAGATTATTTATAAAATTATTTTATGTAAAAAAAAAAAAAAAAAAAAAATTTCATTTAAATGAATATTTGTTCAGAATTTTAAAACCAGAAACGAATATTAGTTTAAATGTTTTGAAATTCCTTTCAACTTTCAAAGAGTAACTAAGTGATTTTTTTTTTGATTTTTTTTTGCAACTATTATCACATGAAAATGGCTGACTTATTTACAAAGAAACTGAAATGTGTTCTGATGGATTTAATTTTTTTTTTTTTTTTTAAATAGTTTTTACAATTTTAATTTCTATTCTTTTGCATTTTTATTTCAATAAATATTTCATAAGTAGAAAAATTAAAAGTATATCTAAGATACACACATGCACATGTAGTTGTCACATAATTTTTAAAGATTCATATTTTAAGAACTAGCCTGGATGCCCGGCGTTGCTCGGGGTCTTTGGAAGTGTGTGTTGAGCAAAACAATAAAAAAAAAAAAAAAATGGTAGTAGGCAGACAGGCTCAAACCTGTACCGCGAAGGAGAAAAGGAATGTGAAAAAAAAGAAAAAGTGACATCTTTGCTGTTGTGTCCATCGCCAAACCGGAAGTGACAAAGGTTTAAATTAAGGCTAGTCAATCGAAAAGAGGGGATAACTTTCCAAAATATCGGCTAAAAAAGCAACCCCTCCTTGTAGAAAAGTGCTCAGTTAAGGGTGAAGGATTAATGTCTTTGGCCAATTTTTCTGATATTTATCGTCCAAAGGGCTGAGCTTCAAAATGATACCGATCTCGTGAAAATCCGTCGCCTCTGTCAAAAGTTTTAGGCAGACATACATATATACATTTAAAAAGACAGGTGAGATTTCTATTCTAGATTATTTTTCACATAAATTTTTCTTTCTTTTTTTTATTCTTATTGATCTCAAACACAGCATATTGCCACTTAGTCATAAGGAAACTACTATTTGGGACCTTGTCTTCAGAGGCACTATATAGGGAGTTGAGCAGCGAGATATCTGTTCACATTACATTTAAATTTCAACATGTTAGTACAATCAGGAAAACAAGGAAGAAATTCCAAAATCTAACATTCTGTGGGGAAAAAAACTGTTAGAATGCTACGGACCTTAGCAGTGAAATAGTACGATTTTGCTGCTTATTGTTCCAGTTGGGAATGTGTACGTCAAGGGGCACAAGTGCTATGAGTTCATCAGAGTACACACTATTAAAGTAGTTGTTGAGCAGATACAGGGATGCAACATTGCAGCAGTAGGATAGGGTTTGGAGCTTAGTTAATATTGCAGGGCCTTTTAGATTGGCGGCTCTTTTTTTGGACCCTAAGAGGGAGAGACAAATGGTAGATGTATCAGCCCTGATGTGACTACTTTAATGTTTTTTGTTTTGTTTTCTCGCAGTTGATGCTTGTTTAATGTAGTGGTAGGAGTTTCCTTTTCCTTTTTTTTCTTACTAATTTATCAAAGCCCAGAGCCACTTGAGGATAAGGGTTTATCAGTTTGTGACAGTGAGACAATGCTGATGATTGGTAATGATGGTGGCGATTGGGCTGAACATGATTATTTAAGAGGGTGGTTCAGCAAGAATTTGTTTACGTCTGACTTGAAAACGACTGTTGTAGTCAGTAAGGAAGCAGCCATGCAATATTGTTCCACAGACAGACAAATCTAGGAAAGAAACTTTGTTCATGGAAGTTTCGTTTATTTTTAGGTAGAGAGACAGTGAAAGAGAAACTATTGACAATGGTTGTAGCTGGACAAGGTTTTTTTTTTTTTAAATTTCTGCCATAAAACTGTTAGCTTAGTAGCCGCTGTCTATTGCTAACTAGGGAATGCATAAAGCTTAGGAACATCACGATAGTTAAACAAAACTGAACTTCGAAAATGTGACAGTGATACATGTTCATTCACACAATTCTGAGGCAGCACGTTCAGGACTGCAGAACACAATACAAAAGGAGATGGCTGGTATACATCTCTGAGCAAACACCAGTGTGATTATGCAGAGGGTCTAAGGTTTGGTCTGTTCAGCCGCAGCAGAGGGTACTTATATAGTAGAGCGATGGGGGGGGGGAAGAACCATGAGATAATCTGTAAGCAACAGAAACTTCTGTTACATTTCCGGCAAGTAGACAGAGAGAAGAGGGGCAACTAAGGATTGAAACTCAGTCTAGCATCTTTCATAGGAAGAACGATAGTGCAGAGAAAGAATAGTAACATCTCTTCTGTGAGAACAAAGTAGTAGAGAGGAGACAAGGCCATCGCCCACTAGATTTCGAAGTTTGTTTTGTATTCAGGAAGAATGTGGCAACTGTACTCCATCTTGGCTTATATACAGATAGACGATTGCATCAGGGGTAAGATACCTTCTAGAGCAGTAGAAAGGTTCAAATATTTTTCTAGCAACCTCGACAATGGATGTCGGTTCATATTAGGGCTTGCTGAAAGGCAAGATTTTTCAAAATGGGTCAAAAACTGGTCTTGGCAGAATTTGAATAGTGCTGCCAAATTTTCTGTTTCTTTTAACGAATCAATCTCTATCGATTATATTCCAAACTTTCAAATAATTCCATCATTATAGTAAAGCGATCCACCTTATGGAACTGGTTCTAACTGGTTTAGGGGTTTCACAATGCTGTTTTAAAAATCAAGCAATTGGACAAAGCTTTTTCTAGAGATGCACGGACGGAGTTAAAGATGTTGTTTTAGACACAACACAATAGACAGAGCTTAGAACTGACTCATCTAAAATGCTATTGTTAAACTGAGATGTGATGGACGGATACAATAGGGTACTTTTTCCAAATTCAGTGTGACAGGGGTGGGATTTAGCAGTTCGTTTGGTGAGCTTGGGGTATTTTTATTTAAGAATTACAAGTAGAGTAATTTCTTTGGCGGACATTCTGTGGAAATCGTTATAAAACAAGCATTTAGCTGACCTTGCACAATATTTATGGTTAGAAGCTTGTTTTTGCACCTTATCTGAGAGGGAGAAGGTTGGGAAGACTATAGGGAGGGGGGAGAGGGAGGAAATACAAACTGGTGTAGGTATTGGTGACGCTGTAAAATGTCAGTAAATGAATGCAGAAATTTATTCAGGCGGCACATGGCTGACATTGCACAATATTTTAGGTTAGAAATTTATTTTTGCACCTTGTCTAAGAGAAAGAGAGTAGTGATCGGTGCACCAGCCCAGATATGGCAACAATGCTCAATGCATGTACGAATGGTGGCTCTGTAGTAATAGAGATGTAGATACTGTCAGGCTTAAGAAGTTTTCTAGCCCATTAAAGGGAGTCAACCATCTTTGCAGCAGATTTAGCAACATTTTTTGCAACCATCTTTGCAGCAGATTTAGCAACATTTTTTATATATATACTTATTTCGCTTCATGTTACTTGAGAATGTCTTTTTTTTTTTTTTCTTTACACGGTGGTCACCACTTATCAAGGCCCGGAAGCCACTCAGGGATAAGGGTTATTGCAAGTACATTACGTTAGTGTGGAGATTTTATGAAGTGTTTACTTAAGGGGGCGGTTCATTAGGAATTTGTTAACGTTGGACTTGAACACATCCAAGTTGTAGTCAGGTGGGAAGCAGGCAGACGGAACAGAGTTCTACAGGCGTGCAGTTCTTAGAAAGAAGCTTTGTTCATGGAATCCACGTTTTGATTTATGCACAGATAAAGAGTGGGGGAAATTTTACATACGTAGATTTCTTCTAAGTGAAAATGTTTCTGTGGATCGAACTGGATTCGAACTTGGTGCACCCAGGTTATTAGTCCGTATTATTGACCACTTAGCTACCATCACTTCCGGTCCTGGATATGACCTTAAACTATATCAAATGGTGAGGCCCCAGCTTGCAGGCTTTGGAGAGTGTGAAGCCACGCTTTAATTACCATTGCTCCCAGGTCCACTCCGGCCTGGAGTGGTAGTACCTGTTAGGGTCCTAACTATGGATTAAATAGAAACCGACTTGGAAAAAAAATATATTCTGTTAAAAAATTGTTCTTAAAAATCATTGGATTTGGCATTAACCTGAAAAGGGTTGATATGCCGTAAAACAACCAACCATCACTTCCTGTTTGTTACTCAGACCGAGACACTTTTGGCGATTCCTCCCAAAATGTGTCCCACCTTGAATGAAGCCATTGCATCTTGTCCTTCTCTACCTCTTCTCCAACTTTGTTTCTGGTCCGTTTAACCTCCAAACTTTAAAATAAAAATCCCTTCTATTGTCTGTCGCAGACATCATAGACAGGGTTTTACGTTGCAAATGAAACAGTTACATTCGCGAGTTAATTTTCCAAGTGGCGATTAGAAATAATAAAACGCTTTTTGTGATTGTTTTTTTTTTTTTTTTTCACCAGCAATCTTTCAAAGCTTATTACTGAGCGAAAAATGTTTTTTAATAGTCAATTTTTTTTTTTTTTAATAAAACGAGCAAAGTCAAATTAGTTAAACAATAAAAAGTTTAAAAGAACAATATACTTTTTTAACAAAGGTTGTTTTAAAATAAAATCTGAAGAAATTCGAATGTTTATACTTTCAAGTCTTAACATAAAATTCGGTGCATATCTAGAAATACACTTATTTAAAAAAAAAAAAAAAAAAAAAAAAAATACAGAAAAATCTTTATAATATACATATTAGTCACGGAACGAAAATGTATTCCAAAAATCACATGGGTTTGGCTAATAAATGAAGATATTTAGTTGTCAAAGGTCAGCTAAAGATAAATTCGTTTAGAGTCCTGATAGGAAACTTTTTTCAGTCTTTTGTTATTTTCTTTATTTTTGTATTATCATTATTTATTATTATTTATACAACTTAGTTTCATTCATCTTTGTCATGATGATGATTCCTGCTTTTGTCCTCCAGTGTGTTCATTTCATATGAAAACTCCATCATCACAACAACAATAACCATTCTATTTTTGAATGATGCAGACTACTATTATCATTTTGGATGTTATTCTCACAGCATTTCAGCCAATGTAATCTCTGGTCATCTTCAGGTGCTCTTTTCAAACTCTGGAATCGGTGTGGAAGTTTGAACGGTACTTTTTATTTAATCCATGACAGTATCATGCTCGCGTTCCATCAGACATAACTGTCTAGAAATTTTCACTGATTCACTATTGTATTACTTATATGCGCCATGACGGCTAGAATCCTGAAAAGATCTCTTGGTTGGACTCACTAAAATAGGGGTAAATGTCAGACATCTGGTTGGATGTCCCATCCCCTAGAAGAAAAAGTTTAAGAAAAATGAAAAAAAAAAGAGGGAATTGAACCTTCAACCTCCATAAGACTATCACTTAGAGCTGATTCTTGTGTAGTTCTTTTGTTCCTTGCATCACAGGTCGTTGCAGACAATTCTAGTAAGAATTTTAAAAACCTTTAATCTATTCTTGTTTTAGGTCTGTAGTTGCATTGCTTATTTATATATATATATATATATATATATATATATATATATATATATATATATATATTAGTAAGATTATTTATACAACTATTATTGATTCTTTAGTGTCTCTTTTCAGAGAGTCTACATGGTCAGGCTGAATATCCTTCTTAAGACCAAACTCATTACTGAAAAGAGACACTGCAAAAACATGTATGAACATATGTAGCCAATGTTTGTATAAACTTGCTATAATTGTGCTCTGTTTATTCATTACACACTTTTTGATAAATATGGGAGTTTCAGTGAATTTGCATCTAGGAAACTAAAACTATACAACCATTTTATATATATATATATATATATATATATGAGGAAGTTAAAAGAAAAAGATTGATTCTTTAAGAGGAGACATATTGGGATAATGCAAAATTCAACAAAATGCTTTGGAGTTATATAGAGTATCAATAAAATAAGAAAACGACAATATAAAAATATATACGAATGCATATCGATTTATTTGTTTATTCTAAGGATGATACATCAATTAGAGATGCAGGATAAGTAAAATTCTTTATACCATGGTATTTTGAAGCCTAATGCTTCTCATCAGAAGTGAAGAGAAGATGATGGGTAACATCGCATCCCTATTATGTTACCTAGCATCTTCTCTTCTCTTATGAAAAGTATTAGGCTTCGAAATACCATGGATAAAGTTTTACTTACCCTACACCCCTTTTTGATGTATCATCCTTATTGAATAAATTTATAAACATTAGTATATATTTTTATATTGTTTTTTCTTATTTTATTGATACTATACATGCATCCATATATATATATATATATATAAAGGTATATTTTGGCAGCAAATCATTATTCAAGTACGTCTGAGATTGAACACGATAGTTATTCTTTTTTCCGATTTTTCTGGATATCTTTTCAATCTACCGAGCAGTATTTTTTATTTCAGTTGGCATGTTGTATAAAATGGTGCCCAAAAGTTGTTGTTCAACCATATTTTTTTTCAAGCGCTTTCTATCGGTGCATCTGATCGTCGTCAGGAGCTATTGTTGTTATCTTTTTTTTTTTTTTTTTTTTGAGGCTTGGTGTACTATATACAACGTGCCAGCTGAAATTTTAAAAAAAGACCACTCGGCGAATTGAAAAGCTATCCAGAAAAATCGTAAAAAAAGAATAACTCTGCTGTGTTTAATCAGATGTGCTTAATATATATATATATATATATATATATATATATATATATATATATATATATATATATATGATGAGTATGATGGAAATAGTATTCTGACAAAATGTAGAAATAAAAAGGAACAAACCGTGTTATGTGTTCATCAACGTTTCGTCTTTAGGAAGTCTCGAAATAAAGACAAAACACATAACACGGTTTGTTCCTTTTTATTTCTACATATATGTCAAGAATTTTATAAGTCAACATCATGAATTTTGGAATATAACTTTTTGTCATTTATTCTCTATATTGCTCTGTAATTACATTGAGTTCATTAAATAAGGATTGATATATAATAAGAAAATATATTTCTACAGAAATATATATATAATGTATATAAAATTTTTTTAAATTTTTAATGGTGTGCTAATTGAATGTTACATTGGGCAAAATGTTGTAAAAAAAAATGTCCAAGATGAGCCTGAATAATCCAATCCTCATTTCAAACATTCCGAAACACAATAACTGTTCTTATCTTGATCATGACGTAACCGACAAAGTACTACGTAAAATTTAGTTCTAAGTGAACCTCTTTTGGAGGTTGACGGTTCTATCGTCAGTATGGTCGACACTAAGACTACAATTGTGAATTACTTTACTGACGAAACGAGAGCATGCAACCCCTCGTGGATAAAATAGAGAATTCTGTTCGAAAATCTGTGGAGATTCCTCGAGTTCGACAAGATAAACCTGAAGAAGGTTGGAGGTTACATCGACCGAAACGTTGGGAAAATTACACTCAAGATGAGAACAGTAGTCTGATTAATCCAAATAATAGGAATTTTCAATTCTTATCTAAAAAAAACAAAACAAAAAAAAAACAGAAACACAAGTCTTGTCATTCTTTTATTTATTTTTTCACTATTTTTTTTTATTCACTGCTTTATTTTTGCTGGTAGTTTGCTTTTGTTCAGTGTATATTTGTATATTGTTTTTCGTCAACACTGCAGAGCGTAGTAGCCGCCGCAAAACCACACAGTCATTATTATGTTTCTTTTTGTCTTTTGTTTTTTTGCCGACCATCCACTCCCATATTGTTGCCTATTTGTCTTTGTCTCAATCGTGTCGTTGTCATCATTGTCATACTCCTCATATCCTCTTCTTTGTCATGTTCCTCAACTGCTTGTGGCATAGCTTCTCCCATCGTTAACAGAATGGCATCAACTGGAATCTTTGCTGCCGGGCATTTTTCATCTGTGAAATTACATCACTTACATTTTCCCCCCTATTTTATTAGTTTTTTTGTTTTTTTTTTCCTTTGAATTAATTTTTCATTTTTTTCAAATTTTTTTTTTAATCAACTTTTTAAAAAAAAATTTCTTTGACTTTTTTAAAATTTCTTTGAATTTTTTTTTTTTTTTTTCTCATCTTCTCATCTTCACATTTTCACATATATAGATGATAAAAGGTATTTTTCAACTCATGGGTTACTACTTATAAAGACTAACAGCCACTGAAGGATAAAAGATAGTTAATAAGACTAAAATGTTGTATTATTTGGATTCTTCAGACTATTTTCATTTTGAGTGTCATTTTCACAATGTTTCGGTTGATGTAATCTCAACCTTCTTCAGGTGTATCTTGTCGACCTTAGAAATGTTTCTGTCAAACTCGGGAATTTGGACAGAATTTTGAACGAAACCCTTTATTTACTTCACTTAGTTTGAAATTCCGTCCAAATTCCCGAGTTTGACAGAAGCTCAGAGGTTACATCAACCGAAACATGAAAATGACATTCAAGATGAGAACAGTAGTCCGAAGAATCCAAATAATACGAATAACCAATCCTCATCTCAAAAATTCAGAAAGGTAATATTTTTTAATTTATGGCTAATAGCCATTCGTGGATGAGAGTTAGGTAGTTAAAGACTAAAATGTCATCAATTATTATGTAGGGATGAGAAAGAGTGAAGCCTCACTTCTATTTCCGATGTGGCATCAGTAAAGAGTTCTAATAAAGGGAGGTAACTTAAATTCATTTACATTTCTTTTCCATTTTTAAAATATTATTTATTTATTTATTTTTTTCAAATTAATTTTCCTTTTGAATTAAAAATTTTTTCTTGGAATTTTTTCTCTCAATCATTTTCTGATATATTAGAGGACAAAGTTTGGCTTAAGATATTTTTTAACTTATGGATCACTACTTTTCAAGGCCAATGGCCACACAGGGATAAAAATTAAATAATTAAGAAAAATAAAACGTTTAATTACAAGATTTAGATTTCTTTCCTATTCAAAAAATTTTATTTTATTCATTTAATTTTTCGAAAAAAAATGTTTTCAAACAAGTTTTTTTTTACTTTTAAAAATTTCTCCTTTAAATTTTTTTTTTTTTTTTTACTTCATATTTTCGATATATTAGATAATAAAAAAGTTTGGCATAACATACTTTTTAATTCATGTGTCATTATTTATGAAGACCGGTAGCCACTTGAGGATAAGAGTAAAATGTCATCAATTATTAAAAACAGATGAGAAAAAGTGAAGCCTCATTTCTATTTCTGGTGTGACATCAGTGAAGAGTTCTAATAAAGGGAGATAAATTATTTTTGGAAAAGGAAAGTTTTAGAAATTTACTAAAGATTACACATCTGAAGTACTCTATATTAGATAATGAAAAAGTTTGGCTTTAAATTTTTTTTTTTTTTTACGAATCACAAATTATGGAGGCCAAAAGCCACTCCAGGTTAAGAGTTTTTTTGTTTTTTTTTCTTTCAAATTTTAAAATAAAATAACTCTCACGAAAACAATTAAGATGAAAATAAATTAAATTAAGCGTTTGAAAACTTACTGAATTATTGTTAATACAGGTCTCTTTATATATATAATATCAGCCAAAAGCAGTCGACAACTGATTTTGTTTCACATTAATTCAGTGACTAAAACTTTTTACCTGAAATATTTGTTTATCAAAATTTGCAGACAAAAATTATTCAAAATTAAAATTGAAGTTTTTTTTTTAACCTGGAGTATATTTTAGTGTATGTTTTGTGTGATTAAAATGTCTAGGGGAAAAAAGCCTGAGAGGAAACAAACTTTTTGATTAACTCGGGTTTAGTATAATAATAATAATCATAACTAGCAGGATCTGTGAAAATTCCACAGAATGAGAAATATATTTAATCAACAGATGTTTTTGATAAAGCTGATATTGTTCTGGATAGCGCAAAAATTAGTTTTTTGAACAGGACAAACAATAACATGCAGCAAATATGAGTTTATTAACATTTCTATGAAAATAGTGTCCATTGTATTTTAAATATAGAACTGATCCAAATGAATAATGAGTAATAAATACTCAAAGTAATATTGTGCTACATAGTTCATGACAAATAATACAATCACATTGTAAGAGACAATCTTTAATTTACTCCTTCAGTCTAACCTTTTTGGCAGATAATGTTCTTTTTTTCCCCTGCTTCTTTCAAATGTTCCCTTTCTTTTACATAACGTTTCACTGACCTATTTCTTTTGGGAAGAGCCACTGCATGTTGAAATTGTGAGTTCTTTTCTCACACCATTACAACAATGATCATATCTTATGATAATTTTTGAAAATGAGGCTACATCAAAGAGATGTCACTCACATATTCTTGTCCAGAGTTGCCAGATTTTTTTTTTTTTTTTTTTTAGTCCAAACTAAGAGAATTTAGCCTTTTTTGAATCAGTTTAGCCTTATTTGGCTTTTTTCAAAGATGAACACACAGATTAAGGAAGAATCAAGCAGAATATGATCTAGATAATAATAATAAAAAAAAAAATAACGACAAAAAAATAAAAAGTAAATAAAAAAATTAATAATAATGAAAATAATAAAAAAATTTTAAGACATAAACATCTTTTTCTAATTCTAAGTGTTTTGGTGGTTCCAGCATTTTGGCTTGAAGAAAGACTGAACCAATATTTTTATTTCTGTAGCAAAATTATTTCCACCTTGAAAACTAATGGTATGGAAATGATAATTATTCCTATTGGAATCTTCAGACTACTGTTCTCATCTTGAGTGTCATTTTCACAATGTTTCGGTCGATGTAACCTCCGACCTTCTTTAAGTGTATCTTGTCGAACTCAGGAATGTTTCTATCGAACTCTAAAATTTCCTAGAGTTGGACAAGATAGACCTGAAGAAAGTCAGAGGTTACATCAACTGGAACGTTGTGAAAATGATACTCAAGATAAGAACAGTACTCTGAAAAACGTGAATAATTGTAGTGTCGGCATCGACTGGCATCACACCAAATAGTTGGGAAAGTTAAGGAGACTGTAAAGACCGAAGAGAGAAAGCACTGCCCAGACCTCCACTGCATGTGTGCAAATGAGACTGAAATCTTGGGGAGGGTTATTGCCACCCAGATTCCAGTGAAGACCAATGGTCATTGCCATCAAGAAGTTAAGGGCAAATGACTATTGCAATAGCGCAAATTCATTTGCGAAGGCTATCGAAAAAGGTGGAGAGTACTGGAAATCTCAGGAGACTTATTACCCCGACTATATGAACGTCACAGGTTGTTGCCAGTGAACAATCTCTGATGATGACCTGTGTGAGAACTTCTAGTGAGTACATAATAAATTTAAAATAATAAAAATATTTTTTAATATTTTAAGAGAAAGAAAACCTTATAGTAGTTCTACTTATTTAAATAATTTTGTAACTGACATTTTGACTTAACGAAAGATAGAACCGATATTTTTACTATGATAGCAAAATTGTGGTTCCTGATCTGGAAACTTATGGTATTGAATCAATAATTATTGTACAGCATATCTAAGAATGTGTGTACATATATATATGATTATGAATAAGAATGAAAATCCAACGTATGATATTAAAAGCAGAGGTGGAGAGACCTAAAAACTCAACGTTGTTTCACCTGAGCTTTTTTAATTGAGTAAACGCCATTTTTTTTTTCCACATTATGGAGCATGATCACCAGTTTAACTTTCAGAATTCAACAATCTTAAAAAAACGATACACAACAAATCAGTACGTCGTTTAATTGAATCTGCTCCAATTCCTCCAATTTAATTAAACAAAGAAAAGGTTTCTTTCACATCTCTCCATACCTATTCAAAATAATAATTCAAGAATATAATTTAGACAACGGTTAAAATTTAAAATTTTTTTGTTTTTTAATAGTCATATATATATATATATATATATTTCTTTATTTACATGGAGATAAATATGTTGATCTCCCCCCCCTCACCTCTTAATATACGTATCTCTAATTAACTAACCTTCTCATCAGCAAACATTTTTTACTCTTGAAAAAGTCTGCACTCAATGTGCGCAACGTCGCTGATTTTTTAGGTCTCTCCACCTCTGCTTTTAATACCAGATATATTTTAATACCAGATATATATATATATATATATATATATATATATATATATATATCTCCAATACAATAACTTTAAATAGTTTTCATTTGTATTCCTCGATTTGTCCCATTATTTTAAACAAATGTTTTTTTTAAATGTTTAAAAAAAGAAATTGTTAACGCTAAATACAAAGAAAAGAAAAATGCGTGGAAATGTGTGTGTGTGGATATGTGTGCAAATTTTGGATGCATCGTTGCTGTTTTGGAAGTTTCGCCCATATCCTACTCCCTCTCCTGCCCATCTTTTTTTTTTTTTTTAATCTTTCATGTATTTTTTTGTTGACGAATGTTCGTTTATTTTTTATTTTTTTCTCTCTTACTTTCACGTTAACAAATTGTTCTCAGTTTGACTTTATTTTGCTACAGCCGAAAAAAGATGACGAGAAGAAATTGGAGACGGAGAAATTGGGAAGTGGTCGAGTTATACCAATCAAACAGGTGCGTGTAACCCAACCTCCATTTGATTTTTTTTTTTATAAATTTTTATTTCCTCTAAACTTATGATCAATTAATCTTTGTTAGAAATTTTTATTTCCTCTAAACTTATGATCAATTAATCTTTGTTAGAAATTTTTATTTCCTCTAAACTTATGATCAATTAATCTTTGTTAGAAATTTTTATTTCCTCTAAACTTATGATCAATTAATCTTTGTTATAAATTTTTATTTCCTCTAAACTTATGATCAATTAATCTTTATTATAAATTTTTATTTCCTCTAAACTTATGATCAATTAATCTTTGTTATAAATTCAATGTCAACAAAGTTACATCCCTTTGTTAATTACATATTTAAGATGAGTAGTGAACGATGCAGTACCTAGTTATGAGTTCGATAACTTGTTTGTAATGTATATGGGGAATGGCCCAGCTGTATTCATGCTACTATTGTACTCTTCGAGACTAACATTGTCATTATTGATATGCTTCTGAGAATAGTTTATTTTCATTCCCGTTAATTTGTTTGCACTTTTCTTAATAACCACGCCTTTAGATTTTGAAAAATTTTGCACAAACATTGGTCATGGTGGAAGTAAATTTTTGCCAGAACGGATTTTCCACAATAACTCTGGTGATCCCCTAGGGGCCATTATATAGGTAAAATTGCCCCCAAATCGTCCGTACATGCGTTTTTTTCTTTTTTTTTGGGGGGGGGGGTGCACTTTTCTCAATAACCATTCCACAATTGCACAAACATTAATAATGGTGAAAGTAAATTTTTCCCTCATGGAGAGGGACCTTGCATGATCAGCTTGCTGTATAAGGAAGAGGAGCGTGTCAGTAATCTTTCTACAATAAAATATATATATGTATTAAAAATGATAAAAAATTTTGCTTGCTTGTAACTTTAAAAAAAAAAATTCTGATTCTTGTGATTTTTTTTTTTTTTTTTTTTTTGTTAAAATCAAAAACATTAATATAAGTTCCATGTGTATCATAAACGTTTTAGATTCTTTGTTGAATCATCATTAAGTAAAAAAAAGCAAATGAACAAAAATGCTGGAGAAAAGAGCTTTTCAAATAGTAGCTTTGAAATAGGCATTTGAAGTCAATTAGACAACCAATTAATGTTTTCAGACTGTTTAGGAGAGTTGTTAACCATTTAAATCTTGTGATGCCAGAATTTGCGTCACAGAATAAAACTGTATTACATTGAAACATTTAAAAAAAATTTTTTAATTGGTTTCGGAATGTATTATTTTAATGTTATTAATTAGGGTTTGTCTTAAATCAGAGAGGGGGCAGTTATGTTTTTGTAGATGTTAATTGAGTTAGAACTTATAAGATGTATGTGGGATAGGGTACAATTCATAAAACCAATGCACTTATTAGCTTTAATATTATTATTGGAGTTACAGTATATCCCAAAGGGCATTTAAATTTATAAAGATGACATTATGTCAAAGTTTATAATTTTTTCTTCTAATTTCTTTTTTTATTTTTAAGAAACATTTTATTTTATTTGCAATGACTTCATTTCTCTTTTCTTTCTTCTTTTCTAGGGCTATTTATATAAACGAAGTCACGGTCTAAACAAGGAATGGAAGAAAAAGTATGTAACGCTATTGGATGATGGTCGTTTGACTTACCATCCCAGCCTACATGTAAGTATTTTTTTTTTCCCCCCCTACTAATAAGATATTGCTTATCAAGGTCAAGAAGCTACTTCAGATTAAGGGTTAATGAGATGAATGGATTGTTATTTGAATGATGATGATGAATATTATGAAAGGATTGAAAACTAGATTCAAGATACTTTTTGTATTTTATATTTTTTGTATTACTTTGTCTGTTATGACTAATGGAAATTTTTGTTTGGGATATTATATATATATATATATATATTATTATCTGCTTGTTTACTCGTGTTTCGATTACCGGATCGTGTTAACGATCCAATAATTTCGTCAGACTTTACAGAAACCTGTGAAGTCTGACGAAATTATCAGATCGTTAACATAATTCGGTAATCGAAACATGTGTAACCAAGCAGATAAAACGGTAATAAAAAAAAAATATATTTTTGCTCTACAATAGTATTGAGCAAATTTTTCAAGTTTTTAATTACCTTTTAATTACTATATATATATATATATATATATATATATATATATATATATATATATATACTTTATATGATGTATATTATGAGAGGATTGAATGGAATTTCAGTTTAAAATATAAAGGAACGGCACTTGTTTACATTAGTGATCTTTTTAAACCAATGCATTTCAGGTAAAACCATTATTATTTGCTTATATGTCATGTCGAAATTAGTATAAACTCCAAAAATTATGAAAAATGATCCAATAGATGTGGCAGAAGTATTTAGTCCAATATTACTTGAGTTTGCATGTCACAACGGAATAATATATTTCCATCTTCATTTACATAGGTTCAAAGTCATCCCCTTAATGGCACTTGCCAGCATCTCTCGTCTCGTTTTAACGTCTTCACACAAGCTCACATAAGTTAAAATGGGAGGAGGTAACTCTGCCTAAAACAGGAAATGAGTTAGCTCCCCTTTATCGTATTATATCATTCTTACAATATTAATACTGTGTTTGTATTTATTTTAATTTTTGTAATTATTTTTGTTGTAATAGTACGAATTTCCATTGAGAAGAATGAGAACTGGTTTGTATAAAATTGATTGCTATTATTCGAATAATTCATATCTGCCTTATCTGACAATACAGTTGCAGTAATGAATAAAATTTTATTACTTATGAAAAAAGTCTGACAGGATTTGTAGACAACCATGTCGTAGTCTGAAGGGAAGCTGTTCCATGGTAACATGTTCCCTAGATGGGAAGTTCTTTGAAAGAAACTGAGATCAAAGTCTTCCTTCTCTAAGATGTTGTCATCTCAGACTGATGAGCTTCATCTACCCAAAGATGACCATGTTGTAGTCTGCAGGGAAGCAGTTTTGTGGTAATGTGTTTCCAAGTGCCTTGTAACTGCTTTTTACTTCTATCAGTTCAGTCAGACCTATATCTAAGCCGCATAGATAGACCAGGAGCTGGACGCTTTGTCAGAGGCTTCCCGCCTGAACAAGTTAGAATCTATGGGGTTCATAGAGGCAAACAGTTGAACAGCAGAAAAGTCATATTTCGGACACTTTGAGCCAACTGTTTAAAATTGCCCAAATACCAATGGAAATCAGGTCATGTGAAACTGAAAGAGCTTTGCAAGAAATTCTGATCGAAGAAAGTGTCTTCAGATTCAGTGGTCACTGACAGCCTTTTAAAAGATCCGAGCAATTCACCCATTAATTTGACCATCAATTCGCCCATTAATTCCACCAACAACAGAAGATGAGTATGAAATCCTAGTCTTGCTTACAAGTTTCAGTGACAGCAGGTGCAAGATAGCCTTTAATTTAGGAGTTTGTTTTTGCAGTCTCCCTGGCAATGAAATAGCAGCTAAAAATGCTAAAGAAGAGACAGAAGACCCGTCCAAGGTCCACTACAGCACAGTGAAAGCAGTGATCTATCGTATGATCAAATCACCACCCTTATTGCATGAATAAGTTTGAAGAATTTACAGAAATCATGGAGAAAAATTAAGCTGAGCAGCTTAAAAGTCAAGATTGTTTGATGATGCTCAAAATGACAGGCAGAGATTGCCTGAATTGCAATAGCAATAGAGAATTATCAGCAACAATCCCTAGAAAAGTGATTAAGAAGGCTTTTCAAGAAATCTGTATTGAAGGTGTCTCCAACGTCGGTTGTCAGTGATAGCCTATGGAGAGAAACTGAGTTGAGCGACTGAAAAATCTGTTACGACATATTTCAGATACTTGTTGTGGCTCCATAAGGATCTGGAAAAAAGACATAACTTAGTAATTAATGGAAACAAAATATGTTGAACAGAAAAGCAAATACAATAAAGAGGATGGATATACATCAGTCCGCCTGCCAAGTACACATGACTTATACATAATTGCGTGCCAATGTCAAGAGACAGATTCTTCCAGTCTTCATGTAAAAATAAAAGTAAAAAGAATCTATGCTTTGATTTTTTCTTTTACGGTGATTATTTAAAGATATCTCTTGTTAATTTATTTATTTATTTGCGGACTGTTATTCTCATCTTCGTAGTTGTTGTTTCAGAGCATTTCGGCCAACTATTCGTCTGGCTTTCGTCAGGTGGTTAAAAAATAATATCTCGTTAAATTTATGTAGGTGGGGAAACTTTTAAAGATAACTAAAAGAAGAAAAATTATTTAAAGAAAAAACTTATTCAAAAGAAGATTTTTTTTTTTTTTGTGACAAAGAGTTTTTGTGTTTTTCTTTGAACTATTTCTCTCATTAACATTTCTATCTATGTGTATAGGTTTATGTATTTGTATATACAAAAGTTACTCCTAAATTACTTAATTGATCATTGTGAACACGGTCGCTAAGCATAACAGATTGTAATTGAGTTTATTATTATCTGTAGGGTGGACACACCACAACATACTTTGGGCTGACAGTTTAAAATTATCGGAATGCGAATGAAAATCAGAGGTTGCCTAAAACAAGTTTTTCTGAGTGCAGATGGCAATAGAGAAATAGCAGCCGCAACTGTCATGTCTAGTCATTGCTGGTGGGTGGGCATAATTACTAAAATCTGCAAAAGAAATGAAAATGGTGCGGCGTCAGTTGCGTTTAAATTTATATTTTATTTTCTTTTTTTTTTTCTTTCCCCAGGATTACATGGATGAAGTTCACGGTAAGGAGATCAACCTTGTGCGGACTACAGTGAAGATTCCCGGTCTCCGGCCCAAGGGAAGCCGTGGAATATCGACCAACCCTTCAGTTATGGGTCCAGCCAGCATGACAACCAATGGTACTAGCATTCGTTTCTTGATTTCACCATTATCTGCATGATTTTGTAGAGCTAGTCTTGAAGGGTGATTTTGGTCCTCCAGCTTGAAACGTTTGGCAGGCCTGTGATGAGTTATACAATCCTAAAACCTTATAACCCATTCAACAAAAATAACCTTGTTCGATGTTTTGATTACGCAGTTTTTTTGTTTTTTTTCTTTTTGTTTTTTGTTGTTGATTTTTTTTTTCTGAAACCTTGCACCCTAATCCTTTACAACCCATTTAAAAGAGCCAAATTATTTTCTAGAAGTGTAGCAACTTAGATTTTAAAATGTTATTTTCTTTACCTTTTTATGTTTCATGTGTAATGTAAAAAACTTTTTTTTAAAAGAAAACTGTCTATGCTTCGATTTTTACTTTTAAGGTGATTATTTAACGATATCTCTCAATTTATGTAGGTAGGGAAAACTTTTAAAGATAGTTTAAAAAAAAAAAAAGTTATAAAAAAATTTTTTATTTATAACTTTTTTGTGACAGTTTTTATTTGTGTTTTTCTTTGGACTATTCCTCTCATTAACGTTGATATTTCTATCTATGTATATAAGTTTTTGTTTGTTTATACATAATTTACTCCGAAATTATTCAATCAATCATATTAATGATCACATTGAAACACAGTCACTAAGCATAAGGGATTGTAATGTAAGCTATATTTAAAAAAAAAAAGAAAAAAAAAATTGCTGGAGTGGGGACAAACTTTGGAAGCACGGGTGTCAATCGTCATAAAAACGACATGTATTTCAGAATACAATGTATCAAGTTTCTTAGATCAAGCAACATTTTAGGGATCATCTATTATATAAAAGACGTTTGTTTGTGTGTCCAGCTTAAATTAAAAACTACATAAGGTACACCCACAAAGCTGATAAATTCTTTTTCAATATTGTCTCTAGTAATATATAGATACATTTTTTGTAATATTCAAAAGGGCCATCAGGAACAAAATTAGTTGGGTGGGGGGTTACAAGGGAGTCAAGGCTCAAAGGCCACTCGAGGATAAGGGTTAATGAATGTAAGGTGGTAGTGTAGTAATCATTAATGGTGTAGATTGGGTAGAATTTGGATTATTTATGGGGACGACTCAGCAAGAACTTGTTTACATAGGACTTGATGGTTATCATATTGTAAATGGCCAGGAAGCAAAACAGTGGAACAATGTTCCACAGGCAGGCAGTTCTAGGAAAAAAAGCTTTGTTCATGGAATCTGTGATAGAATCACAGATAGAGTGGGGGAATTGTTGATAGCGGTTGTATCTAGTCAAGTATTTTTTTTTTTTTTTGTGAAAGATTGGCAAGGGGGGGCATAGATTGGAATGCAGATAAGAACTTGCTATGAAAATAACAAAGCGGAGACATGCTCGCAACATCTCTTTTGTGGGAAAGAGGTTTTAAGGAAGAGAAAAGGGCACCATCTACTAGGTTTCGAAACCTGTTTTGAGCTCTATCAAGGCAAGCACCGAGCAGCTCCTGCCCAGATGTGGCAACAGTACTTCATTTTAGGACATACTTGGCTCTTATACAGATAGAGAATTGCATTGGCAGCAAGATACTTTCTGGAGCGGTAGAATGATCCAACCATTTTTCGAGCAAGCTTAGCAACAGAATTGATGTATGTGTTCCATTTCAGACCAAGAGTGAAGTTCAATCCTAGAAGCTTGTCAAGACCTGGTACTTCCCAAGAATTAAAGAAATATCCTCACCCAATATTAAAAATGCAATCTATTTTATCCAATACTAGCTGTTCGTATTTGACATTGCCCGGATTTAGTGAAAAGGGTTGATATGCTGTAAAACGAAATAATCAAAACAGCCATAGGCACGAAACATAAGACACAGGATCCTATCTGATAGATTCAGGGGGCATCCGGTTGTAGAATATGCTTAAATATATTTTAATTCATGCAGATTTTATATTTCTATTAAAGAGCCAATTCTCTATTGAATATTATATTGTACCTACTGTATAGTAGTGATTTCAAGCTTTTAAAAAAATTACTGCCCTCAACTAAAATCAAAACGAAAACATTTAATGCTTCAGTCGCATTCCCTACTGTTTGAGCTATCGATAGAGAAGAAAGATTTAAAATTAAACCACTTCAAGCTATGAATGAATTTGCGCATGCACAAAAGTAATAGAAATACGTCGGCAAGTTGAAATGAACCATTTGTATTTCAACTTGCCAACATAGTCGTATTTTTGTATGTAATATTTATCCACTCAAACAACAATTTTACTTGTTATGAACCATCCTTAGTGTATGATTAACTAGTTCCTGTTAATTTCAGTGTTATGTGACCAGTAGTTTAAGAGTTTATCAGTTAAATATTTTCACACAGACGCACGCATGTACATCTACTGTTTTATTTATAACGACTATAAAAGTGTCAAAATGTAGAAATATCAACGTTGCAAAGGATTATGGTCCAAAAAAAAAAAAATTTTTTTATATTTTTAGTATTTTATTTTTGTTTTTTTTAGAAAATTCTTATCTTATTAAAATATGAAATCATTAAATCCTCGGCTATTATCTGTTTTTTTTTTTCTCACAATTATCTCTTGTGATTAAAGCAAAATTTATCTCCATCTTTTTTTCTGGGATGGGTGGGGGAGTATATTTTGCTATTCTTTTGGAAATATGAAAAAAAAAAAAAAAAGAAAGAAAGAATTGTTCTTTCTGAATGCAGCAATCAAGACGTCGATCTGGTGATTTTTGTTGAATCAAATCCAACTGCTTTTCAAGTTATCCGTAGAAATTTTGTTAATCCAAAATCTGTAGATGATCTCCTTAGGAACGAAGAGAGTTTTAAGTTTGGCACAAAAACAACAGAAACAATACTAAGCCAGTTGTAGATGACAATAAATGCTTTGGCTTCCGAATGTATGTCTCCCTGCCCTTCTCTTAGACGGAAGACATTTTAAAGGTATGTATGTGCGACCCCTAATCACTCACTCTCTCTCTCAGGTTACATTTGCCTGCCACATAGGTATAAGGATACGCAAACGTTAAAAGAAAACCTTTGGATATCTGGAAACCTCCGCGCTGCTTACGCAGTCAAACCAATCATCGTACAGGGTGACCACCACAAAATACTACGCATGTAATTGTTAATAAAATTCGCAATTCTTTCGGCAATCTAACCATAGTTGGTACAAATAATCAGACTGGCACTTAAAATGGCGGCAATTAAAAGTATAGAAAAGTCTGTATGATGGACATACTTGTTACAGAATGAAGATGTCATATTCCAAAAATCATATAAATCGATCATTTATTTTATTTAAAATTAAGAAAATAAAAATTTACGATTTTTAATGAATTTACTACTAAATTGTTTTTACCTCTCGACTTCGATTTGAGTTGTCCCCCTTATTTATTTTATCAGATTTAAAGATGGCCGATGAAAACACTACAATTCGGTTAGTCGTAAAATTTGATTTACTTGAATAAAAAAGAAACTATTTGATCAAAGATGGGATATCACATTTTGTTCTGTAACGTGTACATACATCATAGACTTTTCCGTATTTTCTTTAATTTAAATTCCTGCCATTTTAAGTGCCGGTCTGAATAAGCACCAAATAAACTTAACTGTATGCTTGACTTGTCCACCAAGTTTCAATCATAATTCTAACTGGCTGCTGTATGATCTCTAATCTATTATATGAAAGGAACTTTGTTCCCTATAAACTCAGAAATGGCTGGGCCGATTTTAATGAAATTTCATTCAAAAGTACTTTATGTGCCTGCCAGTGTTCTTAGATAGGTTTTGTATCGGAGTGTCTCAAATAAATACTGATAATCAAAATAATCAGATGAAAGAAAGAACAGGCAATTTTGACCAAAGTTAACACCTTACACAGCCTAACATCACAAGTGCATTTGAGAAGTTTTATTACCACATAAGCAGATAGGCTCGACATATAAAACCAACAGTAGGTTCTTTGATATGACGGGGGTGCGTTTGAAATTAATGTTTCTGTTTAATTACACCATGATACTTGACTTTTTCATTTTAAACTTAAATTCTAGCCATTATCACCACACAAGCAGTAAGGCCATGCATATAAAATCAACAGTAGGTTCTTTGATATGACGGGGGTGCGTTTGAAATGAATGTTTCTGTTTAATTACACCATGATACTTGACTTTTTCATTTTAAACTTAAATTCTAGCCATTATCACCACACAAGCAGTAAGGCCATGCATATAAAATCAACAGTAGGTTCTTTGATATGACAGGGGTGCGTTTGAAATGAATGTTTCTGTTTAATTACACCATGATACTTGACTTTTTCATTTTAAACTTAAATTCTAGCCATTATCACCACACAAGCAGTAAGGCCATGCATATAAAATCAACAGTAGGTTCTTTGTCAATAATTCTGACATACTTCTCTCTTGGCCGTCCTCAGTCCAAGAATAATCTGTAGATTGCTTTGATGCACGTTTACTTTGAGGTGATTTTCTGCAGAAGTTGCATTCCAGTGAATGTGAAGCCTATTTAGAATCACACTTGCTGCTGATGAGACTATCACCAAATTTTTCCCCAGCCATTCCAGCAAGTTATTGGAAGTGTGTGAAGGTTCTCCATCCTATAAAAACCATTTATCTTCACGCACAACATTTCTTCGTCTACCTAGGATGCTGAAAGCTTCTTAACAATCACTAGGTGACGATTATGACTGATGATTCATTCTCATCTTCAAGCCAAGAACAATCAATGATCATATGTTTTGATATTGAAGCTGATACATGCACTTGCGGGCAGTTCAGCGGCCTCTGCGGACAATCTTTAGGAATGTGGTAACATGCTTTGAAGTACATGTTGGAATGGCTGTATCAGTAAAAAGGTCCTGCATGGGCTTCTTGCTCACCCGATATATGGGGAATAACTCAAGTAATTTGCAAGTTATTCCTGAACTGGAGCGACCCATCACAGCTACGAGAGGGGTGTGTCAAGCTATTGACAACTTTGTACTTTAAATGCGGGTGTGCTTCTTTTTTTTTTTTTTTTTTTTTTTTTAAATGCTTTTTCACCTCAAACAAGGCACACTGCCAGTTGAATGTAAGGGGTTACTATTTGGGACAAAATTTGCAAGAATACTATCTAGGAAGTTATGCAGAAAGATGTCTTTTCACATTACAATTCTGCATATCAGTACAGTCAGGGAAGCAAGGGCCTGGAAGGGGATTCCAAAGTCTAGCAGTTCAAGGGAAGAAACTATTTAAGTGGAAGATCTTTCGCATCCAAGGATCTGTTCTACAGTGTAAAGGTGGGATTTTGCTGTTTGTCGAGTTAGCCCGGCGTATTTACATTGAGAGAGTACAAGAGCTTGGAGGCTGTCGGAACACCTTCCATTGAAATACTTGTAAAACAGGAACAGGGATGCAACATTTCATCGATGAGACAGAGGTTGAAAGATTGGTTGACAGTATTGGCCATTCTTTTTTTTAACCCTGTCTTGGAGTGAAAAACTAGTAGCAAATGCCCAAATGTGGAAACAATATTCCATGCATGGGCAAATGGTTGTCTTATAGATGTATAGGATACTTTCAGGCGAAAGTAACTTTTTAGCACAGTAGAGGGAGCCCACCTTCTTCACAGCAGTCTTGGCAATGCCCTCAATATATTTGTTCTAATTCATGTTGGCTGTGAACGTTAAGCTGAGTAGTTTGAACAAAAAGCTTTCAGATAGAGTATCATTAGCCATGAAAATCAGTGAAGGAAAAGGTTTATTATTAATTATTAAATATTATTATTTATTATTATTAAATACTATTATTATTTATTATTATTATTCATTATTAAATATTATTATTAAATATTATTATTAATTATTAAATATTAAGAGGTGGGTGTAGTTTGCTTGAATATTATTTATTATTAACTATTAATTATTATTATTATTTATTATTATTTATTATTATTATTAGATATTATTATTATTAATTATAAAATATTATTATTAAATATTATTAAATATTTATTATTAAATATTATTATTATTAATTATTATTATTAAATATTATTTATTATTAATTATTAAATATTATTATTTATTATTATTCATTATTAAATATTATTATTAAATATTATTATTATTAAATATTATTATTATTAATTATTAAATATTATTATTTATTATTATTCATTATTAAATATTATTATTAAATATTATTATTATTAAATATTATTATTATTAATTATTAAATATTATTATTATTTATTATTATTAATTATTAAATATTATTTATTATTATTATTAATTATTAAATATTATTTATTATTATTATTAATTATTAAATATTATTATTAATTATTATCATTAATTATTAAAGGAAAGAAGTTTAGTCTTGGCCGCATTGAATGTTACCATCCATTTATGTTCACATTCCGTTACAGACTGGAGATCTTACTCTAAGATTTCAGCATTTCCTTATTTGTTCGTTCATTTTTCCCTTGTGTCTGTTATAGAGCATGCTGTCATTCAGCAAATATATCCATCTCAGAGACAATTTTATCAGGGAGTTGATTTATAAATAATAATAAAGTCCAATGATCGACCCCCTCTCTCTTCCTCTGGGGCACACCCACATTTATATCATGTTTTGAAGTATGATCATCGGGAACAACCTGCACTGTTCTCTTATTTAAGAAAGATTTGATTATGTTAAGTATTAAAGACTGTTGGGTGTGAATGACTGATACTTAGTGGACAAATCAAGTTTATTTGTAACAAATATAGTTGGATTGCAGAAAGAATTATGAATTTTATAAACAATTTCATGGGTGGCATTTTTTGGTGGACTGTCTTATATAATTGACTAGATTTAATATTTTCTAAAACAAAACAAAAAAAACTTGGATCTTTTTTTTTTTTTTTTTTTTTTTTTTGGTAAATTTTTTTCACGTCATTGTTAGGTTGATTTGAACGGATGGTCAAGACAGCAACTCATAATTTTTTGAACAAAACAAAAAAAACCTTTTAAACAAAAAAGGGAAGGCAACCACTACCACACCTCTATTGCCCTAAGATATGGTAACCCAATGTTGATCCGATAAAAACAAAAAACAAAAAGTATTGTGAAACTTTGAATGAAATTGTTGCAGGTAAAAGTACGAAGGAGAAGGAGAATGAGAATGTATTGTTAACAGCATTCGATGGCCTCGCTCAGCAGAGATTACAAACCAATGTGGACGACGCAATCGTGATTTCAAATTCGTCTATTACCCCTGGTGAGTCCTCCGTTTTTTACTCCTAACTTTTCATCACTTATCTTTACCTTTTCTTTATCAACGACAAATATGAAAAAATTCTAAAATAAAAATTGGGGGTCACTTGGTAATAACGATTACACATTTTAATTCATTTATGCCCTTTTTCCTAAAAAAATATGTGTGCACATAAAATCGACCAATTACTTTTGAGTGTGTGTATGTGTGTATATATATGATGATAAAATGGAAATAGTATTCTGACGAAAAATGGTGAAATGAAAACGAACAAACTGAGTTATGTGTTAATCAATATTTCATTCTTATTTCATCCAGAGGAAATCTTGAAATAAAGACGAAACATTGATGAACACAGAACTTGGTTTGTTTCTTTTTATTTCTCTGTATAGATATGAGTTTGTGTGCGTGTATGTATATATATGTGTGTGTGTGTGTGTATAAATGCAAGTTTAGTAATCCAATTCAACGCAGATTTTTGTAAACATAAACATTTATTTGTAAATTGAAGTACTTTTCAGCATAATCTCGTCATCAGAATAGACATGAACAGGTTTTGTTTTTTTCCAAGTTACATCATGCCACAAGATTTTGTTTTAAAATCTGTCTATCCTGTTTATTTTGTAAAAATCTATCTTGAATTGGCTTACTAAACTTACATTTTGAATTTTTATTTCGCTCTTTTCAAAATGAAGACATATCCTTTATATATATTATTCCAAAGTCTAATATTTATAATTATCAAGGGATATCGTAGAAAGTCCTCATACGATATTGGATGCTCAGTATTATCTCATCCTAATTCCTCAGTTATCTCATTTTATATACAACAAATGGACTCCAAAGAAAGTATTTTTTTAAAAAGGGCAAGGGTCACTTGATAATAATAACGATTGCAATTTTGATGTTCTGAAACGCTCATTGACTTTAACCAATTCATTTGCATCTCCTTTCCTTAAAAATGTGTATCTGCACATCAACCAATATTAGTGGCCTGGCAAAGCCACAGTGAGACAATCGAAGCAGCAAAACTGAAGCTGGCCTGCAGAACACTATATATATATATATATATATAACTGTAGGCAAATTTGGGTATATTTTATTGGTTTGAAAATATAGGTTCTTTTTTACCAATTGTCATAAAATTTTAACTATAGAATAGTATTATAATCTTCAAAAAGCCTGCAAATTTTCATGTGGTTTCATCTTATAGAACCAAAGATATGAGGATTTCAATATTCAATATATAGATATATTCAAGATAGATATACTACTTTTTTGGCAATCTTATAAGTTCCAAATCTCAGTGACTATTGATCAGAATTTAACAAATAAAGACTCATTGGAAAGGTAATGACTTGAATTGTGTAGTGAGCTATGTGACATTTCCCCTTAAGGTCACACATCAAGAGGATCATCCATCATTCAGAGCCTATTTTTGGTACTTTTTTACAACCATAAAATGTTTCAATCATAGTCATTTGTTTTACTAGTTTTTCATATGAATTACAAAATATCTGATATTTCCCCAAAACTTCTGGCCTTGATGGAGGGGAGACGAAAACTTGCTGCTATGGTTTCAAATGATCTGAAATAACAGCAAGGGGGGACTTGATTCCAAATATTTATCATGTTATATCTCCCCTCTTTGGTTTTCATACATAAAGTAAATTTCACAGTGTATAAGGATTATTTGATACTGGAGATATTCATAATCGTACCCCATTTCCAGGGAATCACAACACTCTTCAGCACATCCAAGTACACTTTGGTGTTGACTTTCAAGCCAACTTCGAAGATGTGAAATAGCATGATGTGGCCCTCATTTGAAACCACATCAAAGACAATAACTGTGTCCGGAGACTTTATTTTAATCACTCTGGAAACATCCGTGTTATTCATGGCAATCCAGTGATGCATTTTGAGGATGCTTGCAATGGTCCTGTCTCCATAATTTGGATCGTTACAGAGCATGAGTTGTACATCAGCGCATCTCCAATCTCGCTTGTTGAACATTGTGCCAGTTTCAGACATGATAGAAGAAGTCTGCTATTACTCTTGAGATGTTAAGCAGCAGGCCAACTAGTAGATAGTTTACAAACGAAAACCAGTTTCATCAAACGGAAATGGAATTGTGTCATCTTTTCTAGGGCGAAAATTTTATCGTTCCACACTCTGTTTGCATCTGTATTATTTGAATTTCTAAGGTTTTCATCTCGGATGTTATTCTCAGAACATTATGACCGATGTAACATCCAACTTCCTTCAGGTACATCTTGTTAAACCCTGGAACTCTTTATTTAATGCACAAGGGTAGCTTGCTCTTTTTTCATCAACCATGACCAGATGGAAATATATAGAAATTTGTAATTGTATTATTAGTATTTGCCTGCAGTGAAGATTGAATCTTCAACCTCCACAAAACTATAACTTGAAATTAATATAACTTTTTTTCCATTACACCATGTGTTTTTATAGATTACTATTCTCATCGTGGTTATTTTGTACAGATTGCTAAATTTGAAAAGATATTTTCAAACTGTTGAAGGTTGCATTGGCTGAAATGTTGCGAATATAATGATCAAAATGAGACCAATGGTTTGAATAATACAATTAAGATAAATTTCATAGTTATGTGAGCGTGTTAAAAAAGAATGGTTCTGATATTATGACCAATCCAACATATGAAGTAGCTCTCTCCTTCCTCCTCCCTTTCCTCTCATTTCTCCCTCTTTTTTATTTCTCTCCCCTCTTTTTTATTTCTCTCCCCTCTTTTTTATTTCTCTCCCCTCTTTTTTCTTATTTCTCCTCCCCCTCTTTTTTCTTATTTCTCCTCCCCCTCTTTTTTCTTATTTCTCCTCCCCCCCTTTTTTCTTATTTCTCCTCCCCCTCTTTTTTCTTTCTCCTCCCCCTCTTTTTTCTTATTTCTCCTCCCCCTCTTTTTTCTTATTTCTCCTCCCCCTCTTTTTTCTTATTTCTCCTCCCCCTCTTTTTTCTTATTTCTCCTCCCCCTCTTTTTTCTTATTTCTCCTCCCCCTCTTTTTTCTTATTTCTCCTCCCCCTCTTTTTTCTTATTTCTCCTCCCCCTCTTTTTTTCTTATTTCTCCTCCCCCTCTTTTTTCTTATTTCTCCTCCCCCTCTTTTTTCTTATTTCTCCCCCCCCCTTTTTTTCTTATTTCTCCTCCTTCCCCTTTTTTTCTTATTTCTCCTCCTTCCCCTTTTTTTCTTATTTCTCCTCCTTCCCCTTTTTTCTTATTTCTCCTCCTTCCCCTTTTTTCTTATTTCTCCTCCTTCCCCTTTTTTTCTTATTTCTCCTCCTTCCCCTTTTTTTCTTATTTCTCCTCCTTCCCCTTTTTTTCTTATTTCTCCTCCTTCCCCTTTTTTTCTTATTTCTCCTCCTTCCCCTTTTTTTCTTATTTCTCCTCCTTCCCCTTTTTTTCTTATTTCTCCTCCTTCCCCTTTTTTCTTATTTCTCCTCCCTTTTTTTTATTCATACCACCCTATTTTGTTCCTCCCCTTCCTAACTTATTCCTCCTCCTCTTTTCATCCTTCTGCTTTCTTTTTACCCAAATCTGAAACTGCACCCTCCCTAATTGACCTCTTATTATTTACCTTCTCCCACTACTACTATTATTATAATAACATTTTTTAGTAGCAAATCAAAAATGTTTGATAGTTAAAAAAATGCATAGCATAGTTGTGGCTTTCTTTTTCATGTTCCCCATTCTTCACAGCACCATAAAAGGGGGGGGGGCTATCCTTATCTCTCCCATTTTTTTGCAAAAAAATTCACTCACCTAATCCTGTCACTTTTACATTTTTTCCAAATCGTATTTAATCCATGAAATATTTGTCTTTTATTTTCTTTTGCATTTTTTTTTTGTCTTTTCTTTCTTGCACATTTTTTTTTTTTTTTTCTGCAAATTTTTTGTTTTTCATTTTGATTACTGTCGATTTCACATGGACCATCCTACTCTCAGGTTCTTCTTCAGCAAGTAACCATAAATAAAATAACACAACTTTCAATATGATAATAAGTCACCACTTATCAAGGCTCGGAAACCACTCGAGGATAAGGGTTAATGAGTGTACAGTAGTCAATGGGATAATATCGTAGTAATTGTTAATAGTGTAAATGTGGTAAATTGGATTACTTAAGGGGAACGGCTCATCAAGAACTTGTTTACGTTGGACTTGAAGACAACCATATTCATATTCAGCTGGAAAGCAGGGAAACGGAAGGTTCCACAGGTGTGCAGTTCTAAGAAAAAAGCTTTGTTTATGGAATCTACGTTTAGGTTTAGGAACAGTGGTTTCCGTTAGACAAGCGGATGGGGGTACCATAGATTGGAGCTCAGACGAGCACTTGCCATGAAAATAACAATAAAACAGAGACAGGTTTACAATGTCACTTCTGTGAGAAAGAGGTTGCCAGGTAGAGAAAAGGGTATCCCCCCCCCCCGCTAAGTTACGAAGTCTATTTTGAACTTTGTCAAAGCATGATAAGATGCTTCTAGCAGCTCCTGCCCAGATGTGAAGCAGCATTGCTCCATTTTCTATTATATAAAGGTCAGTCGTCTGTGTGTTTGTATTTCCAGTTAAAACTTGAAAAATACACAGCAAACCCCTGCAGATTAAGTATTTTTTTAATCAGCATAACCTCTGAAACATCTAATATTTAAGGGAGGGGGTATTCTTTGGGGGTCAAAGGATCGTTTATATCATTTAATGTTATCAAGAACTAAACACAATTTTTAATATTAACATGTATTAATGAGCCAGCAGTTTTTCAGATTGAAAGACGCGAACTCCAGATTTAATTTATTGTTTCTTTAACTGTTATTTCTCTGCAAAGGAAGGAAGTAGAAATTTAGCTTTAGTAGTGCTCTGGAGGCATCATTAATTTTATTTGACACTTTTGGTAGTGTTCTGAGAGACTTCTAAGTTTTTTCCACTCCTCATATGGAATGGGGAGCTGGGTACATTTAACACTATTTAATATCTTCATTTAGTTTTTAAGGTCCCTGGCAATACCTCATAGCCATCTGTATATTCCTGGTCATTTTTGTATTTTTTATTTAATTTTCTATAATTTTCAAGTTATAAATAAAATAGTGGTAGAGAATAGTGATGTCAAAAGTATTGAAAGGAAGATGTTACAGTTTTTTCAACAATTGCCACATTTTTTCATATTTGAACATTGGCCACCAATTGGTCAAAAATTGGCCACATTTGTTCATATTTGAACATTGGCCACCAATTGGTCAAAAATTGGCCACATTTGTTCATATTTGAACATTAGCCACTAATTGGTCAAAAATTGGCCACATTTGTTCATATTTCAACATTAGCCACCAATTGGTCAAAAATTGGCCACATTTGTTCATATTTGAACATTGCCCACCAATTGGTCAAAAATTGGCCACATTTGTTCATATTTGAACATTAGCCACCATTGGTCAAAAATTGGCCACATTTGTTCATATTTGAACATTGGTCCAAAATTGGCCACATTTGTTCATATTTCAACATTGGCCACCAATTAGTCAAAAATTGGCCACATTTGTTCATATTTCAACATTGGCCACCAATTGGTCCAAAATTGGCCACATTTGTTCATATTTCAACATTGGCCACCAATTGGTCAAAAATTGGCCACATTTGTTCATATTTGAACATTGGCCACCAATTGGTCAAAAATTGGCCACATTTGTTCATATTTGAACATTAGCCACCAATTGGTCAAAAATTGGCCACATTTGTTCATATTTCAACATTGGCCACCAATTGGTCAAAAATTGGCCACATTTGTTCATATTTGAACATTAGCCACCAATTGGTCAAAAATTGGCCACATTTGTTCATATTTCAACATTGGCCACCAATTAGTCAAAAATTGGCCACATTTGTTCATATTTGAACATTGGCCACCAATTGGTCCAAAATTGGCCACATTTGTTCATATTTGAACATTGGCCACCAATTGGTCAAAAATTGGCCACATTTGTTCATATTTGAACATTGGCCACCAATTGGTCAAAAATTGGCCACATTTGTTCATATTTCAACATTGGCCACCAATTGGTCAAAAATTGGCCACATTTGTTCATATTTCAACATTGGCCACTAATTGTCAAACATTGACTACCAATGGTATGGCCCCTTAAAGAAATCAACACAATACCAGTCGTGATAAGAGCAACTGGCCTAATGAAAAAAAATTCTTAATACTTGGAAACAATCCCTGTTCGACCAAGGTGGCATGAAATACAGATAGCAGCCATAAAGGGAACGGCGTCTATTCTTAACAGCCCTCGAATATAAATTTGAATCATAATGAAATTAAGTGTTAGTTCCAGGTCAGAGCCCCTTGATTTCTTAAAACTAACCAAAGTATAATAAGTTTTAAAAAAAATCCAGACAATTCAGTAAATATTACAGCTTATCATTGTCTCAAAAATTTAGAAACCTAATATATCTGAAAAGTCAAAGAACGGAATAAAAGTTAAGAGTCTATATAAGTGGATTAGATAATATATCAAGTTTGAAAGTTCCTTGAAGAAGGCCAGAGAGTAGAATCGCTGAAATGGTGTGAAAGATGATAGCAACTAAGATGAAGAAAACCATCTGAAATATTTAAATAATTTCATTCGTGATTTTAAAAATTTTGAGAAGTACAGAATTCAACATAATTAAAAAAAATTTTTTAAAAAACAAAAAAAAAACGGAAAAATCTATGTCCATACCTATCACTGAATGAAGATGTCATCTTCCAAAAATCACGTAAATTAATCAATAAGATTTCTTTAAATATAAAAAAATTATGAGTAAGTGAGGATTTGTTTTGATCAGCCATGTTGTTTTAAATAAAGAGAGACAACTCAATTGGAATTACCAAGATCAAAATTGGTCTTGCTATGACTAAAACTTACTATTAAAATTGCTAAAAAGATTATTTTCTTTATAAAAAAAAATATACTTGATCTATTTACGTGATTTAGGACAACTACTTTTTTTTTTTTAATAATTTATTTTATTTTTTGAGTGTTGGTTGATTTTTTTAAGTATTTTTTTTTTTTTTTTATTCCTGTGTTTTTCTACTAACCATTCACACATGCTTTATTATTGATTTGTTATTGATCTGATTGGAATGATTGAAGGTTACCAAAATCACCTAAAATGCTTCTGCCGATGCAATTTGGTTTTGTCGTTATCAGCTTGAACCTTTATAATTCAAGGCCAAACCTATAACAGACTTGGCAGCTGTGCAACTTCAGCTCACAACTGGGGCCAAGCGTACGGGGACCTGAATTAGCATTAAATAATGATTACTAAAAACATTCTTTAGCAAGTCACTCATTAGCGATATTGAATAATTGTCTACGAATTAATACCTACAAATTGTTTTGTTTTCTTAAAGTATTTTAAGACTTTGTTGATAGTTAATTCCATTATGTCTTTTTGATATTATTTACTAGCCAGGATACCCTGCATTGCCTGGGGCCATAAAAGACTAAATAGAAGTAGTGTGTGTGACCTCTTTATATTAAAAATTTTACCTCTTCTCTCTCTCTCTCTCTCTCTCTCTAGTCTCTAGGCCTAGTTTACTCTCAAAGAATAAATTTGTTTTTTCTAAATTTTACATCTTATATATTCGAGATAAGAAAATATAAACTTTACGGGTCTTTGGTTAGCAGTTTTGGATTTTTAGCTGGACATACAACCACACTCATAAACAACTGTCCTTCATATATTATCTGACATTGCTCAGAGGCGTATAGAAGTGTGAAATTATGTAACATCTTTATATTTATTCAGGACAACGCCTATCAACTTTTTCAGTGTTTGTTTTGTCCTTTTTTTAAATTTTTGTCTCGACATATACACATTGACAAATACGTTTCTGAATTTTTGAGATGAGGATTAATTATTTGGATTCATTGAACTACTGTTCTCCTCTTGAATGGTTACAGTACTTGGAAAAATCAATTGTAAAAGTGATATTCGCCTGAAGGTTGAAGGTTCAATTCTCAGTGTGGGTGATTGGAAAAAAAATACAATTGCGAATTACTTAAGACCTCTATCCAGTCATGATGACGGATCAAGAGCATGCTACCCCCATGAAGTAAGTAAAGGATTCTGTTCCAAATTCCGTCCAAATTCCCGAGTGTGATAAAATACTCCTGAAGAAGGTCGGAGGTTACATTGATCGAAACGTGAAAATCACACTCAAGATGAGAATAGTAGTCGGATGAATCCAAATAATACTGACAAACGCCCTTTATTGAATAGACTAGCAGGGCTACCCGGCATTACCCGGAGGTGTATAAAAACAAATAGAAGTAATAGTATGTGTGTAACATCTTTGTATTAAAATTTCGATCTCTCCCTTTCTCACCATTCGTCTCTATATCACTTAGTAATTACACATTTTCGATTTGAGGTATTGTGTACGGTTTCATCCAACTAAAGACTTACGAAGAATAAAATTATGTAATAACATATCCGTTCTATCTTCTGGAGTATTGTGTACATCTACTGAGTGCCAAGTAATTTATCGTGCCAGAGTTTCTTGTTTCAGATGATTGACTGCGGCAGAAACAATGAAAAAGTAGTCATACAGTGTATTTACTATATTTCTTTTAGTCTCCAACAAAACTAGGTCTAACAAGAAATATTTTTTCTAAATTTTAGATCTGATACAGCTGGGACAATGCTGATCAAGAATATATAAACTTTATGGGTCTTTGGTTAGTAGTTTGGGATTTTTAGCTGGATATATAAACATACAAACACACAGACAACTGCCCTTTATATAATAGAAGACTATAAAATAATATTATCAAAATGACTTTACAGAATCAACTGCATTTTTTCCCCCATACCAATAATTCTGTGAGTCTTTCTTTAGTTTTCTCATAATTGGTTTATTAGGTTTTAAAATATATAAAATTTTTTTTTTTTTTTTTTTTTTTAGATTCATCATTTTTCTTAAAGTGCAAGACCCCCCCCCCCAAATACAAATGCTATCTATTCAATCGTTAATAAAATTCATAACCCTTTCTGTAATTGTATTTGGTATAAATAAATTTAACTCTATGCCCAACTTGTCCAAGTTTCCATCATGAATGTCCACCAATCTTTATTTTATCGACAGTCGCACCTGTATATGAAGTATATAATTGTGAATATCTCTGACCCCACCCCCTGCTTCTCGCACTGCCTTGATTTGGGTCGCAATGGCCTTCAGTTTAGGAACGGTCTGCAGATTGTTTTGATGGAACGTTATTGTTGAAGAAAACCTCCACAGATAAAAATCAAGAGGGGTATGGTCCAGTGATTATATTTCCTACTGGTGAGATGATCACCAAAGTACCCTCTACGCCTGTATGGTTAAACAATGACAAAACAAGGACTGTTGGATATTCATGACTAAAACTTGGTGGACAAGTTGGGTATCGGCAAAAGATCATTTCTACCAAAAATTGTGAGATTACAGAAAGGATTGTGAATAATATAAAATAATACAAGGTGACCCTCTGAAAATGGCATCCATTTAATTGTTAAATAAAATTCACAATTCTTTCTACAAACCAACCATATTAATTTGTACAAATGTCAGTTTATGCTTTACTTGTCCACCAAGCATAACTGATAAATCTTCAACAGTCTTTGTTTCATTGTTCTTTAATGATAAATATGTTATTTCTTTGTAGAGTTGCCTTTGTTGAAATAAGTCGATAATCCTTACTTATAATAGTTGCTCCATTAACTAATTCCTTGATATTAGTAACAAGTTCTTTGCTAAAATTGTTCTCAGTAATTTTTATTTACAAGTAATTGAGGTGAACCGTGATTGCCAGGCCTTTTATAGGTATAGCCTTGATGTAATTGCATTAATATTTCTTCTTGAAAGCATTTCATTAAATTCACTCGCCTTTTTTTTATTCACATAATTTTTAACTTGTACTTTTAAACACCTTTTTCTTGTCTTTTTTTTTTTAATGGACAACTTTGAATGAACAAAATAGTCTTTTTTTTATTCATAATAAATTTGTAAATAAAATTTTTTTCTTTTTCTTTTCCTTTTATTTAATAAAATAAATCGTGGACGTATATGACACTGATGAGCAAAAGTATTAGCATTTGGGGGCTACTTATACAGAATAAGAACCATGCTCTTGTCAAAATTTTCCATGCAGTTTACGTAAAACGATGAAAGGTGTCAAAATGTTGAGCCAATGAAATCACAGCCACCAACGTTTATTTGCTATCATTGGTTAATTATATACTAGCAGATGTACCTGATGTTGTCCAGTATTAAAAATCACGTTAAATTCCTTTAAAAAAATAAAAAAAAGTGAAGTAAAAACAACAGAAAGAAACTAAGACATATGTATGTGAGTATTATGTTTTTTCTAAACAGTTCACTGGTTGTAAGTAAAAATACAAGACCAAAACCTAAAGACAATGAGTCAAGAACGATAACCATTTGGCCAGCTTGACACGACTTTAAAAAGTGTTTTAAAACCTATTTATTCTTAACATAACAAAGGGTACATGTGAACAATTCACATATGCACAGTCGTAAAAGTTGACAAACAGATCGAAGACCTCCAAGTACTAATTTTTCAATTTTAACCCCTTAGCAGACATTTTTTTTTTTTTTTTTTTTTTTCAATTAATTTTTCATTAAATTATCTTCATAATAACAGAAGTATATTTTTGGAAAATTTGGTCAGCATTTGCACGAGGAAAAGAAATGCCAAAACTTTTGTTCAGCACCATCCGGTGTTTTATGTAAATTACCTGAAATAATTTCGACAATGGCACAGTCCTTATTCTGCATAAGTCTCTTTTTTTCTTTTTTTTTTTTTTTAAGGGTACCATAAAACATATTTCCAATGTAAAGTTCTTTTGTTTTTTAAGCATGTTTGAAAGTGCATTATACATCAATTAGTCATCATAAAATAGATTCCATGCTGGGACCAGATTGGGAGACTTTCGGAAATAGTTCTATTGGATGAGAAACTACGTTTTATTTGTATTATTCATCAGACTGATGTTCTCATCTTGAGTGTGATTTTCACAACATTTAAGTCGATGTAACTTCCGACTTTCTTCATGTGTATCTTGTTGAACTTTGGAATGTTTCTGTTGGACTCAGGAATTGGGATAGAATTTCGAATGGAACCTTTTATTTACTTCAAGGAGGTGGCATGTTCTCGTTCCATCAGCCATGATTGGATAGTCATCCTAAGTAATTTGCAATTGTATTTTTCTGTCATCCATACTGAGAATTGAACCTTCAGGAGAACATCATTTTCACAATTGATTTTTCCCCAAGTAATCTAACCACTGCGCCACAAGTCCTTGCAGACGGTTCTAGAACAAATTTTGAGACCCTTAAATCTATTTTTATTTCTAGTTGTAAATATCACTATTTTATTATTTTTTTTTTACTCTCTCATATATATATAAATAATTCTATGAAAGTTTCCAATTTTGACCAAAGTTGACACCTTACATAGCCTAACAAAATGCATTTGAGAAGTTTTATTACCACACAAGCAGAAATAAAATAAAAGTAGGTTCTTTGATATAACAGGTACACGTTCGAAATGAATGTTTCTGTATAAAGCACAATTAAACGATGATACTTGATTTTTTAATTTTAAACTTAAATTCAAGCCATCATCAGCGCACAATATAAAGTGAACAATAAGGTCTTTGATATGACTGGGGAGCATTCGAAATGAATGTTTCTTTGAAGAGCACAATTGACCTTTTCCTTTTAAACTTTAATTCAAGCCGTTATATAAAAATAATTTTTTTAAAATTAAACAGTAGGTTCTCTACAGTGCAATGTAGCCTACAATATATTGTGAACAATGTCACTGCAAGGAGGCATGTGAAGCTTCCTTCTGGTGCAGCACAATAAGTCCCCAACTAGAGCAGGCAATCAATTGATTTGATTGAAAAATGGATGATTTCACCGATTTTGATAATAAAAACATGTGTGTGAAACATTTGTTGACCATGATTCAATCCCGGGCAACGTCGCTTCTCCCTGCTAGTATGTATATATATATATATATATATATATATATATATAGCTGATGATGCTTGAAATAACATTATGGCTATTGTGAATTCGTGAAATCAAATTGATGTAGCGATTGCAGGAGATTGACTTACTGGCAAGATAATTTTCTTATAAGGGACAATTTTTTTTTTTTTTTTTATATATATAGTTTTAAAGTTTTAGTTTTCTTTAATTTGTTTTATATATATATATATATATATATATATATATATATATATATATAATAGAAAATTAACATGACATTTCTTTATTAAATCTTCAAGTGTACACTAACTGGGAATACAATAAAAGTTATTTCTTAATCCATGGATTTTTAAAAATTTGTACTTTTCTCATCAGAGGAAGTAAGCATTAATAGTTTGAGATATATATATATATATATATATAGTGTACTCCATCCAGTGTTGTCCTGCTACAGAGTTTGCTTATATATTGATTATTATATTGTACCCAAGATATAGAAGTGATTTCAAAAGTTTAAGAAAAAAAAATTGTTTGCCATCAGCTAGAATTGAAACCAAGAAATTTATCACTTTCTCTCTCTCTCTACATGTATGTGTGTGTGTGTGCATATGTAATTTTTATGTTATGTTAATACTCAGATATGATAAAACTACTCTCTTAGTAATGTGTACTCTGCCTATTTTTTTTTTTTTTTTAGTCAATCATGTGTTTCTATTTATGTATGAATAAACAAAAATTTTGTAGCCTTTTTAATAGTACACAGTTGTTCTAAAAATCGAAAAATTTCAAATCTACAATATTCCACATTTAAAATGACTTTTTCTTTTTTTTTAATTTCTGATTATTTTGCTCATCAGTGTATTCAACCGTTTTCTATATCTAAGGTTTTTAACTTGTACTCTTTTGTGAAGAACCCATTTTTCTTGTAAGCCATTCCTTAAAAAGAAAATCGCACAAAAATAATCATGTTAAATTTGCAACTGATAGACTTTCTGTCTCATTTTATTTATTTTTATTTTTAATTCACCAACTACAGCCACAATGGCCGTTTTTTTTTTTTTTTTTGTTTGTTTTTTTCTTATTTCTTAATCCTACCCCCTCTTCTCTCTGGCCATTGTCTCAATATTTAACCTTTGATTAACTGGATTATGTTTAGCAACTTTTTAAATACTAGTTCTTTTACGTTCCACCAAAAAAATTGGCATCTACAAATGATTTTTTTTTTAATTTTATTTTTTTATTAGCAGCATAAGATACAGCCTTTGTCCACATCTTTTAATAAATTCTTTGATACTTCTATAGAATCCTATATTAAAAAAAAAAAAAAAATTTGATGTATGTACCTATGATGAACGAAAATATATTCCAAAAATCACGTAAATTGATCAAGTAGTTTCATTTTTAAATAAGAAAATAAAATTTTACGAATAATCTAGGAGCGACTATCTTGCATGCCATTTTAAAAATAATCTCAGGAAACAAAAGGAGATAATTCAACAATAATTCAAACTTTCAAGATTTTTGTTATAATGCCTACAAATCACCATTCATTGATTGCCTAAAAATAGTTTCCTTTCTAAAAATGAAACCACTTGATCACTTTATGTGATTTTTGGAACATGATATTTTCGTTTCTCTCGGGTATGTACACCACACAGATATTTTCATTGTTTTCTTTTATTTTTTTAATTTGGAGGAATTCTGGACAGGAACCAATTCTTTAAGTACAGCTATTTTAACTCTGGATATTTCAATAAAATAAAAATAAAAATTGTCAATCGAAATCATAAACTGATCATGATCTACTAGTAGCATTTTCAAGATGGCCGACTGAAGTTCTCTAAATTTTTTGTTTCCAGACGATATTGCTAGAGTTAGCATAATTGATAAAACACAAGATAAAACAAATCTTGATACCTTTTTATATATATATATATATATATATATATATATATATAAAAAGTGCAAGCGGAATTTTCATGTATTCTTCCACAAGACGTAATGGAACTATTTTGTTAGCATTTAATTCCAAATGCTAACAGAATATCATGAAATTATGAATTTTGAATTTCATAAACATGCACATTTCACAGTTCGTGGAAATAGATTTTTTTTTGGTCACTTATGTCATTACTAATGATGTATTTGAATTTCAACGGTAATGATATAACAATTTAAAAAATTGGGAAAATGTATTCACGTTTCGGACATTTCAAAATTTCCTACATTCATGATGCTGGCAATATTTGTTCGCCAAATTAGTGTAGAGAAACAAATAACATAGTTTCAGTTTTCAAGGTTATTTCTCCAAATGTGTGTCATGAATTGTTCGTGCAACTGTAGCCCAAAAACGGGTCCATGATCAGATGAATCGCTAATGTGAAATCTGACGAAACCCAACAACAGTTTGGAAAGTTAAATTATTGTCTTTCATTTTTTTTTTTTTTTTTTTTTTTTTTTTTAAATGCGACAGATAACGGAACAAATTAAAAAAAAAAAAAAAAAATTATAGGCACTTGTACACTTAGGACAAAATTTTGGAAATCGTAAAACTGAATTTCACCTGTAAACCATGGTATCTACATATTTCTCATATTTTTAACATGATTATATCCAAAAATTTATCATTAACAAGTTTTTTTATTTGGAAGTCTTTTTTTTTTTTCTTTTTTTCCTCTTTACATCAAGTGGCTTCATGCCTTGTCCAGAGCGATTTTCATTAAAAAACAAAAGATCAAATGAGAAGATTTGCTAAAAACAATACACTTGCTCGGTCTATCCTAATAATAAATCGATTACGTTGACATGGATAAACTGTTGCAGAAGTATAACTGTCCTAAATCGCAGGAGGGTTGGCAGGTCAAGTAAAATTTGGAAACAAATGATTGGACAAGACCACAGAGTGGAATTTAAATTATGAGAAGTGGAGAGTGAGCGTAGGTGACATCACAAAACGTTTTCATCCCTGAACAAGGGAAAAGCTATGTTAAATGAATAGAAGAATTTCTTAATTTTGGACATGATATATGACGGTAGATGCTGAGCTCTCGTCCATCCTTCTCTTCCCACCGCTGCCTACAGCACAATGACAAATCCATAATTAGATGAATCTGCAAGGTAAAATCTGACCAAATCCAACAAATCAGGTCAGAAGATTTACTGAAAGCACCACAATTGCCCGGGGTTAATCAATTACGCTGATATGGTATTTGGGCCGAGATCACAGTGTAGTATCTGTTCTTCAGATGCTGCACTTCAATTTCTTTTTCTCTGTCAGTGGAAAAGAAGTCCTTCACGACTGAGACAATTTTAAATTTTTGTTCCTTTTCTCCACGTTAAAAAACGATCCTGGTGTCTAACTCTGTCCATTGTAAATAGGAACCATTGAGACAATTCTGGAGAACACATGCCATAATGGCATTTGGAGAAAAGACTGAGATTAGCAACATAAGAAAAGACTGAGATTAGCAACATAAGAAAAGACTGAGATTAGCAACATAAGAAAAAAAGATGGGAGCTAATAAAATTGCAGTTACGTTTTTTAACCTTATCAAGAACCTTAAAAATAGGATAGTGCTTCTATAGTATTATAACGAAAATAATATTGAATTTTAAGTAAAACAAATGGTACCTACGTAATTGTCATGTCGCAAATAGTAACATATCTAAAAATTACGGAAAACCATAAGCTAGAAAAATTATTATTCATGAAAAACAGTTCCAATAAGGGAAAAAAACTTTGATAAAATAATATGCTTGGGCGGACATATTGGGTCACATGACGTAAGCAAAAGGGGAAGTAACTCAGTTGAAAGCAGACAGAATTTATTTAGAAAACAAAAATAAACATAACATATATACATAATTTGTGAATTTCTTAAAAATAACTTTTTTAATTGTTTGAATGTTTAATTTAAAAAAAAAAAAAAACTGAATTTATGAGAAATTGAAAACCTAATAATTACCTCTCCTGTTATTTGCACTTTTAATAACAAAATTAAAAAAAAATGAAAGCTTTTATTTCATTTGGAATTCTATACATATATATGTCACACTTTGCTGAAAGCACCACACTTGCCCAGCGTTAATCAATTACGTTGGTATAGTGATGTAGAACGTTCATCCTCCTGTTGAGACAATTCTGACGAACGCATGCCATAATAGTATTTGGAGAAAAAACTGAAGCTAGCAACATAATGTCTGTAAGAGAGAGGTTGCAGAGAAGACAGAAAAGGTGGGGGGAGGGGCAATAAAATTGTACATATGTTTCTGAATCTTATCAAGGACCTTAAAATAGGACAGATACTCACCAGCCCTCATCCATCTTTCTCTCCCTCCGTTTGCAGCTCACTTGAAATCTCTCTATCCCTTCTTGTATAGATTCAAATTAATCAATGCTCTCCTCCACTTTCTTAATTTTCCAAAATTTATTTTATATATATATATATATATATATATATATATATATATATATCTCGATTTAAAAAACCATAAAGCGGAAGACCATTACCCGCATTAAGCTGGTCTGCAGTTTAATTTGTTGCTGGCTATCTTGCTCTTGCTTGTTGCTGGATCACAACATTTTGAACCGAGAGAGAGACTTAGCTGTCGTACAAAGCTAAGACTCTGTAACATCATATTTGTATAGATACTCCCTCAGGCATTTGGGCTCATGGATTTTAAATGTCTGAGGGAGTGGCACTCGTCTGACAAGACGTTGCAATCATCATATATATCGATACAAGTGGTGTGCATGTATATATATATATATATATATATATACACACACACACATGCACCACTTGTATCGATTGATTTTCTAGATGTAAATCCAATGAAACTCGCATGATTATTAAAGAGTGTTCAATACAGGACAGAGCTGATATATATAGTTTGTTTATTATACAAACATTATTAGTTACATATGTGCATACATGTTCCAGTTGAGTCCAAATTCAGGGACAAGGCTTCATCAAACCAAAAAAATCAATTCTATTTTTTTGGTTTGATGAAGTGTTGTCCCTGAATTGGGACTCCTGAAACCTGTATGCACATATGTAACTAATAATGTTTGTATAATAAACAGATTATATATATATATATATATATGGAAAAAATGTGCTTATTCAGTTATATTTTACTCTTTATTTATACCAATCTTTTTATTTATGAAGCTTGAGGCATGTTAAATATAACTACAGAACATATAAAAATAAATGACAAAAGTCTATATTACAAATTCTAAGATATTGTGTATCTTACGGTTTATTTTTTTCAGCATATTAAAATGTTCAATTCTTGACAGCACCTATTTCGTAATGCAGAAACAATCACATAATTATTATGTCAATCAATGAATATTTTCTGCCCTGATAATATTAAAAAATTGGCATAATAATTATGCTTGTTTCTGCACTACGAAATAGATGCTGTCAAAAATTGAACATGCTGAAAGAAATAAACGGTAAAATGAACATCTTGGAATTTGGAATATAGACTTTTTGTCATTTATTTGTATATATTTCCTTTTGATTGTTTGATAACAATCCACCACCACCCCCACGACTTGTGAGTCCTCATATAAACGCACGTATACACTATACGTAAAGGTTGCTTGATTTTTCAACCATTTTTGAATATCAGTTAATTTTATTTGGAATAAAGTCAGATATTAGTCAACGGCGTATACTGATCCCCCCAAATAATTTCTAACTTGCACTAATTTTTATCAATTAGTTTAAATGGTGCTTTAATAAGAACCACTTGAAAATCTTTTTTTAAATGTTTTGCATACCTATAAATATCAAAATTTACAAAGGCTGAGCTGCTAAAAATTGATGCATCTCTTGTGGCTCTGAAAATAGGAGGGAGGGAAGGTCTATGGTCATCCTTGTCACTGTACGTTAGACTTGCCTATCATTTCTATAGCTAGAATCATCAATCACTGTAATATCACATTCACTCTCAGCATTGTTTTACTTAAGATTGTCAAATTGATTTCTTTTTTTTTTTTTTTTCTTTTTTTTTGTAATTAAATATGTACATAAATATTTAAATAACTTGTTTTTATTAAAAAAATAATTCACATCTTCATGTACAAAATAAAAATACCTAAAATCATGTATGTTTGATTCAACATTTTGGCCGAAAAATACCTGAAAATGTTAACACTATTTAAAAAAAGGAATAAAAAAAAATAAATAAAAAATGTTATTGCTTTTCCAGCCTACCCTATTCTATATAGATAAGCATATATGCACATATCTCCACCAAACAGAAGTTTTATTAGCAACACTGTTTTTGTCCATAAAATTCTGCTAATTTGTGCATTCATTTTTTTTTTTTGCAGACGGTTATCCTCATCTTCATAGTTGTTGTTGTTTCACCAGATTTCGGCCAACTCATCCTTTGACCTTCTTCCATTGATTAAACGCGACGGGATAGGAATGCTGAGTCTTGTAATTGTATCTCCAGTAATTACTGCCTTCCATAGTTGTTGTCTTACTATATTTTAGCAAACTAATCCTCTGGCTTGGTAGGATTAAAACTGCTATCTTCAGACAGTGTTCACCTGGTACCGCAGAGACTCAACGCCTCTATCCACTGCGTCACAGGCCCAAAAGGTGGTGAAACAACAATTATGAAGACTAGGATAACAGTCCGCATAAAAAAAGAATGCACAAATTATGAAGCCTCATCTTGATCCCCCCCCCCCCCCCAAAAAAAAAATTCTGCTGAGTCATACTGTCCTTCTCCTGATCTCGCGGAGAAATGATGCTTTCACTGTCCTCTTATGATGCTTTTTTTTTTTTTTTTTTCCAAATCTTATTTTTGTCCTCTTTTGAAATTGTGGATCTAATAGTTATCTTTTCTTCTTCATCTTCCTCCTCCATCATTTCTCATCAATGATGATGGACATTTAACAAAAAAAAAAAAAAAAATGGATGGTAAGATTTTTCTTCATCTTCTAATCTTTTGTTTTTATTTTTTTTCAACTCCCATGATGCCCCCCATCCCCTCCTGTTTTGACGATTGGCGGCGAAACCTGTCGAAGCCAGCTTCATTTCCCACCCTTGCCTCTGTTTATAGTTGTGATGATTCAAATAACATTGTTGAAATAACAAATAGCTTCACATGCAGTAGTCGTAGTAGTTGTTGTTTTTAAGTTGTGGACAGCCTCTTTCTTTTTTTTTTTTCTTTTTTTTCTTACTATTTAAAGACATAACCTACCCTCACCCCACCCCTTAATTATCAGAGTGCATGCATTGCAGCAACTGCTATTAGCGTCACATTTTGTATGTGCCTGCTTGTGTGTTGATCGAAGTTGACATTTTTGACGTACAAAATAAAGCGCTCAAAATCATTTATGTGCGTATGGCTCCGTGCAGACTTCTGGTTGGGCACTTAAATGCAGACTGTTAGCGCCACTCTTGGTTACAGTACTGTTTTTTTTTTTTTTTTAACTATAGTAAAATCTTGCGTGTTGATGGAAGTTGACATCTTTAAAAAATTTCTTTCTTTCTGAAAATGCAAACGGGTAATACCACATCTAGTTATGAATGCTGTATTTTTGGCTTTGTTTTTTTTTTTTTAATTTTCTTCCTTTGAAGATTGTAATGCTGGGTATGGGGCAGCCAAACCAGCTGCCAACATTGCCCCGCTTTTTTATTGAAACCAACCGAGAGCTCTTTCTAGTATCCTCGTTGTTCCCTTAAGTGCAATTGTCTGGATTTCTCTTTTGCACTTGGTTCACCAGGAATATTAGTTAGGTAGGACTTCAGAGTAAAGTCTTGCATGTTGATGGAAGTTGACATCTTAAAAAAATTTCTTTCTTTCTGAAAATGCAGACATCATACCACTTCTAGTTACGGATGCTGTATTTTTGCGTGACATCTTCATGTACAAAATAAAAATACCTAAAATCATGTATGTTTGGTTTAACAACAGACAATTCCTGTTTCTTTTGAAACCCATCTTTTCTGAGTTGTCAGGCCAAGTATGAACAAGAACGGTATGAACTAATATCGAATTAGTACAATTCTGAAGACATATCAATATGCAATTTAAAAAAAAAAATAAAAAAATAATGGACAATATTATACATAAGAATTAGTGATAGGACGATTCTAATATTTTCCCCCCATTCCGATACAATTATCGATTCTGTTCTAAATTCCCAATTCTGATATGAGTGCCCGGCATTGCCGAGGTGTTTGAAGGTGTGTGTGTTGAGCAAAAACAAAAAAAAAACGGTAGTAAGCAGGTAGGCAGGCTCAAATCCATACCACAAAGGAGGAAAATAACGTGAAAAAAATGTTGGCGAAAAAAGCGACTTCTCCCTGTAGAAAATGCCCAGTTGAGAGTAAAGGAATTAATGTTTTTGGCCAATTTTTCGATATTTGTCGTGCGAAGGGTTGAGTTTCAAAACGATACCAATTTTGTGAAAATCTGTCGCCTCTGTCGAAAATTTTAGGCAGACATACAAACATACATTTTAAACAGACAGGTGAGATTTATATTATAAACTAGCGAGGGGTACCCAGCGTTGCCCGGGTGTTTGTAGGTGTGTGTGGAAAAAAAACAGGTGCCCGTGAAAAAAAAAAAATGCCTTGACGACACGCAGTTGGAAAATAGTAAAGTGTGAAAAAAAAAAAACAGGTGCGCGTTTTCGATTGACGTGACGGCGATAGCTATTCAGCAGTTAGCATTTTGTGTGGGACAGTTTTTTATGAGGTCAATAAATCGGTTTGTTTGTTTTTAAAAACCCGCTCCCTCATCTCGAAATGAAAGCTACCGTCTGATATGACGAAGTCGACATTGACCAAACGTTCACTGGCTCTGGGCCTGTGATTAGAGTCGAGTTTCGCTTTTTGTTTATACTGAAAAGCGAATATAACGCGTGCCGATGTGGGAAATGTGGAATAATTAACGTTTGAAAGTCAATAAAATTAAATAGACAGGCGAGCTCCGTGGTTAACTGCGAGATATTACAATTTATAGATGATATAAATAGATTTAAGAAGTTGTGAAGCGAGCGAGCGCTTCTCTGAAAGAAGCCTTTTGTGGACATCGAGGAAAAGCGTACGTACATACATACATACATACATTTTCGCTTTTATATATATAGATGTCTGCCTGTGTATTTTCCACTACTCTTAAACACAAATCCTCCGAATATGTTTGGGAATTGGTGACAACCTTCTCTCTAACAAGACAATGGCATTCAGTGGCAATGGGAGTTGGCTTTCCGAATCAAGCCTGGGTGGATGATAAGGAGATCTAGGTTTGTCCATTACCAGGGTCCCCCTCTCATCATTGCAGACAAAGTCCGATGGAAAAGCAAGTCAATACGGTCGGAGCCAGTGCAAGTAATTGTTTTATCAAAATAAAAGCGAAATCCTTAAATTACTGTTTGGGAATTAAGTTTCTGTTAATTCCATTTACCTTATTCTAAGTACTTAACTGCGTCTTTCATCTTTGCCTTGATCCTTTTTTTATTCTCTTCCCTCGTCTCCACTTCAGCAATGCTCACCTTTTTCGTTTTTTTTTTTTCGTTTTTTTTTTCTTTTTTCTTTTTTCTTTTTTCTTTTTTTTTTTTTTCCTTTTTTTTATGAGTTAAGCTTTTTGGTTTCATATACCAATTTCACTATGTGATGAGATCTCCAATTTGACAGCTTGAAAGACTGGAGTCACCCCTTAATTGTCACGAGACATACTTTGTGACCCATTAGATCACAACCCCTTCCATTCCAATTTCATTCATTTGAAAATTCATAAACTGGGTCAAATTCATTAAAACATTCTTGTATAACAAAAATAAATCTCTTTACTATTTTTTTATTATTATTTATTTTTATTATATTTTATTATGGTTGTAATTATTCTTATATTTATTTTTATTTTCAGTATATTTTATTTTTATTTTAATTTTAGATTATTTTTTACTTTTTATTTTTTTTTTACTTTTTATTTTTTTTACTTTTTATTTTTTTTTACTTTTTATTTTTTTTTACTTTTTATTTTTTTTTACTTTTTATTTTTTTTTACTATTTTATTATTTTTTACTATTATATTTAATATTATTGTAATTATTTTTATATTTATTTTATTTTTTATTATTATAATAGTCACAATTATAATTGTTTTTATTATAATAATGATTATAATCATAATAAATATTAAGTTCATTGTGCACATACTTAATCTGCTTCTACATTTCATTCTTCTTGAAATAGATGAAATAGGAGGTAATATTCTCTTACAGAAAAAATATTCCTCCCTCTACTCATACAAACCAAAACATTCATCAGAACATAATTTTAGTAGTTATGATTATTATTCTTTATTGTTTTTATACAGAAGTAAAGATATTTATTTTTTTGCCATCTAATTTACAAACATGCTTGTGGTGTGTATAGATACACATATATTCAAGAGTGGTTGAATCAACAGTCTGATTATCAAAAGAAATGTGTAGATATTTAACAGAATTGGGTGACTTGTTCAGTTAATTATGAATTATGACTAATTAGACCAATTAAAATATTTTTTTTCAAAATAACTCAATACCAAAACAAATATCAGTTATTTTTTATTTATTTTATTTTTTTAAAGAATTGATGGGTATGTTTTACAAAAGATAACAGAATCAAAATGTGGTAAAAACAAAAAAAAAAGTATACAACAAATGTTATCAAAGATAAGTTACTCTTCTACCTAGCTGGATAAGTTTTTAGTGTTTTTACTTATTTTAAGGGGTTTATTCGGTTTGAAAAACAGTGTCATGTGTAACATGAGAACAAGAAAAAATGGCGGGCTTGTGACGCTCTCAATAATCTCTCAAAAATAAAGAATCAAACGAAATACTAGTAGAAAACAACCCAATAAATGTCACTTCAAATTTACTTTCGAAACTCGACATTTTCCCCGAAATTTTTTTTTTTTATGTTGATTACTCGGCTCTTATGGGACAATTACAAAATTAAAAAATATACATAAGCAATAGAAATCAAAAGGTAAGAGAAGGCAGAAACGTGTTAATAGATATTGCAGAAAAAAGATTGCAGGCAAATTAGTAGGAAAACAATTGGTAGGAAAATGTTTCAAATTTGCATTTCAAGCAACAAACAAATGCTGTCATAATAATTTCCCCTCCTGTCATCAAATCTTAATTGACTTTTTCTTTTTTTTTTTTTTCTTGTTACGACTTAATTTTTCCAGTCTCCTGACATGTTCAATTTGAAATATTTTGTTTCATAGAACTTTATCAAAGTAAAGATTTTTATCAAATTTCTACACAAGATTTCTTTTCTTTTTTTTTTTTTACGGGGTGTATGGAAGGGGTAGTGAAAGCAATAGTTGGAAAGGAGGTTGAGTGGTTTTAAAGGAGGGGGGCAATTATGTTGACCAGTTGATCTTCTTAGATATCTCTGACAACCTTGAATGAGTATTGAGTTGTGGATTTGAGGATGTATTATTGGTGTATAAACAGTTATTCACCCGTGTTGAATTATGTGTGAAGGTCAAAAAGAAATATTCACCTGTATTGAATTGTGTATGAGGGGTAAAAAGAAGTATTCACCAGTGTTGAATTGTATGTGAAGGTCAAAAGAGTATTTACCCATGTTGAATTGTATGTGAAGGTCAAAAGAGTATTTACCCATGTTGAATTGTGTATGAGGGGTAAAAAGAAGTATTCACCAGTGTTGAATTGTATGTGAAGGTCAAAAGAGTATTTATCCATGTTGAATTGTGTATGAGGGGTAAAAAGAAGTATTCACCAGTGTTGAATTGTATGTGAAGGTCAAAAGAGTATTTACCCGTGTTGAATTGTGTATGAGGGCAAAAAGAAGTGTGCTGTAGCAGGCTGGAGGAGACATGCATGTCCGTGTATGACTTATATTAGTCCGTCAAGAAAACGATATTCCTTTCTTAATAATAATTTTCACTATTTTCCAATGCAATGTTTGATAGTATGTCTGGGTTATGTATATAACTAAGAAACAAGAGTATCGGACAGGGCGACTCAAAATGGTTGCTTTTTACTGTACATGTGCGATGACTGTACGCTTTTGTGAATAAAAAAAGCACAAACTTTCTGTTTGCGTGGTATTTTCTATCATGCTAAGTATCTGTGTATTCTTAAAGATGTCTGCAGTTGTTTTTTGCGCATTTTTTCTGTAGGCAATTTTTTTGTTACACATGCTGTCACATGGTTTATTTTCGCTGATTTTAAATCCGTTCATGCGTGTTATTAGAGTTGCATGAAGTTCCACTCCCCCTCACATATACTTACCACCTCTTTTAAAATATTCTCTTCCCCCCCCAACCCTCCTCCTCTTCCTAACCATCTTCCGCCTTGGTTGCTATCACGCAAGATTAGAAATGTTGCATGGCATGCGATTTATTTGCATATGTGTACGAGGTGAGTCGTAAATAATCAGGCAGTAAAAAGATTATTTATTCGTTTTTTTTTTTTTTTAATAATACAAATATTCGGTTCCAATAAGAATTTTTTTCAGCCAGGTGTCATACAAACCAAGGTTCACTATGGCCTCATTCTAACAACCTAGGACCCTCAAGCTCTTTATTTGCCAGGGTGGAGGATGGTACAGCTCTCATCCTAGGAAGTGTACACTCCTTGCCATTACTGCTTCCTTTGGGCTTGGTGCCAGTTTCATTGATTGTCAGTCACCTAAGAGGCATTGATTGTCAGTCACCTAAGAGGCATTGATTGTCAGTCACCTAAGAGGCATTGATTGTCAGTCACCTAAGAGGCATTGATTGTCAGTCACCTAAGAGGCATTTTCTAAGAGGTGTACTAATGTCCGTTCTCCACTATATTTGTATACTTCCAAAGTGTGAGCCAACCTCACCGCCGGAAGTGGGTAGATATTCGTTTCAATTAAGGACTAAATTTTGTGAAAGCAACATCGCCTGATGATATCTCTAGTTATTTATAACTAGTTGACTGAAACATATTCATGAATGTGTAGTGATACTTAAATGTTTAATGTAAAACAAATAAGCATATGTATATATTGAGTTAAAAGAGAATTCCATCATGTACAGCCTCCCTGTCCCCCAAATTGTTTTCTCATCAAAATTTTGCTGAAAGTTTGCTTCCACCTGCTTTGCTGTCTTGCCTAGTTTTGCATCTCGTTAGTCGAAAGTGATGCAATGAATAGTCGTCGTATGCTTCTTTTATTAACGCAATAACCCTTCGCCGCCGTGATGTGAGAAACAGCGTAAACTTATCAGTCATGCTGATATCATTCGTGATATTCTCGCTTTGCATGTGTTGATCATTGTCGATTATATTTTCTACAGCCTTTAAAATAGAAAATGTTTTATTTATAAAAAAAAAAAAAAGACAAAAAAAAAATGATTTTATCCTTTTTTGTCGTATTTAACATAAGGCAGACTTAAAACTACAAGGCTTTTTGACCACCACCACCACCACTCGCTTTGGAGAGAGGATGGTACTCTTTCTTTTCATTAGATTTATCAGAAAAATGATTCTGTAAATTATTTAATGTATTTTCAGGGAGAAGTGGGGGCATCGGGTCTGTGCTTTATGCACCAAATTTTCTTTTTTTTTTTTTTTTCACTTTTCCTAGACCATGTGGAACGGACTACAGCAGGGTCATCTTTAAATCCAATGTAAACAAATACTTGTGAGCTGTCTGCTGGGCGAATCAAATCCCCTGTCCGTTCCACCCAGCTATTGTTTCATTTGTCGTCCAACCAGCAGTCCTCCCTTCTCCATTTCTCTCTCTTAGTGAATTCATACCCCCCCCCCCCGCTATAGATTTGTTATACTTCCCCCCTTATCACTCGCTCTAATTTTTTCCCGAAAAATATCTTTTTTACCTCCCCTTCTTCAAATAAAATTTGGTTTTTGTAATTAATGTTAAATCCATAAGATCTTTAACTTCGCTCCATGCCAGTCATGGCTAAGTTTATCACCTCTAAAATTTAAAATGGTCCTGAACCATCTTTAATTTTTTATTTTCCTCACCTGATGAGATCTATTATGATCGAAATGGTCTGCACATCATAGTAAGATATGACTGTATTTACATAAAGAATAATAAATATATATTATATATTTTCGTAAACTTTTTTTTCTTTTTAATTTCATATTCTTGTCTAATTTTGAGATAGCATCTTTATTGGTCTGTCATACCTAATTATGAAATAGTGAGTCTGTCATTTGCAAGTTTCAAATAACATGTTCGTTGCAGATCACTTAATCACAAACTTTCAGAATTTCCATTCTTGCTTTCAAAAAATCTGACTTTTCTTCCATTCGTGGTGGTGGTGGTGGTAGCTATGTTGTTGCAGTTTTCATTGCTCAATGCAAAAAAAAAAAAACAAAAAACAAAAGACGTTATTTCTTTTAATACCTGGAAATTTTTCTATAAACTTTTTATCAAAGAAGCTGCTTGAAGCTAATGCAGTCTTATAGAAAAACATGGTTGGGTACGAAACAAAAGGTCAACGGAATGACAATATTTGGGAGATTTCAATAAGTTTCAATTATAAGATATTTTTTTTTTTTTTTTTTCCTCCTGAAGATGAGGTATACTTGGAAAATTTGAGAACTTAACACCATGATACTATCCTGGTTCGACACATTATATTGGTAAATAAATGCTTCATGTTAGACTTCTGAATATTTGAGACGAGGATTGGTTATTCATATTATTTGGATTGTTCAGACTATTATCTTGAGTGTCATTTTCACGTTTCGGCCGATGTGACCTCCAACCTTCTTCAGGTGTATTGTCGAAATTTGGGTACTTGTGCACTTATTAAACCATGCTACTTTTAAATAATATTTTCAAGTTAAATTAAAGTTTTATGATATCTTTTTTATTAAATTGTTAGGTGCAAGTACAGGATAGTTGCAAAATAACCTCTCCCCATGTTAAGAATGGCTTTCTAAGTAATAACATTATTTCAGAATGGTTCAGTAAGTGCATAAGTACCAAAATTTGAATGGAATTGCGAATGGAATCTTTTATTTACTTGACGAGGGTATCATGCTCTTGTTCTGTCAGCCATGTTCTAAATAATTTGCAGTTGTATTTTTTGGTTGTCCACACCGAGAATTGAGCATTCAAACTTCAGGAGAATATCCTTGGACCATGGCACAGTGGTTAGAGTACTTTGAAAAATCAATTGTTAATGTGATATTCAAAATTACCAAGTTCAACAAGATACATCTGAAGAAGGCTGGAGGTTACATCAACCAAAATGTTGTGCAAATAACACTCAAGATGAGAACAGTAGTCCTAAGAATTTTTTTTTACACAGGAATCACCATTTATCAAGGCCCGGAGGCGACTCGAGGATAAGGGTTAATGGGCATACATTAGTCAATGGTCAATGTGATTATAGCGAAGTAAACATAAGTAGTGGGAATTTTGTAAATTGGATTACTTAGGGGGGACGGTTCATCAAGAACTTGTTTACGTTGGACTTGAAGACAATCAAATTGTAGTCAACTGGAAAGCAGCCAATCAGAAGAGAGTTCCACAGGCGTGCAGTTCTAAGAAAGAAGCTTTGTTCATGGAATTTACATTTAGGTTTAGGCACAGATAAAGAGTGTGGGAAATTATTGATAGTGGTTTTAGGTAGACAAGTGTTTTTCTTGAAAGTTTGGTGGTGGGGGGGCATAGATTAAAGCTCAGCTGAGCACTTGCCATGAAAATAACGATAAAGCAGAGAAAGGCTCACAACGTCTCTTCTGTGGGAAAGAGGTTGCAGGGAGGAGGAAAGGGCATCCCCTACTAAGCTACGAAGGCAAGATAAGCTGCTTCTAGCAGCTCCTGCCTAAATGTGGCACCATACTCCATCGTCGGCCGTACCTGGCTTTTATATAGGTAGAGGAATGCATCAGGAGTGAGATATAATACAAATATTATACGATTAAAAGTTATTGAAAGCTTCACTAATTTCAATATTCCTTTTACCGTGTACCCAACAATTTTTTTTCTGCAAGATTGCATTCTCATAACCTTTAAAAAAAAAAACAAAAAAACTTTTCACAATATGCACAATTCTCTAAGCAAATTATAATAAGCTCATAATTTTTTATGTAATTTGTCACCATGATTGTAGGGTTGCTGTTGAAAATTTGGTACTTGTACAGTTTAGTCAAGACATTAAAAAAATGAAAATATCGAAAAAAGGTTATATTTCATGTATCCGTTATGAAACGAAGTTCTCCGAAAAAAAAATTCACTTAATTTCATCAAGTAGTTTTTTTTTTGTTTTTTTACAGCGAAAAAACAATTTGTTATGATACCGAGCAAAAGGTTTGATTTTTAGGAAGAAAAGCTAGAATTAAAGATGGGAAGGGGGTGTCGGCACTTTACATGGAGTTATCTCCCCGTGGCATGTTGTTCAGCTTCAGCAAATTTTACAATGGCTTACTTCAACGTGCTCTCATAAGAATGTGTTTTTCCGCTGTAAAAAAAAAAAATACTCGATCAAATTAAATGAAATTTTTTTTTCCGGAGATCTTCAGTCCAGAACGGATACGTACAATATAACCTTTTTTTTTTTTTCGATATTTTCATTTTTTAATGTCTTGACTAAACTGTAAAAGTGCCGAAAATTCTTTTGAAAGCTGTAATTTAAATTTAAAAAAAAAAAGCATTTTTATTTAATATTTTGTATGTACATCATGTTTACTGTAATTCATTAGTGACTTTTGAATGGTAAATCCTCCCTGATTTTTTGTTTTTTTTATTAAATATATAATTTTTAAAAAATGTGCTTTTTTGAGAGCTGTAATTTAAAAAATGTATATTGTTTATACAATGCAATTGATGTGTCCTTTTTTTTTTTTTCTTTGTTTCAGCTTTGCTCAATGGCAACTCAATGGATTCTCTTTTTTCGAAATCAGGTGATAATAAAAACGTAGGTTCAAAAATAGAGACTCCAAATGTCAAGAAGAGGCACAGGCGAGCCAAAAGTGGAGGCCTTAAAAGTATCGATCCTAGTCAATTAGATGGTATGTGACATTCTCATATTTTTTTTTCCATCCCTCATCGTTACTTCCCGCCACAAGCACGTGTGGGGATCAGCCCCCAACAATAATTACACTCTTTGCTTATTAAAAGAAAATCACAAATTAATTAATCCAAACAAATTCTCATTTAATTCTTCAACATCACTAAATATAACTAATCACTAGTTAATTTATTAAACTATAACTAAATTTAACCAATCATTGGTAAATGTGTCATAATTGGTTAATTTGTCAAAATAAACCCAACGATTGATTAATTTATCAAAATGAACCAATGGTTGGTTAGTTTAACATGCACCAAGAATTGGTTAGTTTAACATGCACCAAGAATTGGTTAGTTTAACATGCACCAAGAATTGGTTAGTTTGTGAAAATGAACCAACGACTGGTTAATTTCTTATTGCAACGTTGTTTTAGTATGTCTTTGAAAAACTGCATTTTAGAGAAAAACATTTTGTACTTATGTGTCATGCTGGAATTAGTATAAATTCAAAAAGTAACTCTTAGTAAAAACAGAATTCTTTGAAGTTGTGATTTTTCACTGTAAATTAACCGATACTTGTACAGTTTAATCAAGACATTAAAAAAATGAAAATGTTGAAAAAAAGTTCTACATACTCGTTATGGAATAAAGTTTTCATGCAAAAAAAAAAAAATCACTTCATTTGATCAAGCGTTTTTTTTTGTTTTGTTTTTTTGTCGGGGGGGGGGGGATACCGAGGAAAATCAAATTTTAATGAGATCAATTGGGTAGGGGGCCATCTTTTTTTCGCTTAGGAGAAGGGAGCGCTAGGGGGAGGTAACTCCAATCACCACTTAGCTTTTCAAAATTTGACGAGATTATTTTGAAACATAAGCAGAAAAAAATACTTCAATAATTATTTTAGTTTTTTTTATTTTCACTTATTTTACAGAATTTCTGTGTCCTTTTTTTTTAATCTTTTTTTTTTTTCATTTTGTCCTTTGTTAATCAACTTTTCGTTTAAAGGAACCCCCATTCCTCGTGTCCGTAAACAGGTAAATGGCGGCGATAGATCGTTCTCATTAAAATTTGATTTTCCTCTGTAAAAAAAAAACTACTTGATCAAATTAAGTGAAATGGGGGAGGGGCTTCATTCCATAACGGGTGCGTACAATATAACTTTTTCAATATTTTCATTTTTTTAATCTCTTGATTAAACTGTACAAGTACCAATTAACCTTTTAGAAGATTGAAATCGGGAGGAGATAACTGCACTCTACTTTTTAAATTGCTTTGCACAGAATCCAATGAACTCATCTTTCAGGTCAGCCATCTTGCTTTTTATCGATCTACTGGATGCATTTTTTTTTCCAAAAATCAGCTCTATCACATCTTCTACTGGACCATTTTTCATAATTTTTGGAATGTATATTTATTTCGACATGACACATAAGTAGTTAATGTTTTTCTCTGAAATGCCTTTGTTCGAAAATATACAATGCACACTATAGTAAAGTCCACCTATTTCGTAAAATAAAGCCAACAATTGATTAATTTGTCAAAATGAACCAATGGTTGGTTAGTTTTGCTAAATCACTAATAACTAATTTATTGCTAGTTAAACTTGTCAGTATAAAAACATTTTTATACGTCTTTTAAAAACATAACCGAACGCTCGCCACTAATCAAACACTTTAACACAAATAATATCGCTACTTTGCCTAGACATAAAATTTTGTTTCATCACCAAAAAAAATCACATATGTATCACATTTCACTTTTATACAAAAAAAAATTTTTTTATGTTTAAAAAAAAAAACAATCGCTTGTAATTGGTTCAATTTTTAATAGAAGTGCAGAAGAAAAAAAAATTACTGATTTTTAGAAACAAAAATCAAACCATAACATTTGACTTTTACCTTTAATTCAAGCCAGAAATCACATGCTAATCAACAGTTTAAAGACTTCAAAATCACCTGCGAGTAGACATTTTAAAGCCGTCAAAATAGTTAGCATTTTAAAGGCCACAAATTAAACACAGGCATAGGCATTCTAATGTATTAAAAATGCTGATTTCAATGATTATAGATTAAAAAAAAAAATTTTATATGCTAGTCACCACTAGAAGCCACTCGAGGATAAGGGTTATTGCGTGTACAGTAATCAATGGGACAATATCGTAGTAATCGTTAGTATTGGAGATTTGATAAAGTGTCTTACTTAAGGGGGCTGTTCATCAGGAATTTGTTTATATTGGACTTGAAGACATCCAAGTTGTAGTCAGGCGGGAAACAGGCAAACGGAAGAGAGTTCCACAGGCGTGCACTTCTAAGAAAGAAGCTTTGTTCATGGAATCAACGTTTTGATTTAGGTACAGATAAAGAGTGGGGAAAATTATTGACAGTGGTTTCAGCTAGACAGGTGTTTATCGTGAAAGATTGGCGAGGGGGGGGGGCAGAGATTATAGCTCAGACGAGCACTTGCCATGGAAGCAACAATAAAACAAAGACAGGCTCGCAACATCTCTTCTGTGGGAGAGAGGATACAGGGAAGAGAAAAGGGCATCCCCCACTAAGCCATGAAGTCTATTTTGTACTCTGTCAAAGCAGGATAGGCTGTTTTTAGCAGCTCCTGCCAAGATGTGGCAGCAGTACTCCATCTTGGACGTTCTTGGCTTTTCTATAGATAGAGAATTGCATCAGCAGTAAGATATCTTTTGGAGCGATAGAAGGATACCATCATTTTCCCAGCAACCTTGGCAACAGACTTGATGTATGTGTTCCATTTCAGATCAGGAGTAAAGGTCAAACCCAAAATCTTGTCAAAACATGGAGCCTCCCCAAGACTAGAACGATCCATTTCAATTGATGCCAGATGGGGATCAGAGCGTTAATGATGTAAAGATAGGAGCTTGGTTTTAGATGCATTAAAAGTAACCAGCTATCTCTTCCCCCACTGTACCGTGCGCTCAAGATCAGAGGAGAGAGAATCAGAGAGAACTTTGTCATTTATGGCCTTTGATGTGTTGCCATAGATGGTCGTGTCATCAGCATAGATGTCAACGAATGATTTGTGTTTTGGGAGATCATTGATGTAGATCAGGAAGAGAGTTGGGCCTAGGATGGACCCCTGAAAGACTCCAGCATTAATAAAAGCTTGTATTATTTGGAATCTTCGAGCTACTGTTCTCATCTTGTGTTATTTTCATTTTCACAATGTTCAATCGATATAACCTTCAACCTTCTTCAGGTGTATCTTATCGAATTCTGGAATGTTTCTGTTGAACTTGGGAATTTAAACAGAATGTCAAACATGACCCTTTATTTACTTCACAGGGGTAGCATGCTCTTGTTCTGTCAACGATCATTGGATAGAGGTCCTAAGTATTTCGCAATTGTAATTTTCGGTCGCCCATAAATATAAAATACAAATGCAAATTACGTGGGAACCTCTATCCAGTCATGGGTGACATAACAAGCGCATGCTACCCCTATGAAGTAAATAAACTGTTCTGTTCAAAATTTTGTCCAAATTCCTCAGTTTGAAAAGATACACCTAAAGAAAGTTGGAGGTTACATCGGCCGAAACATGAAAACAACAATCTAAATAATAAAATACTAGCGAGGCCAGTGGAAATTCCACGGGGGACTCATTCATCTGTAATATATTGAGGTTGGTATTCTGTAGATGTTCAGTGTAAATGGAGACGCTCTGATATTATTGTAGCTTTTTTGTTAAAACTGCAAAAGTATTTATCTAAGTTAGCATGAACGCCTGGTAAAGTCCGCTCATAAAGTATGCTTAAATATGATATTTTAATTCTTGCAGATTTTGTATATATTATTATAGAGTTAATGTTCTATTGATTTTTATATATTACTAGCGAGGGGTACCCGGCGTTGCCCAGGTGTTTTTCGGGGTATGTGAAAAAAAAAAATGAAGCCTTCACGACGTGCAGTTGGAAAATAGTAAAGTGTTTACAAAAAAACAGGTGCGCGTTTTTGATTGACGTGACGGCGATAGGTATTCAGCAGTAAGCATTTTGTGCGGGACAGTTTTGAATGAGGTGAATAAATCGGTTTGTTTGTTTTTAAAAAACCGCTCCCTGTTTATTAGGAGGAGCGAAATGAAAGCTACAGTCTGATATGACGAAGTCGACATTGAACAAACGTTACTTAGCTCTCTTGAGACAACTGCTTTCGGCCTGTTATTAGAGTCGAGTTTCGCTTTTTTTTATACCGAAAACCGAATGTAACGCGTGCCGATGCAGGAAATGTGGAATAATTAACGTTTGAAAGTCAATAAAATTAAATAGACAGGCGAGCTCCGTGGGTAACTCTGAAATATTACAATTTATAGATGATATAAAAAGTTTTAAGAAGTTGTGAACCGAGCAAGCGCTTCTCTGAAAGAAGCCTTTTGTGGACATCGAGGAAAAGCGTACATACATACATACATACATACATTTTCGCTTTTATATATATAGATAAAGTTGTGACTTATAAAATAAAATATATCTATATGACTTGGGTGCATTAGCTTGAATCGAAACCGAAATAAAAACTTATGAAAAAAAAAAATAGTTCCTACAGCCATAACCGAAACCAAAACTTATGAAGAATTCTTGATAAAATTATTTATAAAAAAAATAGATGATTTAAGTGCCATCAGCTATAATCGAAACCAAAACTTATGAAGAATTCTTGGTAAAATTATTTTATGACAAAATATGGAAGTATATAACAATTAAACGACCCAGATGTAAGTGTGACACAAAAAATAACATACACGCTATCGTATTAATATATAGATTATCAATCCTCATCTCAAAAATTGAGAAACATGATTATAAAGCTAATAAAATGATACTTCAAAAGTAATTACTTGCTTGAATTAAAGTTTAAATGCCAAAGTCAAGGTCTGTTTTTGTTCCTAAATCAAAGGAAAATATTAACTTTAATCCGTTCTATTATTGTAGAAATTGAACCCCAGTGATTTTTAGTCCTGTAGGTTTTTATACTAAAATTGAAATAATATTTTATATATCAACTTGTTTCTTTCGATGTGTATGTACGTCTGGGATTGTTCCGTCATTAAAAGAATTCCTGGACATAAAGACAAAACCCATAGGAATGAAACCAAGACGCCAGCTATGCAGTTGCAAGCTTTCAAATCATGGATGTACAACACCTTGAACGGAACAAGTTATTAACAAACCGTTTTTCCCATTTTTTTTTTCCACCTTGCTTTCTAACATTGCTTCATCAGCATCATTTTTATCATCCTCATCATTAATTCACAAAAAGGTCCGTTTTTATTTTAAACCTTGTCTTAATGCAATTTTTATCAATTTTGGCTTTTGTTTTCTGAAGACCAAAATAAAATTTTTGTCGGCCGTTATTTCTTAAACCGCTGTTGCTTTCCGACAAGCATTTATTCGTGAAAAAAATTTAAAAAAACAGGCTCTTCATGAGTTTTATTATTTTTAAGATTATCTGATCTTTGGAGAGAATATGGCAATAATCAGATACATTTAGAATCTTAGTGGATTCCTAACCAAAATGCACCGATTTTTCTTTTTTTTTAATCTGATTAATCGTCCCAACACTAGAAATAAGCTGATATGTACAGGAAGTGACTTTGTGTAAGGAAGTAACAGAGCGTGGACGCACATATGTAAGCGGCGAGCTGTATGCGAAGTAACATTACGATAGGGAAAAAGAAAAGGACTAAAAAAAACGTGTGCAGAGACAGAACGTTCGAGATGTTAGAGAGAAGGAGAACAATCTCATTTTATTCAGGAAAGTACACAGAAATAAGTGTTGTTACAAAAAAAAAAATGGAGTTGAAGTTCTTTCCTGTTCTTCTTTGCAACTGAGTTTACGTGATGGATTCCAAGTGTCTACATGTTAATGTGTGTATAAACATGGGTAACGTTACAAGTTCTTTTATCTCTATTAGGTGTTTGATGTCCATTCATTTTGACATTAAACATCAAAAAAAAAATGATCATGCTTCCCGACCATGTACACTTTAGCTTCTAATGGAATTTTCCAATTTATACTTACTCTAGCCTAATGTGGAAAATTTTTTACACACCCATAAGAAATCATGTCCTATCCTAGTCTTATTTATCTGCTCCTATTCTCTTTGCTCTTTCCATGTATACTGGGCGTGTTTATCTTAATTTTTACTTAGTTTAAATTGATTGGAGTTGTTTCGGAAAAAAAAATTTCTACTGCTCCCTTCACATACACACACACACAAAGAGTGTAGGCTGGCGACTACTAAGTTGGAAAAGTCCACTCTATTTCATTTTTCTTTTTTACACTTTTTCGGTCCTGGATATGACCTTAAACTATATCCGTTGGTAAGGCCCCAGCTTGCAGGCTTTGGGGAGTATGGAGCCACCTCTTAATTGCCATTGCTCCCAGGTCCACTGTGACCCGGAGTGGTAGTACCTGTTAGGGTCCCAACTATGGGTTAAATAAAAACTGACTTGAAAAAAAAAAACAAATATATCCTATTAAAATATTTTTCTTCAAAATAATTGGATTTGGCATTAAAAAACTTAAAAAGGGTTGATATGCTATAAAACAAAAACAACCAACTACACTTTTTCTCTTAATCTTTTCCTGTTTTTTCTCTTCCTCTTTTTATCTTTCCTTCCTTTTCCTCCCTATGACAGTTCTCGCTGAAAATTGAAAATGCTTATTTTGCTGCGAAGGCTAAGACTTCAAACAATTCATGAAGAGGGGATAGGAGAGTTAGATGACTTTTGTATGATTAAAGAATGACTTCCTGCCTCCTTTCTCCCTTCCCCATATGTACACTGGGTGGGTTTCTCTTAATTTTGATTTTCTTGCTTAAAATTGATTGGAGTTGTTTAGGGAAATAGGAGGGACTCCTCTCTTTATCCACACACAAGGAGTGGAGGCTGATCCCTGCCAGGTTGAAAAAAATCCTCCATTTCAGTTTTTAGGCATTTTAAAGTACAGACAACAAAATGGAAAAAAATTATCAAAACAGATATCTAGCAAATAAACAAGTATCCTACTTATAGAATTATATTTAAACTTTTTCATAATTATAAACAAACCAAAATTTCATAAAAAGGATAGGGGAGTTAGATGGCTTTCTTTCATTAAAGAACTAGCCTGAGTGCTCGGCGTTGCCCGGGTGTGGAAGTGTGTGTTGAGCAAAAAAAAAAAAAAAAAAGTGGAAGGCAGGCTCAAGAGAGGTTTTTAAAAAAAAAAAAATTTTAGCCGTTAAATCTGTGGTAATGTTGACTGGTTACTTACCAGCCTCCGTTACTAAAAATAGTTTCTCTAAGTTTTATTAAGAAGCAGAAATTTATATAAGAACGAAAAAATGGAATCCTATCCTACGAAAATGAAACAAAACTTCTTTTGTGTATTTATCATTTATTATTTTTTTTTTTTTTTTTGAATTCGATAATAAAAATAACTGAGAAAAATGGAGAAAAAACAGGAAATATTATACATATTTACCGCAAGGTGTAACCCTGTTTAAATGTTAAAACTTCAACCCTTCCCCCAAAAAATTAATCCGTTACATGGGGTGAACATGAAACCCATAGGTTGCAACACAGCCCTGATATCCACTGCTCCATCAAGACAGCATCGAAATAAGTGTTTATTTTTCTATTTAAACAAAATAACGGGATGTGGTAATGAAATGAGGTCAATCCGTGACAATGATGTAACATCTCTCTCTTTCTCTCTCTGCCATTACGATGATTTTATCTCTCTCTTTCTGTCTCTCTCGTTTCGGTACAATGTTTAAATGTAAACAAAACAGATGTAACTCTCGCTCTGTCTCTGTCTCTCTCACTCTTAAAACATTTAGACTGAGGGAGTGAGAAGCAAATACCTCCGTGCTGTTCAGTAATCGCTTTATTTAATGTAAACCATTGGCCTCCTGTATCAGTAGATGCCATGTTGGATAATGGCTTGCACCTTCGTTTAAGTTTACAGAATTATAATCTAGGATAAGGGATTGGTCTGAACTAAGCCAATCAGAAAAGCAGGAATGGTTTAAGGGAGAATTTATTATTTTTCAAACCAACAGACGGGAATTTAACGTTTGAGCTATTAGTTTATGAATCCGTTATGAAGGGTGTAACCATAATATCCGTACCATGTGTATAAATCGCTGCAGTGTTTGAGAATTGATAGGACTTCTTCCTTTGTAGGTTGATGCGATAGTGCTGGTGTAGCTCCTCGGAAGGAATCTAGAATTTTATTTGAATACCTGGATGTGTCAGAAAAGTCTTTATAAAGTTACATAAGATAGTGGCGAATAGGTTAGACATAATAAATTTGTATGTGGCATCTGTTGTTGTAAACCTACAGTATTTTGGTCCAGAGGGGAAAAACTGTGACATTTTTATATAAGGATTATTATATATGTAATTATATAAATTATGATTTCTAATATGTGATTACATAAATTATAAGGGCCATAACTTAAAAAAAAAAAAAAAATAACAGAGCCTGATTTTCACAGATAAATGCTTGCAAAAACTCTACAAATGCATGTGCATTCAGTATGCTTCTATAAAAACAGGAAATATAAAAATGGTCATCTTTGTTTTAGGTGTGCCTCGTTAAAATAAAAAGAAAAAAGTAGCTTAAGATTAGGCATGAAATGGACAAATCCTTTCCAGTTGCATTTGAGTTTTTTTTTTAATGTTTTAGTTGTGTTAGGCTGATTCCCCCATCCCCACCCCTCTTCCATCCCTGAAACCTCCATGAAGAAACACCTGCTCCGGTCAAAACACCCTACGTAGACCAGTAGGACTGGTTATGGCTGTCATTGAATTTGGTAAGATCTTTAGCTTATTTCTTCTTCAACATGTGATCCAGATTTTACAGGAAGACTGTAGATCCTTCCAGGTTTGTAGCAAAAAAAAAAAAAATTTCTGCTTTTTCTTTTTCTTTTTTTTCTTTTTTTTTTTAATCCCATTCTTTGCAAGTATTAGCCGTTCTCTATAATGACCCCTGTAGGTCTTGATGCGTCGGAAAGAAATTTGACGCGCATCTTTCTTTTTTTCTCAGAGTTGTTGTCTTGTCCATATTTGAATCACGCAAAAATACAAAAAAAAAAACAAAAAAAACAAGCTGGGGGCCATTGTATTCAATAGACATCTATTTTTTTCTTTTTTTTTTAAACTTAAACTTTATTTTCATTAATTTTTTTTCACCTCATTTCTGGTTGTTGGCGCTTTTTTTTTTTTTTGTCTGGGCAAATTTTTATTTCGCTACTTTTTTTTTTTTTTTTTTCAATGAAAATTAGTTTGTAAGTTTGTATGGTTGTGACTATTTTTTCTTAATTCATCTTTTAAATGCATTGCTTTTTTCTGTCGCTCTAATTCAAACCCCTTTCTCGCAGCTTTTACCAAGATTAAACCCTTTGGCTTTTTTTAAATTATTTAGAATTCAACTTCATTAAAATTCCAAAATACAGAAAAATCTTTACGATCTGCCATAGAACAAAGATCTTGTATTCCAAAAATCACAAATTGATCAAGTAGTCTTTTTTTTTCTTTTTTTTAAGAAAATCAAATTTTATGATTTTTAGCAATTAAAATTTTAATTATTTTGAATACAAACAAAATCTCTGTAGTGAAATTGAATTGTAATTAGTATTGGGATGAATAATCAAATTGGGAATTGGAAAAATCAGGAATTTTGGAGTATTTTGTGCCTATTTTCTGATGCCAGAAATGATTCCCTTATTTTATTTATTTTTTTATTTGATTTTTCTTAAACCAAAACCTTCCACTACTGGTAGATAAATATTTATTAATTTTTTTGTAAAATCTGTAGTTCATGTCCCACAAGTGTGTTTTTGTGTTTGAGAAAAAATATATGCATGCATTTAAGATATGTTTTTACAGTAATTGAGGAAAAAATAATTTTATCGTTAAATATTTAGCGATTTATAAAGAATCGGAATTGGTAATTGTATCGGAATCGGGAATTTAATACGCAATCGGTAATTGTATTGGAATTATCCCATCACTAGCTGTCACCCTTGAATTTTAACACATTCTAAAACATCGCATCTCCCTGTTTGCTTGTCATAAAATTTCATTTTTTTTAGTTAAAAAGTAAACTACTTGGTCAATTTACGTGATTTTTGGAATATATCTTTATTACATGATGGGTATGTGCATTATAAAGATTTGTTTGTATTTTTTTTTTTTATTGAATTCTAGAACAAGAAAAAAATATGAATTTGATATAAATTAATTTTTCTTTTATCTTTCCCCTTTTTTTTTTAGATTCTGATGGATACGAATTTATAATTGTCTCCCTTGATAGTAAACAGTGGCATTTTGAAGCTCAAAGTGTGGAGGTAAGCATCGTGCTTGTACAATCATACAAATCAAATACGATAATGCCAACTTCGATATGGATTTCTAGATGTTGCGTAGTCACTTAAATGGAGGCGGTATTCAGGTTTCTGTTTCGCTATCAAGACCTGGTTCTGTATTTCATATTTTTTATGCATTGACAAAAAGCAGAAAGTAATATTATCTTTCAGAAAAGTACTCACACTGCTGCTCTTCATCAAGATGGAATATTTTTCAATTTAAAAACCAATTTTTTGTCTGCTATATCTTTTTTTTTTAATAATAGCAAGCTGCTCGGCATTTCCTAGTCATAAAATATCCATAAATATTATATTTTTATTAATACATATTTCTTATTCATTATAAACAGAAACACTATAGGTATTGAACATAACGTTAAATTCCTTTAAATAAATAAAGTAAAAAAAAAAAAACTGTTCATGTGAGCATTGTTTTTTCTAAACAATTCATGTGTAAAAAAAAAAAAAATACTCAAGCTGAGATCAAACTAAAGACAATGAGTCATGTACAAGAGCCATTAGACCAGCTTGACACGATCGTTAAAGTGTTTTCAAACCAACTTATGGGTTAACAGAAGGGTAGGATATTTGTGTGTGCTGAGAAATCATTTTTAACAAAAAGTATCTGTGAAAACATAAAATTGTTGGAGTATTAGTATTATATGTAATTCTGTACACAGGTAAGAACTGTTGGAGGGCTTCATCTGTCGGTGTACTTTGAGCCTTTTTTAGTGCTCTTTTGAGTGTATCCGCAAATCGTTGTCTGCCCATTCAATCTAGGGTGATTTTGAGGCGTGGTGATGTGTTTGATCTGGAACGTATCGCAAAAACTTTTGAACTCTGTGGATATGAACTGGGTTCCATTATCGCTCACAATTCAGTTTACTACAAAAATACATGAACAGCTGTACGTGGATGTTTATTTAGGTAGGTAGGTAGATGCATTTTATTATCTTTCTCTGTCCCCTCTTTTCTCTCTATGTGTGTGTGTGTATATATATATATATATAGAGAGAGAGAGAGATATATAGTAAATGACAAAAAACTATATTCTAAAATTCTTGATGTTGACCATCTTATAATTTATTCCTTTAATTCAGTGCGCATTTACAATTCTTGACAGTATCTGCTTCATAGCACAAAATCAATCACTTATATATATATATCAGTGAATCTATTATGCCCTTAACTCATGAGAAGTAGCAACAATCAATCCATCAAAAGGAAATAAAATGCGATTTGACATGATTAAAATCCGAAAATTGGAAGAGAAGCTGCAAATACCTTTAATATATTTCTATTACACCATTTTGAATTTTTTCTGGAATATAGTTTTTTGTCATTTATTCACTATATTGCTTTGTAATTACATTGAGCTTCTTAAATAAGAATTGGTATATATTATAAGAAAATATATTTCTACAGAAATATATATATATATATAGGATTGATATGTAGTTTGCTTGAAGCATTGTGTGGAATAGGTATGTAGTAGAGATTTAAAAGGCTATTACAATGCGAGGAATGAAATATAGTCGCCTTCTTTTACCAACAACGACTATATTTCATTCCTCGCATTGTGATAGCCTTCTAAATCTCTACTACATATATATTAGTGTTGGCATGATTAATCAGGAATCGGAAAAATTGGAATATTGGAAAACGATTCTTTTAATTGTCTTTTTATTTGATTTTGTTTAAAGCAAAATCTTCCGTTGCTGGTAATAATTATCAAATAATAAATATTTATTGATTTTAAAATACCAGCTAAAATCGATGGATCGTCCCGTACAAGTTTATTTTTACGTTTAGGAAAATATCTGCACATTTAACATGTGTGTTTTTACGGTAATCAGAAACATACAACTATATAATTAAATATTAAATTAAATATTTAGAGATTTATAAAGAATCAGAATTTGGAATTTAGTACGAAATTGGTAATTGTATCGGAATCAGGAAAAATAGCCTATCCTTGTTTTATCGTTATTTTCATGGCAGGTGCTCGTCTGAACTCCAATCCCTGGTCCCCCCTCGCCAAACTTTCACGAAAAACACCCGTCTAGCTGAATCCACTGTGAAAAATTTCCCCCACTCTATATCTGTGCCTAAATCAAAACGCGGATTTCATGAGCAAAGCTTCTTTCTTAGAACTGCACGCCTGTGGAACTCTGTTCCGTCTGCCTGCTTCCCTCCGGACTACAACTTGGATGTCTTCAAGTCTAATGTTAACAAATTCCTAATGAACCGCCCCCCTAATTAAACACTTCATAAAATCTCCTCACTAACGTGATGTACTTGCAATAACCCTTATCCCTGAGTGGCTTCCGGGCCTTGATAAGTGGTGATCACTGTGTAAAAAAAAAAAAAAAAAAAAAAAAAATATTGGAATCGTTCCATCACTAATATATAAACAATGTCTTTATATAAATTTATATATATATATATATATACACACACACACACACACACACGTGTATGTAGATATAAATTTGCTCACATGTGTGTGTGTGTGTGTGTATATATATATATATATATATATATATATATATATATAGTTTCAGATGAATATCTACAAAAATAGTACATTAGAATCTGATAAATAAATGAAATCAGCAAAACTGAATACAGAGAAAAAATGTGAAGAATAGAGAGAAGAGACTAAATCAAACGAGAAATTTTAGCAAATACCAATTAATTATCTTATCTATCACTAGATATATATTTTTTTTTTTCATCCCAAATAAGGCACATTGACACTTTGATATAGGGGACTACTATCAGGGACATAAGGTACAGGGGTACAATGTAGGGAGTTGGGCAACAAGATGTCGGTTCACGTTACACTTGAACTTCTGCATGTCAGTACAGTTGGGGAAGCAGGGACCCGGAAGAGAGTTCCAAAGTCTAGCAGTTCTGGGGAACAAACTACTGGAGTAGAAAGCTCTCTTACATCTAGGGATCTCTACTGTGTAGGGGTGGGATTTAGCTGCTAGTCGGGTTTGTCAAGGGTATTTACGTCGAGGGGGTACAAGTGCTTGCAGTTTATCAGAGCATTCACCATTAAAATACTTGTAGAACAGGCAGAGGGATGCAACATTTCATCGATGGGACAGAGGCTGAAGCTTAGATGACAGTTCTGGACCTATCAGGTTCACGACTCTCTTTTGAACCCTGTCTAGGAGTGAGAGACTAGTAGCAGATGCACTAGCCCAAATGTGACAACAGTATTCCATACGTGAGTGAATATTTCTATAAGACGACCTTGAAGAAGGTTAGAGGTTACATGACCCGAAACATTGTGAAAAATAACGTCCGAGATGAGAATGCTAGTTTGAATCATCCAAATAATCCGAATTATCAATCCTCGTCTCCCAAAACTTCTGAAGCATTAATAAATGATGCTTCAAAGTTAGAATATTAGAATTTGTCAGTGGAATCTGCAAAAAATATCTGAATGAAGAGTAATACTTCTAACTTTGGAAATCTTGTGATGACGGCAAAATTAAGAATTAGAAGTATTGAAACTTTTATTAAATTATTTACGATCATAGGCGTGTTCCTTTTCTTTGAGGTTCTCAAATGTGTTAGGAATGTTTATCATCTAATTGATTGTTGGTCCCCCGACAAAAAAAGGAGGGTGGACCTATAAATTCACTCTTGTCCGTTTGTCTGTCCACACTTTTCTCAATAACTACACCTTCGAATTTTTTGAAATTTTGCACAAACATTAAACATGATATGAGTATCAAAGTACCAGAATGGATTTTCCAGGAAAACTCCGGTTGCCCTCACAAGGGGTGCCTTTCGGGTTAAAATAGCTAAAATTGACACTTTTGTGCTTATTTAAAAAAAAAATTGATGCCTTGGATTTTTATAAAACTATCTGAAAAGTTGTAACAAACTGATTTCTATATAATTTTGTTTGGTTATACTTTGCAATAACTCTTGGGTGTGCCCCAGGGGCTCTTTTATGGCTAATAAGAACATTCCATTTTTGGGACTATTTTACCATATTTGTCCAAAATTTTCTGTGTATGTCTATTTAGCAGTTTTGCATGGTGCTGAACTCAAATTTAAATATGTTAAGGCCTTGAGTACTTTTGGGGTTAAATGGGGGGTGGGGGTTGCAAATGATGGACTTAGTCATTTCTTTTTTTTTGCATGTTGAACTCAAATTTACATATGTTAAGGCCTAAAGCTACACCGTTTGTTCATTTTCACCAGGATTTGATGTACCTCGGGACTTTTGGGGCTAAATTCGTGGGAGAGGGGCAAATGCTGAACTTAGTCATTTTTTTTATGCCTTATTCACTGTGCAGTCATGGGAGACCATTCATGCTTAACTTGTTTCAATCCTTTATCATCTTTTTATTATTGTTCTGAATCGTATATTCATCTTTTTATTATTGTTCTGAATCGTATATTCATCTTTTTATGGTGATTTTTTTTTTTTTTGCTTTCTTTCTTTCCTTCTTTCAGGAACGAGACGAGTGGGTGAGTGCCATAGAACAACAAATTCTGTCCAGCCTTCAAGCTAACGAAAGTAGTAAGGCCAAGGTAAGAAGAAGAAGAAATAATACCATTCTTTCTTGTTTGTACGGCTAACATAATAAATGTTGTATAGTTTACAGTTGGACGTCTTTTCTTTTGTCCTCCATATAGCCAACTGTTGTTTCGGGGAAAAATGATCACAAAGCAAATTCTATGGTCCTGAGTGGAGAGCCATTCTTATAATAGAAAAATGATCCAAAAAGATATGGCAAAAAAAAAAAATAATTCTATCGTAGAGAAAAGAAAATTATCCAATTACAAATATTAAGTATAGTTGTCCAAACAAAAATTGGTTGCATCAGTTCATCCAGAGAAGATTTGAATTGACATTTCCGAATTTTATAGATGAGGATTGGATTAATCAGACTACTGTTTTCATTTTGAGTGTGAGGTTTCACAACGTTTCGGTTGATGTAACCTCCAACCTTCTTCAAGTGTATCTTGCCGAACTCGACAATGTTTCTGTCGAACTCAGGAATTTGGACGGAATTTCTAGCAGAACCCTTTATTTACTTCGCGGGGGTAGGAAGCTCTTGTTCCATCAGCCATAACTCGATAGAGGTCCTAAGTAATTTAGCAATTGTATTTTTCGGTAGCCCACACTGAGGATTGAACTATCAACCTTCAGGAGAATATTACTTTTTACAATTGATTTTTCCAAGTGCACTAACCACTGCGCCATAGGTCCTTGTGAGTTTGACAAAATACATCTGAAGAAGGTTGGAGGTTACATCAACTGAAACGTTGTGAAAATCATACTCAAGATGAGAACAGTAGTCTGATTAATCCAAATAATAAGATTTGAATGGAAAAGAATGTCAAAAAAGTAAATGGTAGTATTAATCCAATCAGGATCAGCCGAACCCTTCTCATGTCAAGACGAAAAACTATGACTGAAAAATTAAGAGATTAAATATATATTGATGATGCCTCTATTCAGTCTCAAGAGATAATAGATACTCCCTGTAAGGCTAGTTGCACATGTAACTGTGAGGCAAGGGTTGAGATAAGCAGAAAGCCCATACAGCACCTGAAATTCCCAAATGGTCACCCATTTTAGTACTGACCAGGCTTAATGTTGCTTAACTTCAGTGATCTGACGGGATCTGATGTGTCAACATGAATTATGCCGTATACATTATATTATTACATTATATGGTGATTTTGGAACCTGATTGGTTTGTTCTTATCAACCCTGGCTATAAATATAATTGTCTAGATCCTTGTGATCATACCCTTTCACTTGATAGCAAAAATATTGCAACACATGGTTCAGATCATTTTTCTGAGTTAAGAGAAAAAAAAAAAAAAAAAAACATTGCACATGGACCGTGGTATTCATTGTCCATAATATTTATATACACAAACTCCATTCACAGAGGCTGGAGGCTAGTAGCTTTTCAAGATAAATCACTTACCACGTCTTGTACGGTTGACGTCAAAAACAGGAAGAGAAGAGCAAGTGTTTTTGGTTTTTGTATGTGCCATCACGGTGATGTGTGATCCCATCAAGTCTCACTTTTAATTCCATTACCTCAATATGTTACATGTGTTAGATATAGATGTACTGATGCACACACACACATTCCAGATGATCTACATTCTTGTGTCCCATAAAAATGACCGGAATTGTAATTATTACAAAAACAAAGAAATGTTTACATTCCAGGTCAGGAGTTTGAGTTGTGCAATCCAAAATAGAAAAGAAGAATGTAATATCTTGATGTTTACAATTCTAGGCATGTCAATTTATGACTGTAAGAGAAAAATAAACAACAGAGGAAAGTAGACTAACAGCGGCGAGCGTGACTGACATATTGACACCGCTCTATCAGCGACCCAAACACAAACCAACTCCTACACTAAATGTTTCTCCCTCTCTTTGTCAATAAAGAAAATGCTTCATTGTAAAAGAAACACACTTCGATGGGTTTGGTCTGTGTTGGTATTGAGTGGCGGCACAAGAATTGTTAGTACGTGTATGTGATTTTAGCATTTGGAGCGCAGCCGTCAGGTTGTATATGCATTCACCAGCACATCTTTCTTTCTTTTATTATTTTTTGTTATTTTCAGATGCCAAACGGTGCTACCAGATCAGGCTGTCTGAAGATATTGGCATTTTGACCTAAAATGCACCAAACGTTAATGTTATTTTTTTTTTTACTTTCCTTTTGCAAAACTCAATTTTGTTCTGCAAAGTCAAAAACAAAAAGCAACTATTTTCCTCTACAAAACAATCAAACAAAACTCCATGAATAAATAGTTGAAGATATAAAGAATTTGAAGGATAAAAACTATTTTCCAAAATTACTGGACTTGGCATTAAGTAACCGAAAATAATTGACATGTTATAAAAAAAAAAAAAAATTTTTTTTAAATTACTAGATGTGATATTATATAACCAAAAAGGGTTTATTTGCTGTAAAACCAAACTACCAAATCTTATATGCAAGCATATTTGAAAATAGTTTTGTTATGTTTGTGATAACATTGGCACACAGAGTTGAGCATGTGGTTGCATGATTGCAGGAGTAATTTCAGGGAACTTCTGGATTATTGTTCAGAGTGTTACCACTATCGACCAAGTTTATCAACCATGTATATATGTTTTTACTTTTTTTTTTTACATAGGAACCACAACTTATCAAAGGCCCAGAGGCCATTCGAGAATAAGGGTTAAAGAGTGTGCAGTAGTCAATCTGACAATATAGTAATTGTCAGTAATGGAAGTTCGGTAAATTTGTTAACTTGAACGGCTCATCAAAAACTTGTTCACGTTGGACTTGAAGACAACCATATTGTAATCAGCTGGAAAGCAGGCAAACGGAAGACAGTTCCACAGGTGTGCAGTTCTAAGAAAGAAACTTTGTTCATAAGCTATGAAGTCTATTTTGAACTCTATCAAGGCAAGATGAGTCCTTTCTAGCAGCTCCTGCCCAGATGTGGCAACAGTACTCCATCTTTGGACGTACCTGGTTCTTATATAAGTAGAGAATTGCATCAGTAGTGAGATATCTACTGGATCAATAGAAGGATACCCACCATTTTTTCAGCGCCCTTGGCAACGGATTTGATGTATGTGTTTCATTTCAGATCAGGAGTAAAGGTCAAGCCCAGAAGCTTATGCTGCGTTATTAGGTATGAGAAGTGAAATCTCACCAGTGAGGATTGAGGATATGCCTTGCATGGAGAGAAATGATATGATTGATGTATCAACCTAAAAGTAAATCTACCAGATTTAAAACTCATCTTAGATGGGGATGGAGTATGTTCAGCTATAACTAACCAGCAGAGCGTTACCATTGCCAAACAAGGAAAGAGGGTTCTTTTTCCTTATTGTAGCAAAATTCGAAATTTTGAATCTCAAGTGAAGCCAATGGTATCTACTGAATTGCCATGTCGCAGTAGTGGAAATATCCAGAGATTATGAAAAATGATAAAGCAGAAAATTAATTATTAAAGAAAATAGTTTTCAAAGAAATTAGCAATGTTAGCTTACATAATAACTAGAGTCCTTATATTAGCATTGCTTTTTCACCAGTTTCTTCATACCTCTGTCTATTGTAAAACAAACCCCAAAACTTGATAATTTGTTATTGAGCATCATTCATCGATTTTGAATAAATTAGATGGTTCTATTGTTGGCATTCATTTCTCTGATATCTTTCTACTTGGAATTCTTTTTAGAAAAACATTGGGTACTTACAGTAAGGGATCATAGGAAGGTTGTCAAGTGGAAGTATTTTGTGGAATGGTGTGTCGTGAAACATTGAAAATAAGAACAATCAAGTCGAGGTTCGGTTAACAATAATGTACAAAGATAGGAAAGCGTGTATATCTGCTGGGTACTCGGCTAGCAGTTGAAGTGCAGTCGCATCTCTCTCACCGGTGTTGGAATTACTAGCACTATTTATAGTGCTAATCGGTGTAAATTCCTCTGTTCAAGGAAGGCCGGTATAACATGGAACAAACTAAATTCGAACTTGACACATCCAGGTTGTCAGTCCATATCATTAACTACTTATCCGTCATCATTTCCTAACGATCCATTGCAAATGTTAAATCAAGTTTCTTTCCATTTTCTTTCCAGAATACAAGTGCAACTGACCCAGCCAGTATTCAGGCTATCCGCAATGTGCGAGGGAACAACTGCTGTACTGATTGTGGGGCAACCAGTAAGTTTTTCTTCTTCTTTTTTTTGTTCTTTTTGATTTTTGTTTTTTTATAAATGTTTTACTTTTTTTTTCCTTTCAATTTTTTTTTTTTCACATTATTTTTTATAAATGGTTGCAGCCAATTTTTTTTTTTTTTTTTTTATACGTTTGTTCAAAATTTGGTGCAAACTATTACGTATCTAATACATAATATTCCCTAAATAGTTTAAAAATAGTTTTCAATAATTCTTTTAAAAAAAAAAAAAATTAATTAAAATAATTTTTCATTAAAATAAGACTGAAAAACTTTTCAGTGGTTATTAAATAAAAAAAATAATGATCGCAAAAAAAATTTAAAAAAAAAAAAAAAGTACATGCAGAGGAGATATAGGTGTGAGAGAAAAATGTAGAGAAATTAATTTGCTTTGTCACCACTTTCGATAGCAACCATGCTGGATGTTAGGAAGTATATTACAGAGTCACCAAAGGCCACTTGAGGATAAGGGTTAATGAATGTAAGATGGTAGTGTAGTAATCGTTAATGGTGTAGATTGGGTAGAATTTCGATTATTTAAGGGGACGGCTCTACAAGAACTTGTTTACATTGGACTTGAAAGCCACCATATTGTAATCGACCAGGAAGCAGGCCAGTGGAACAGTGTTTCACAGGTGGGCAGTTCTAGGAAAAAAGCTTTGTTCATGGAATCTGCATTTAGATTTAAGCACAGGTAGAGTGGGGAGGAATTGTTGATAGTGATTGTAGCTAGTCGAGTGCAGTTTTTTTTTTTTTTTAAATTTTGGCAAGTTTTTTTGTTTTGTTTTTCAGTAAGTTCTCAATTTTTAAGTGATACAGTAAAGGAAAAGAAGGAATGAATTTGCCTTTTCACTTGCAATTTAGAAATGGATCGCATTTTGTTTAAAATCAAGTTTGTGCAAATTAGTTAAATGTATAAAATTGAATTAATTCCCAAAAATGTTTTGCCGTTATTGTACGTACAGGAAATGGACACAACTTTTGCATCACTTTGGTTAGATGATGGTTGTGTGATCCGATGGTTTGCCGGGGAGGGTTACTTGGTTTGTCATGGGGACGTTTCTTCGGTTGTTGTTAGTTCTTGATCTGTTGTTACGTCCTGGAGACGGCAACCACCTCCCTGAGTGTTAAACACTATCAAACGATAGGCACATCGCCTTACATCAAGGAGGTCCTCGATATGACCTTAAACTATCACCAGTGGTGAGGCCCCAGCTTGCAGGCTTTGGGGAGTGTGGAGCCACCCTTTAATTACCATTGCTCCTAGGTCCATTCTGACCCAGAGTGGTAGTACCTGTTAGGATCCCAACTATGGGTTAAATAGAAACCGTCTTGAAAACAACAAATATATTCTATCATGGCCTTCTATAATAATACGGCCGTATACACTGGGGAAAATAAGTGTTGGACACATCCCATTATTCTTTATTTAACACATTTTTTATGCAGTGAATGACGCGAAAATTTAACAAGAAATAGTTACTAATTTAACAATAACAAATAACTTTAGAAATTGGAACCTTTTTAATGCATAACAAAAATTATATAATAAAAACGAGAATAGCTGGGAAAAAAGTATTGGACACACTAACACAATTTCATCTAATATTTAGTTGAAAACCCCTTATTGGCTATTACAGCTTCGAGACATTTTCTATACGACGAAACTAATTTGTGACAACGTTCAGGCGAGATTTTGGCCCACTCTTCAACACATACATTCTTCAAATCCTGAATATTACGTGGATTTCGCTGGTGGACGATGATTTTGAGCTCTCTCCATAGATTTTCTATAGGATTTAAGTCTGGGGACTGACTGGCCCACTTAAGAACATTTATTTTGTTCTGTACGAACCAATCGGAGGTTATTTTAGCAGTATGTTTGGGATCATTATTTTGTTGAAAGATCCATCCCTGTCGCATACCTAGCGCATTGGAAGCAGGCAAGAGATTATTTTCAAGAATTTCTCGATGTTTGGCTGCATTGATCTTTCCATCTATAATATGAAGTGGCCCAGTACCATTTGAAGAGAAACATCCCTAGAGCATGACATTTCCGTCACTAAACTTTACAATGGGGAGGGTGTTCTTGGGATCTCCTCTCTATACTCGACGTACAAAGTTAATGCCGAAAAGTTCCACTTTCGTCTCATCGGACCAGATCACATTCTTCCAGTAATCATCTGTTTTCAATAAGTGGTCTCTTGCAAACTCCAGACGAGCATTAACATGACATTTTTTTAGTAATGGTGTCTTTCGAGGTGTACACGATTTAAGACCGTTGCGTTGGAGTACATTATTAATCATTGGTTTCGTTACTATCCCTGCTTCTTCCAAATCTTTCTGAAGTTCGCCTCGTGTGGTTCTCTGTTGCTGCTGAACTTTTCGTACAATCTTTCTCACTGCTCGATCCGACATCTTGCGAGGAGCTGCAGTGCGCAGACGGTTCACGGTTGAGTCATGCACCTTCCATTTCCTAATAAGGTTTCCTATGGTGCTTACAGGGATTTTGAATTGAGCAGATATGCGCCGATAACCAATTCCATTCTTGTGCTTGGCAATAATCTTATCACGGACGACTTGAGAGAGTTCTTTACGTTTACTCATCCTGAGAACCTTCACGCGTGATGACTTACTGGTAACTAACATGTTCCAATACTTTCCAACGACGGAGAGTATGGTCTACAACAATCGAGAAACTTCTAAATATGTGTCGGCAAATTAAAATGCAAATAACAATTTCCAGAATTATTTATAAAAAATAATAATAAAATATAATTTAAAACAATATGTCCAATACTTTTTTCTCGGCTATTCTCGTTTTTATTATATAATTTTTGTTATGCATTAAAAGGTTCCAATATATTAAAGTTATTTGTTATTGTTAAATTAGTAACTATTTCTTGTTAAATTTTTCGCGTCATTCGCTGCATAAAAAATGTGTTAAATAAAGAATAATGGGATGTGTCCAACACTTATTTTCCCCAGTATATGTCACATTGTGAGGCAATTTTCTAAGAGACCATTGAAACTAAGACAAAGGGAGGTAACTCAGAAATTGTTTTCTATTCAAACATTATTTCAGATGTTAACGCTTAGATAATTAAATAATTATTTCAGGTTTTAATATTTGAAATAATGCTTAAATTAATTCTACTTACATATTTTACTGTTATCCTGTTCAAAGTAAAATGTTTCCATTAATTAGATGTAGTTTTCCCTTTTATTTCTTTATAATACACAACAAAACAAAAACAAATTCAATTTGAGTTGTCTCCCCTGACCTTTCCAATAATTTTGTTGTTTATAAATATGAAAAAAATGTTGCTTTGACTACAACAGGTTATTTGTTTTTAAAGATTTTATTAGAATATATTTTTTTTAAGAATATCAAAATATTTACAAAGCACATGAATATAAAGATTGGAAAGGAAGTAAATTGTTTTTCACTCTGTTACAAAATTATCAAATTATTAACTGCCATCTTTCTTACAAGAGGAATTTTAAAGTATCTTTTTACAAAGCAAAAGAAATTTAATAAAAATTGTAAATAAAGGTAAATGTTCAACAGTAAATTTCACTTTTATTTTGATTGTTACCGCTTTAAAAATTTTTTTTAATGAATCTTTTCTAATTTCATCTGAAGAAAGTTTTTGCTTGTTGTTATAGAATATATTTATAACAATTTTTGTTGCAAATTTATGTACTTTTTCAATATGTTTCTCAAAAGTAAATACATACTTTGGCGAATAAGTTTTTAAAATTATTTTGGCAGACTTCCTAGTTGTAGACTGACCATATTTTTCAATGAATCCAAAATTGCAAAGCAAAAACAAATAAATTCAGCAATCTGAGTGGATGGAATAGTCAAATCTCCTCGAGATAATAAATTAAGATAATGATTCTCAGTGATCTCCGTATCATTGCCAACCATAAAAGTAGAACAAATATCACAGTTAAAGCTTTTCAAAAGTTTTTTTGCAACATAACCAGCAATTGAATATGCTACTTCTTTGCTGTCAGGTGATAAACATAGTTCATTTATTTCTGACTCATGTTTGGACAAAATATTCAGAAGAGTGAGAATATATTCATACCCATCATTCAGCAGTTCTTTCATAAGCATTGCTTGTGCTTTCAAAGTTGTGACAAATGCTTTGCTAGTCTGTGCAGTGAGGCAAAAGTCAGAAATATTTGACCAAGACTCGACCCAGTTAGAAAATGTTTGGTAAAAGTTGATTTTATCATCACTTACAGTAACAGCATTATTCAAAAAATCAGGGGTAAATCTTTGATTAGAATTGACTATAGTCCACTAGCACCATATCAATTTAAGAAAATTTGCAATATCAGTCCGTTCTGCAAAGTAGCTTTTACAAGCAGCAATTGTTGTCTCGTAGAATACAGCAATAGCCAAATTGACACTTTGCTTATTGTCACATGGATGTAATGCCTTGAAAGTTAGTTTTGGTGCTTTTCATAATATAACATCCAAAACCCTGTCCTTGTCATATATTTTATGTATATCAGACCAAGATAAAACTCCTGACTCTGAACACAATGAAGGTCCAAAATATTGAAATCGAAAGAAGGAAACACAAACTTGCTTTTGTTTAGTAAACTGTTTCGAATGTTCTTCAACAAATGAACAGTGTCAAAAAAGAAAAAAAAATTTGTTTGGAGAATCTAGATAAGTAATAAAATATTTTTTTATCTCCTTTAAATTTGTTTAATAAAATTTTAAAGGCATTTACATTTGCAGAATGGTTGTCTGCAACTACAGCCCTTATATTAAATCCTGCATTTAAAAGCTGTACAATGCATGCAATTATCTCCTGAGAGAGCCAGTCACCAGTAACCGTCACTTCAGGACAGACTTTAACTACACTTGGCAGTGTCTCCTCCAACCCTGAAATCATAAATATCATAATACCTTTATATAAGTTGCCAGTTTCATCAGCACTTCCCACGATGAAACTGAGTTCCCTTTTGAAGGTACATTTCATCTACCATCAAGATACAATCCTGAGAAAGTTTACCTTTTCCCAAGAGATTTTGCAGCAGTTATAGATTCTACATCACCTTTTTTTATTTTTTCTAATGAAGGAAATGGTAATTGCTCAACCAGTAGTTTATATGCTTGACGAGAAGTATAGCGCAATAATAAAGAGAATCTGATTTGTTCAACAGAAAATATAGGGCGACCCTTAGGTTTAAAATGTTGAAATTTGTATAGTTCTTTTAGAATGGAATTTGGAGGTTCTGCTACAATGTTTTGAATATAAGAGGGGAAATTTTCCAACATGCTATACCTTGTAAGTTTTGCATTGTGACCCTTCACAAACCAATGTGGTAATGGTATTGGATTTCTATAATACTGAAGTTGAACATGTAAATTTTTGTCAATCCAAATGCACTCTTTCAGTAATGGAAAATTTGTCTCAAAATCTATCTGGAAAATCCATACATATTTTTCATTTTTTTTAAACTGAAACCAGTAGGGCAACACTTTTTCTTCCAAATCTTCAAAACTCATAATAATATCTGCTGAAAGAAAATTTGGTAATTTCGATCCTTTGGGGCTTTTCTCATTGTGTTTGATGTAGGTAGAAGAGATGGCTTAATATTCACTAATGGTGAATGAATTGTTGGTATTGGATGTAGGGACCAATTTAACTTATTTCTTTTCCCTTTTGAAATAAATTTTTCCTCAAAATGTTTTATACATAAAACTGAATATTATGTTGCAATGCAATCAGCATGATTTACAAATTTTGTCCATTTTCCAAACAGGTCGGGTTTGCCATGTGGAAAATTAAAAGTTGATAGATTTTTGTGGTTTTTATAACCAATTTTGCAGCCAAATGCAACGCATTTGTTCACCAGTTTGTTAAGCAAATTATAACAAAACTTAAACAATATTTTAAAAAAGATAAAATACATTTTTTACAATATTTAAAACGGGTAGAAAAAATTAAACAAGTAGAGATCGCAAAAATGGTTGTAAAGCATAAAGATCGCTTATGTCTTTGAAAAAAAATCAAGGGAGATTACTCTATTGTACTTTTGCTCTGTAAATTAACATGAATGAAAGCAGTGAAAAACATTTTATATGGATAAAAACATGTATTTTAAGAATGAAATAATATAAAAATATTTAAATAAAAGTTTATTATTCATTATTTCAAGAGTTAATATAAACTACTTTTGAGTTACTTCCCTTTGAAATTTTCAACGTTGTATGCGGCTTGAGCTAACACAGTTTTCCATAATAAAAACAATTGGCTCTTAGAAACGTTGCCTCTCATGTAACACACAGGGCCGTATGTATAGTAGGCCATGATTCTATTAAAAAAAATTTTCTTCCGAATCTTTGGATTCGACATTAAATAACCTGAAAGGGGTTGATATGCCGTAAAACAAAAATGACCAACCAACATACATCAAGGGGTCATTGTAGTGTAGACTATAATGGGCTGGCAGGTCTGGGCATTGTCGAGTCTTCTTTGAATCGTCGGCATTAAATGGCAGGGACTGCTTCTCTGTTGCTAAAAATTAATGCTTCACAAAATATTTTATAAAAATCTAGATATGGAGGAGCATATTTAAATTGACCTGACGCATGTCGCCAACAGTATGCATAAAACTGCTATGTGTCTATCACGTACAGAATCCAAGCTTCAGCTGTTGAAAACAACATAATTCTTTTCTCTTTGTAAGAGAGGGAAAGAGAATGATGCAAAGATAGACATGCATGCGTAACAGGCTCAGTGATGAGTTTTATAAACAACTGTCAATCTGAGTAGATAAACGATCTCAAGTCGCACACATCACCTGTAGCATTTGCAGGTCCGACATTTTGAAATATCTGTCTCTGCTTGTATCTGCCTATCTCCCCATAAGTACAAAACAAGTTTAGCACAATGTTAATTAATGCAGAAGCTCTCAGCTCCCCCCAAAAGGGAGCTTCCTCATTGTGCCACAGTTGTTCAGTTTATTATTTAGAGATTCAGGTTCAAACTTCAGTGTCTGCGGTGATAGTGTGCATTGTCACATTCTTATAAAATAAGTTTTTTTCTTTTCAAATTCTAACTTTAAAAAAAATTTTTTAAATTAATTTTTAATCTTTTTTTTTTTTTCTTTTAGATCCTGACTGGGCCAGTATAAATCTTGGTGCTCTTATATGTATTGAATGCTCAGGAATTCATCGGAACCTTGGAACCCACCTATCTCGAGTACGCTCATTGGATCTCGATGAATGGCCGTAAGTACTTTCAAATTTGATGATGATGATTCAAAAGACAATGGATACTCCCTGTAAGGGTAGCTTCACATGTAATTTGATGATGATGATGACAGGGTTCGTACAGACTTGAAAAATCCTTGAATTTTGGCTTTCGCGTTGAAATGGCCTTATTTGTATTATTACCTTGAAAAATCCTTGAAAATATGAAAAATGTCTTGAAAATTGTATTCTTTATGTCCAGTAACAATTATTTTAGGATTGCGTCTTCGGCAACTCATTGATCCCATATTTTAAAAAAGGGGCTGTAGAGGATAGCAACGTACATAGGAACATGTACGTGCCTTAAGGTATTATTGTGTAGATTATACCTTTTTTAGCCCATTAAAAACGGGCAAAAGTTATAGGCCGTTGTTTTAGAATGAGTGCTTTATGCCAAAGTGATATCCCTCCCCTCCCAACACAGGCTTAACATAACACACACACACACACACACACACACACACACACACACACACACACACACAAGGATCAACTGGATTCATGAAAATGAATTTCAAAACTGTCGGATATGCCCAGTGAACCAAGTGTAAGAGAAATTCAAACAATTGCACTCAAAGAAACAGTCTTAAAAAGATCTCTCGGTTAGAGTGACCGAAATTGTGGGTAAATGTCAGGTATCTGGTAGGATGCACCATCCTCATAAAAAACAAAATGATCAGAAAATTAAAACGAGAAAGAAGCGCACACACACACACATCAACATCTGTATATTGTACGCAACCATTTTCTTATATGAACATTTTTCTCTTTTTTACAAACAGAACATTCACTCCATCCTTTGTATATGAACTCGGGTGAATGTCTGGCATCCGGTAGTATGTCCCATCCCCAGCTAAAACAAAACCATATGAAAATTGGAGGAGGAAGGAGGAGCGTTTTTCTCTTCCCTGATGATGGACCATCTGTTTAACATCACGTGGACTTTTTAACGTTTTGTCTGTGTGCATGCTCATCGACTAATATCTTTTTAATTCACTTCTCCTTTTATGAACAGATTCATTTCCCAGCAAATATGTGGTGCACTCATATGATTCGACATTATGCTTGTCATTGTTAAAAACAATATAAGGAGCGGAAGAGAAAATCTTAAACAACTCACAGTTCATGGATGTAAATTCAATACAGCATCTTTATGGACATGTGTGCGAAATTCTTGTTGGCCGATAATAAGACTGAAATATTGTCAGACTCTGTAAAGATTCTTTTTTTTTTTTTTTTTTCACTTATTCCATAATTAAGTTTTACTGTTGCGACCATGTTGTACCTTTTTATAATATTTGTTAGTACGAATAAGTAATAATAAGAAGAAATAAGACGTCCTTGAGCTATAAAAGCCATCTTTATTATAGTTAAATAATTTAATGCGTGAAAATTTTAAAAATTTAATTATTTCAATCAAAAATGGAAAAATGAATCAAACAACAAATTTAGGCATGAAGCCCTCTAAGAATTGGGAGGGGGGAGGGTACAGAGTCTTTGTAACTTTGTATCTAGATATTGTGAATATTAGTCTTGACTGACAACATTCACCATAATACCACATTCGCTCCGTGGAGTTTAACCTACTTAATAAATTTCCCAGCATTTTAGTAAAAATTGTGTGCATGTGTATATATAAGAATCTTCTTTTTTTTTTATAACATTTTTATTTTGTGATGGTAAAAGCAAAATGTTCATTTTAAAAATGTCTTTGTTAAAAATTGGGTAAGATAAAAAGTTCATGGTGAGGAGTAGGAAAAAAATAAAAAAGATTGAAAAAAAAAAAAATGCCTCTTGAGGTTTGTTAGTACAGACCCTCCCTGCCCTATTCTTCTAGGTGTTAGATTTCCCACTGTTTTCTGGGGAACCGAAAATGAGCAGGAAAATCTCTAGTTGGGATTGGGGTGATTTATTATAGGATGTGGAAAAAACATATGAAGAGGGAAAGAGGGAGGTTGGAAGGTGACTTCCGAGCAGGGGAAGACCGGGGTCAAAAGAAAGGGGTGCCTAGCTTGGGTAAACTCGGAGGTTCTCTAGTACCAGAAAACAAAACAGGAATGGTAACCGATTTTTATTTCAATTTTTTTTTGTTTTTTTTTAGTAATGTCAAAAAGACAAAAGAAACATAAAATTTAAAAGCAAACAGTAATTTATTAACATAACGTGTGTGTGTGTGTATATATATATATATACTTTTTTTTTTTTTTTTTTTTTTCAGATAATTATAAACATTTTAGAAAGGTCATTTTATATATAAGTTAAATTTTAAGAATATTAAAATTACTTTGGCCTTCACTTATCAGAAAAAAAAACGGCAAATTTCTTTTTTCGAAAATGAAAAAAAATCTACTCAATCAATTTTTGTGATTTTTGGAATATGCTTCATTCCATCACAACTAGGTATACAAAAGTTTTTCTTTATTTTTGTTTATTGCCATTAAGTGCCAATCTAAATAAGTACCTTGTGTTTAAATGTTAGAATGACGCTTTGTCTACAATTATGCCCAAACTTGTAAAACAATAAAAGATTTTTTTTTTTTTCAGAGTTGAATACATTCTTGTTATGACGTCTATCGGCAATAGTATAGTAAATTCTGTGTGGGAGGCGAATACAAAGGGACGACTCAAACCTGGTGCAAATGCTTCGCGGTAAATTGTTTTTGTTAAAATTTTTCTATTCTCTGAAATGTTTTATTATCAACAGCAAATTAATTTTTTAGGTACTTGTTAAGATAGTCAACAAGTCGAGTTTATAAATATAAAACAATATTATTTAATAAATTGTCATGTCAAAAATATTTATTTATCCAAATATTACAAAATTTTATCGAGTAATAAAAACTGCTATTGTGTTTTTAGTTAAAGAAAATATTTATCTAAAATGTTGGTTGCCATTCAAAGGTGACCAACATATTAAGTCTCCGAGTTAGGTCTCTTATGTTTGAAATCTTACCGTCTATGTTAAAGCATTTCTGTAAACATTACTTTCAACTATAAATAATTTTCAACTCGATGACTTTTCATAATATTTGGATATATTGCTATTTTCGACATGACTATTATTTTGTTTACAAAGACCTATTTTAAAAAATCGATCTGTCGACTCTATCTTAACAAGCACCAATTTTTTTAAGAAAGCCAAAACGTTTTTCTTGAAAATAGATGTTTATTTACTTTTAAAGATTTGAAACAAGCTCAAGTAATTTCTTTTTATTAATCATTTTGTTTTTGTTTTTTCTTTGTTATTATAGCAAAATTCGAAAATAAAATTAGGAATTCGAAGTGAAACAAACAATATCTACTGAATCATCATGTCACAGTATTGAAAATATCCAATAATTGCAAAAGACGATGAGGTAGAAAACTAATGAAAAGTTTTCGAAGACAATTAGCAAAAATTACGTTCTGCTAAATTGGCCAACATTCTATTAATAGATTGGCAAAAAATTATGATATATATATCTAATCATTATTTTTATTTATTTATTTTATTTTTATTATTATTTTTTTTTTTTTTTTAGGGGTACAAAGCTTTATTATAGCTGTTAAAAAAGGAAGACTTGGTTTTTTGTTCATGGTAAAAAGGAAGGAGGGGAGGAATGGAGGTTGAAAAAAAAAAACTCAGTTCGGCTTTGAAAAGTGAGGCTGAAACCCGGTTGGCTGATTCTACCCCTTTATTTATTTTTTTTTCTTTTTTGCCAACCTCCATTAAATGTTTTACCTCTGTCCTTCTTTTTATCATGGATAAAAAAAACTCAGTCTTCCTTTTTTAACAGCTATTATAAAGTTTTGTATCCTTAAAAAATAATTTCATATATATATATATATATATATATATATATATATGACTACATTTTAATATACGAAAGTATAAATTTATGCGTAAACTTTAAGTATTTACTTCAACAATGCTCAATACGTAGGTAGAACTAGGTAGTAAGTTCTAAAATATATATGGCAATTAAGCTATACAGAATATTCCGCATTTCATCCATGCTAGGATTCATCAGCCTTATGCGAAGCGTTGTGGTTGTCTTGCGTTTTTATATACGTACCTTCTATTGAGTTTTCAGTTAGCCAATTAGCTTTCTAGTCTCCACCGCACCCTTTCTAATCAGCCAATGAGCAGGCACTTACAGGACAAAGGTCCAGTTGACCTCCAGTTCACCCGTTCCTTTGTGTGTGCTGTTTTGGCGGGGAGCATAGATATCTAGTGTCCTGATCTATTTTAAACCTAGGTTAAATGTGTTTTTTTTATGTTAGTTTATATATATATATATATATATATATATAAGCTGCGTAAAATGTGCCACACTATGATTGTTGTATACAGAGGTTTGAAAACGTCAGTAGATATATTTGGGTTTGTGCGTGTATGCATAACTACATATATTTGTATATTGATCATCTAGTTGTTATGACCATGTGTGTATAATATTTACGGGACTGTTTACAAGACATACACAGATTGCAAAACATTGAAAGGGACAATAACTTCTCGTCCGATAGATTCCATTCAGCCGTTCTTGGTTCACCTGTTTGGACCATCGAACCTGGAATAAAGATCTTCAACTTCTCCAATGAAAAAGACCAACACAGAAATCATTGATTAAATAATATTTACATTTCTTTATCCCTGCTTGCTTCGTCTTTGCTGCTACCAGATCAGGTTTTCTGAAGATATTGGCTTCCTGGCCTAAAGGTTCTGGATATGACCTTAAATTATATCCAATGGTGAGGCCTCAGCTTACGGGCTTTGGGGAGTGTGGAGCCACCCTTTAATTGCCATTGCTCCCAGGTCCACTCTGATCCAGAGTGGTAGTACCTGTTAGGGTCCCAACTATGGGTTAAATAGAAACCGACTTAAAAAAATAAATATACTCTATTAAAAAATTTTTCTTCAAAATCACTGGATTCGGCATTAAATAACCTAAAAAGGGTTGATATGCCGTAAAACAAAAACAAACAACCAATCCTGGCCTAAAATGTACTAAACATTGATATTATTGGGGGGGTTTTGTTGTTTTTTTCATTTGCAAAACTCAATCATGTTCTGTAAAGTCCAAAATAAAAACAATGAAACCAATCACCATGAATAAATATTTGAAGATATAAAAAAAACCTTGAAGCATAAGTGTTTTTTCCAAAATTACTGGATTTTGCATTAAATAACTTGAAAAATATTGATATGACATAAAACAACACCTAATTTCATGCCTTTCTTACAACAAACATAACTGATTCATCTAATTTGTGTCATTCATTATTTTTGTTTTTTTTCTTTTTTATAGGGAAGACAGAGAAAAGTGGATCCGGGCAAAGTATGAATGCAAAGAATTCCTTCCTCCCCCAACCTATGTTGATATCCCCCTTAATCAGGTAAGACCTGCACTCCACCCACACCCAGGCCTTTTATATTATCATTTTTGCCTGTCAAACTCTTGTGATGCCCACCTTACAGATAACAATGAACTCTCCTGCTTATTATAAAGACTTGAAGAATATGACTCTTGGCGTTAGGTACTAGTTATGCACACTTAGCAGTCAGACTGATATATGAGGTGCCTTCAATCAGTTTCCAGACTTTTTTCGTACAAGAATTTAAAATTGTCATAGACACTTGAAAATTCAGTATGTTATTACTATACATCTTATTAGATGACTGACCAATTTTTATGATTTCAGGTTCAAATGAACAGCTACAACAGGAATTGTAATACACCCTACTAAAGCCTGATTATCACAGCTGGTGAATTTCAAAAATGCAATCTGGATGTGAAGACACTTTTAGAACAACAATATGCAATAAAAAAATTTTTAAACTTGCATACTGCATTAATACTCGCTCGCGGGCAACTCTGAATTTCATGTGTAGTATACAAACCTATAACAAAATATTTTTAAGTTATTGCTCCTGGGCAAAATGCTGTTTAAACCTGCTTGTATTAAGATTCTTCCGACTAGTTCATATATTGAGTGTTAGCACATTTTGGTAAATGAAAATTTTTACTTTCTTCAGTTGTATCTTTTCTTTTTTTTTTTTATTCAGTTTTCACCCCAAACAAGGCACAGTGCCACTTTGAAGCAGGGGGCTACTATCAGGGACTTAATTAGCGGGGTCATTATGAAGGGAGATGAGTAGAAAGATGTTTGTTAACATTACACTTGAACTTCTGCATATCAGTGCAGTTGGGAAAGCAGAATCCCGGAAGGGAGTTCCAAAGACCCGCAGTTCTGGGGAAGAAACTATTGGAGTAAAAGTCTTTCTTGCACCTAGGGATCTCTACTGTAAAGGGATGAGACTTAATAGCTTGTCGGGTTTAAGTTACGTCGGGGAGGTACAAGTGTTTGCAGTTCGTCAGAGCATTCACCATTAAAGTATTTGCAGAACAGGCAGAGGGATGCAACATCTCGTCGATGGGACAGAGGCTGAAGCCTAGATGACAGTTCAGGACCTATCAGGTTGGCGATCTCTTTTGAACCCTGTCCAGGAGCGAGAGACAAGCAGCAGATGCACCAGCCCAGATGTGACAACAGTACTCCATACATCTTGTCAAACTCAGGGGAATCTGTACAAAATTTCTGACAGAATCCTTTGTTTAATCCACAGGAGTAGCATGCTCTCATTCCGTGAGCCATGACTTGGTAGAAATCCTAAGTAATTCACAATTGTATTTTTAGTGTCACCCGTTCTGTCCTTATAAAGTAGATTATTAGTTTTACTCTTATTTTTTTATTCTGTAATTGAAATAACAACTGATGTAAATGTAAATAAATGTAGTATTGAGCAATTTTCGATTAGCATTTTCCAACTTACCAAATGTAATTCTGTATTTGCTTCTGAGCAATCCCAAGTTTCTTGTGTAGCATACACCCTATAACAAGTTTCTTGTGTAGCATACACCCTATAACAAGTTTCTTGTGTAGCATACACCCTATAACAAGTTTCTTGTGTAGCATACACCCTATAACAAGTTTCTTGTGTAGCATACACCCTATAACAAGTTTCTTGTGTAGCATACACCCTATAACAAGTTTCTTGTGTAGCATACACCCTATAACAAGTTTCTTGTGTAGCATACACCCTATAACAAGTTTCTTGTGTAGCATACACCCTATAACAAGTTTCTTGTGTAGCATACACCCTATAACAAGTTTCTTGTGTAGCATACACCCTATAACAAGTTTCTTGTGTAGCATACACCCTATAACAAGTTTCTTGTGTAGCATACACCCTATAACAATAAAAATTGAAGTTATTGCCATTTAAACACATCTGTTTTAATCATCATTCTTTTTTAGAACTGCATGCCAGTGGAACTCTCTGCCGCTTGCCTGTTTCCCACCTGACTACAACTTGGACGTCTTCAAGTCCAACATAGTCAAACTCCTGAAAACCGCCCCCTTAAGTAAGACACGCTATCAAAACCCCCAATACTAATGATTACTACAATACTATCTCATTGATTACTGTACACGCAATAACCCTTATCCCTGAGTGGCCTTCGGGCCTTGATAAGTGGTGACCCCCATGTAAAAAAAAAGAAAAAAATTAGGACAAGTTATTTTGTTGTTGATTTTTTAGTGATGATGAAATATTCGGTATTAGCATCTCCTATCTAGATCAAAGAATTAGTTTTGCCTAAGACATATCGCCCATATTTTTAGGACATAAATAAATATATACATAATTTATTTATTTTTTTCAACAGTACTCTAGTTATACGTAATGAGGTGCTCATCAGCATAGTTTGATTGTATTAGGATTAAGGCTCGAACTATAGAACCTATGGTTCGAGGTTTAAGTCCTAATACAGTCAAAATTCTTGATGAGCCGTCCCCTTAAGTAATCCAATTTTACCAAATTTACACTTTTAACGATTACTATGATATTGTCTGTTAAGTTTTGAGACATTATGTTGAACAAAGATGGCGGCATAGTTCAGATCAGTAATTAGCAGTAACCAAGATGGCGGCCAAGGATCAAATGCAGTTGGCAGTAACAAAGATGGCGGCGAACTGATTGAATCCAAAATTCGACAATTTTTATAATAATTTTGAAAGGTTTTCATTGGTTGTTTAGCACAGCCGGTTGTTATAAAAATGATTGGCGAATCCATTCGTCACATACCCCCATTAGGAGTCAAAAACATTTTACACACCCCCTTTTTTGATATAATGGAAAAATCCTTTCAGATTCAATTTTGGTTTGACTTGAGAAAAGGAAAGAAAAATAAAGAAATAAATGAACGAATAAAAATAAACCAATAAAATAGTTGGGATTTTTTTTCTGGTTTTGGGGGAATTTGTCTTTATTCTCATTGAGAAAAAAAAAAGAATTATTAATATATTGGTATAATGTGTGCAAAAAGAAGCCATTTTTTTTTTTTTTTTTTTTTTTAATCACATTGAGTTTTTTCTGTTTTTTTGGGTTTTTTTTGATACATATAAAAATAAACACTTTTCAAATATATATAAACCTACAAATAGAATACTTTTCAAATACATATAAACATATCCACAAAAATTCACAAATATACATTTTTTTTTTTTTTTGCGAAAAAAAAATTCACAAATATACTTTTTTTTTTTTTTTTTTTTGCAAAAAAAAACAAACAAAAAATTATTTGACAAATAGAAAATTTACAAAGAAAAGGTTTTAACAAGTGACTTTTTTTTTTTTTTTTTTTTAAACAAAAACTAGAAACATTATGTTAGGTATTAGTTGGTTAATTTGGTTAGTAAGGGAGAAATGGTTGCAGTTTAACGTCGTGCCCGGGACAATTTACATTTTTTTGTGTGTGATTTTGACTGTTCCTGCTTCTCTTTTTGGGTTTCTGAAAAGAGATTTATTCATAATTAGATTCCAAAAAGTTTGGTTATAAAATGTCTTAATTTTATTCTTTTTATAGGTTTAGTGAAAATGTCAGCTATATTATTTTCAGACGTCACATAAGTAAGAGTAATAGATTTTTTTCTTATTTCATCCTTTATAAAATGATATCTGATATCAATATGCTTCGACCTTTGATGAATCATAGAATTATTTGCTAATAAGATACTGCTCTGATTATCACAATGAATTACTATATGTGTTTTACTTAAATCTGGTTTTAAAATAGATTTTAGAAGGGTGTTCAGAAAAATTGCCTCCTGTGCAGAATGAGTAAAAGCCACATAGTCTGCTTCACAAGTAGAAAGGGCAACAATTTGTTGCTTTTTAGTTTTCCAAGAGATCATAAGTCCAGTCTTTGAAAGTCTAAAACAATACCCCATTATACTTTTTCTATCCTCAGTGTTACCCCAATCTGAATCTGAAAATCCTTCTAAATTTAGATAATATGTAGACTTTTTAAATATTAAAGATTGTTCCTTGGTTCCTTTTAGGTAACGAAGGATTTGTTTTGCACAATTAAGGTCCTTAATTGTCGGTTTCGATAAGTTTTGAGATAGCTTTGTTACAGTGTAACATGTCAGGTCTAGTTGCGGTCATCAAGTAGATGAGGCTGCCTACCATTTCCCTGTATATTCGATTATCTATGGATTTTGTTTCGGTCCCTATATTTTTATTTATGTCCATTTCGATGGGAGTTTAACGTGGCTTGCAATCTTGCATTCCGAACTTAAGCAGAATTTTTTCAATGTATCATGATTGGTTCATAGTTATAGTTTCATTTTCACAGGTAAATTTTATTTAATTCATTTTTAACATCTTTTAAAGTGTTGTTACAGTTTGAGGCATGTAATATATCGTCAACCCAAAAAAAACAAAATCAACAATTTATTACCTACATTTTTGGTATACATGCACGCGTCTGTGGGATATTGCTTGAATTCCTGTTCTATTAAATAATTATGGAGTGTTAAATTCCAATTGTGTGCACTTGTTTAAGTCCATATAACGATTTATTTAATTTCCACACCCAATTTTTATTTTTCATTTTAAATCCCTCTGGAGAGTAAATGTAGATTTCACAGTCAATTGGAGCATTTAAATAAACATTTTTTACATCCATTTGATGTATTTTTAAATTGTATTGAGCAGCAAGTTGTAATAAAATTTTAATTGTCGTTAAATTTGTCGTTGGTGAAAATGTTGCAAAATATTCCACTCCAGAAATTTGTGAAAAACCTTTTGCAACAAATCTTGCTTTAAAAGTTTCACTGCCAGAAGGAGTCAAAAACATTTTACATTGTCCTTTTGACTACTGTACACTCTTTAACCCTTATTCTCGAGTGGTCTCTGGGCCTTGATAAGTGGTTATTCCCTTGTAAAAAAAAACAAAAACTATGCTAATAGAGCAGCGAAACACGTGTGTGTAGAATACTGTTTTGAAAAAAAAAAGTCTATTTTTATTTTTTTTTTTTTTTGTCTACATTTGTATTTCGTTAAACGTTAAAATCGATTGAAAATTGTTTTTCTTTTTCCAGCAATTGATAGATGCCTTAGTGCGAGAAGATATAAAGAATATCATCTTACTTCTTGGACATGCACGGCCGGAGGATATTAATGCACCTTACAGCAAAGATGATGGTCGGACAGCTCTCCATATAGCAGCTGCTTTAGGCAATGTTGTTTTTGTCCAGCTTCTTCTTTGGGTAAGAACATTTGATGCTTTTCCAGACCCCCCCCCCCTCCTTCCATGAAAAAAAAATACAAAGAAAAATTAATATGATGTACATTTCTGTGACTGAAAGAAAATAAATAACAGTTCTGATCCAACAGACTTGGGGAAACGTCTAGTGTGTGTGTGTGTGCATGTGTGTGTGTGTGTGTGTTCACATACACTAGACATTTCCCCAAGCCTGTTGTTATACACACACACCAACATGACCTTTCACCGCCTCAATATGGGTCCAGAACTGGAAGCATGCTTTTTCCACAAGCGCCGGCAGGAGCTTAGTGAACACTCGACGGATGTATGTGTGTGTGTGTGTGTGTGTATATATATATATATATATATATATACACACATTTTCACATGTACAACCTGAAAAGGATCCTGAGTATCAAATGGTCAGGTTTCATCACCAACACCAAGATCCGCGAGTGTGCCCAGTATGTACACTCTTGCGGCACCCTCAAAATGAAAATCTAAACGGTTCAACGATTGAGGATACAGCTCAGTGAAGTTTCTGGCTACGGTTATGGTTTTTGGTGTGGTTTCAAGTGAGGGCCACATCATGCCACCTCACATCTTTATTTGAAGACGGCTTGAAAGTGAACACCAAAGTGTACCTGGATATGCTAAAGAGTGTGGTGATTCTCTCATGCAATCAGGTGGCCACTGGCAGATCCTGGATGTGGCAGCAGTATTCGGCGCCGGCCCACAAATCCAAAGAGACCCAGGCTTGGCTTCAGAAAGTGTGCTACGACTTTGTACCCTTCTCCCACTGGCCCTCTCCTCCCCCAACCTGAACCCGCTGGACTACTTAGTTTGGTCATATGTCAGGAGCATCACCAACATGACCTCCCACAGCACCAAAGTCATTGTGGAAAAGGCATGCTCCCAGTCCTGAACTCGTGTTGAGGTGGTGATTTAGGCTGAAGGCAGCTATATTAAATAGATGTCAGTTCTACTACATAATCAACTTAGCTGAATTGATATTTTCAATAAAAATTTAAAAATAAATGTATCATTCCACCCTGTGTGTGTGTGTGTGTGTGTGTATATATATATATATATATATATATATATATATATATAATTTCCAGTTAAATATGACTGAGTTTTCATTTTCTTCCGATTTTACAGGTAATTCGGTCTATATGTATGCCTCACTAAAACTTTTGAAATCCAATTCGAATAAGATTGATTCTAATACTGTCTTAAAGGACAGACTGATGCATAATATGTGAAATTTAGAACAAAATATTTATTTTTTTCTACCTTAACAACCGCAGAATCTGATGGGGGAGGGTATTAGATAAAATCGTCTCTTTCTAAATGATTTCAGCATCTGTGCATGCATGAACCGTTCATCTCTCGAATACGTTAAGTACATAAATTTGAAACAGCATGTTATAATGATTGTTGTAGCCGAATGGGTTAGAGGATTGTCTCATAACTCTTGGTTTTGCGTACGTGTCCACCTTACATCGGATGTTTTGTTTATTGTTTTTTTTTTACATATTTTTGAAAACGTTTATTTCAGTAAGCTATTGCATTTAAACGGAGTTAAAAAAAATTTTTATATTTTTTTTTGTACTTTGTATTATTTACTTTCCAATTTTTATTTTCATCAGCAGTTAATTAAAACAGAGGTACTTGTGCAGTTTAATCAAGACATAAAAAAATGAAAATATCAAAGAAAGAAAAAAGAGTTATATTGTACCATCCGTTATGAAATGAAGTTCCCTGGAAAAAAAATTTCACTTAATTTGATCAAGTAGTTTTTATTTTACAGCAAAAAAACAAAGAATTTCAGTCCAAAAAGGTACAATATAACTTTTTTTTTTTTTTTTTTTTTTTTTTTTTTTTTTTTTTTCGATTTTTTAATGTCTTGATTAAACTGTACAAGTACCAAAACAAAAATCATTTTTCTTATTTGAAATTTTTTTTAGCAGTGGTTGAATTAAAGAGCAAATTACTATTAAATGCATGATAATTACTCATGTAAATCACAAATATTTTTTTTTAATTGTAACCACTTAATATTTTTTTCGCTCATATGCCCCTAATCAGAGTTTGTAGCAGTGGGCCGATATCAGTGGACTTTTCTTTTTCAAACTGGTATAAATTATTACATAGTAAAAATAATTAAAATAAAAATCATTTAGCAAATGTAGTCAAATGCAACTTCATTATCTTTTATATATTGCCCAAGCAATGCCGGGTACCTCTGCTAATATATATATATATATATATATATAAAATAATTTTGTAAGCAACTAATTGACTGTTTTTTTTATTTTCTCTAGTACAATGCCAATGTGAAAGTGTTGGATCACGAAGGTCGAAATGCCGTGTGGTACGCTAGGGGTTCTGGTTCTCCTGAATGTGTCGACCTCCTCGTCACCAACGGATGTCCAGAACATCCAACTTTACCACGGCGTCGAGGCAGTGTTCAACCCGGGAAGAACGACATGTTTGACAAATTACCAGCAAGTGTGATTTAACTCTCTTCTCCATCGACAACCCATCACTGATTTCCAAAAACAATCGAACAAAAAAAAAAAGAAAAAAAAATCAGTTGAGGCAGATCCCACCTCCACCCTTTTCCCCTCATTTTTTCTTCTCTTTCTCCTAGCCTTTCTTCTCCATTTTTTTCTGTTCTCCCTCTTTGCTTCCCCACTCTTATTCCCTCTCTCATGACCTTGCTCCCCTATTCTCACGTAGATCTCAATCTGAAGGGGGAGGAACAAAAAAGGACATAAAGGTCGTTCAAATATTTTATCTTATGTTCTGGGGTGGCGGTGGGTTACCCTCTCTCTATTTTTTTTTTTTTTTTTTTTTCAAACTTTTTGACTTAAGAAGGAACTCCAAAGCCAGGTCAATGCGGTGGCCACCACGCCTGTTGTTGAAGAAGCCTGTTTACGATGGCTACTATTTGAAGAATGCCGAGCGAACGTTAAATTTGTTTTGATCCCTTGTGCAGCCTCTAAGGACTGGTCTTGATTCATCATAGTCCAGGGTCGAAAGGATGGCGGAAGTTTGGAGAGAGAAAAAAAGCAGGAGTTCCCCCTCCTCCTCCATCACAACCACCACCAACAACAACCATTTTAAGTTTTTAGGAGAGGGGCCACACACACAATATACACGCATACACACGCAAAGAAAATACACAAACACACACAATATACACGCACATACATACACAGAATAATGCACGCGCGCACACACACACACACACACACACTTACTTTGTAATTTGGTTTCAAAGAAGAAAGGAAAATTTTAAATTATCGCAGAAAACAATCATGTCGTAATGCAACTGTTGGGTCATTTTTTTTTTTTTTTTTTTTTTTCTCAACAAAATTAATTTGCTGTTAGCGCTAGCAAATTCTAAAATGTAAGATGCATATATGTATGGTTAGGGGACAGAACCCCAGCAGAGTGCTTGATTATTAAGAAAATTTTTAAATATGTGTTACAGAAGTGTATACATACGTGTGAGATGTTATTTCCAGAGAGACAAATACAAACTGGCTGAAGAGTCCAACATGGGCGACTAGATATAGGTCCCCTCTTGTTTTGAATTAGAAACGAAGAGTACCAATGTTTTTCTTATGTAACACACACACACACACACATATATAGGGTGATTGAAAAGTCACCCCTTACTTTGAAAATCTTATTTATGAATCATTTTTTTAAAATAAACCTGAGAAAAGCATACATAATAGTGTGAGATTTGATTTGAAATTCAAAATATGTCCACCACCTTTCGCCTTTATTTTCTCAAGCTGCTCCGGAATCGCATCAATTTGTTTTCCTAGAAACTCTTGTGGAATGGCAGGAATGATTTCTCGTAGTTGTCCTTCAAATTCTTCGCAAGTCACTGGCTTCTTAGATTAAATTTGTTACTTTTACGGGCCCCAAAGAAAACAAAAAAAAAATTTGCATCGTTTTAAACCCGGTCTCCTAGCCGGCCATTCACGTGAACAACATTGGCGTAACCATCTTACAGGAAAATGAATGAACACTGCTATTCTATTAGGAATATCAGTTGATGCAATTCTGGAGCAACTTGAGGAAATACAAGCAAACAGTGAATTTTAAATAAAATTTCACGCTATGTGTTCATATCCATTTTTTGTTCAATAAAAGAAATCTGAGTCATAAATAAGATTTTAAAAAAAAAGGGATGACTTTTCAATCACCATGCATATGTGTTAGTATATGTGTGTGTGTGTGTGTATGTATATATATATATATATATATATATATATATATATATATAATTATGTTACCAAAGAGTAAATCTTTAACAAATCTTAAACAAAACTTGTCAAGATAAGACAAGCTCTACACTATCAAGGGGGCAAAAACAATAATATAAAATGAAAGGTGGTATAATAAAAGTTTTGTATAACTTTTATTATACCATCAAAACAATAAGGAAAAGTTCAGCAGAAAATTAAGAAAAATTTAAGAAAACAATAAATTTCCCTTTAGCTTTGCCTTATTGTTCTGATGATATATAATAAAGTTGTAACTTTTATTCCTCATCTTTCATTTAATATTGTTATATCAGAAAAATTAACCAGAGTGCTCAATTACCGGTGTAAAGAGTTCCGCATATGTATTTTATATAGATGCAGGAGATCGTTTTAGAAAAGAACCCAAAGTTGTATGGCCGTACAAATTTCTAGATTGTAACGCTGAAGATTGGCTATCTGTATCTGATTGTCTTCCTGAGGATCTGGAAGTGATATGCATATAAATCTTCAGATTCGATATCTCTAAATGCTTCGTCTGTGTATGTATATATATATATATATATATATATATATATATATATAGTAAATATTAACCAAACTTAGCTTAACATTTTATTGCAGTTTCTTAGTACCATCAATCATCAGAATTGTCGTCGCATTGAATAAAACAAAAATATTAATAACTAACAAAACCTGTGTCTTGGAAAAATTGAAGAAACTGAAAACGAAAACAAATTTGCAAGCACTGGATAGACCATCTGAGATTGAAATAATTTTATTGTCTTGTATGTGTTAACTAAAAATTATCCCCTATCCATAAATTCTTGCTTCAGTCGGAAATATGATTCTGATTATATATTTATTTAAAGCTATTATACATAATTTGATATTAGACCAAACCTTTCCATTCAGAACCTGTAAGTACAAAATTTCAACTTGTCCATAAAATAGAACAAAAATAGCAGATATACGTAATACAATCAAATTGACTACTACAGTGCAATTTAATATTTCGTCTTCATTAATAAAAGACTTTTTCAAAAATATCTGTTTCTGATGAAGTCTTTTGAACAAAAAACATTGGGATATAAAATCACATTATTATTATTATTTGATTTGTGTTTTTAGTTTATCAGTTTTTTTTTTTATCTTATCGTAAATTTTCTTTGATTCTATCTAAATTTCAATATAATATTTGAAAAGTACTTTCAACATTTCTCTACAATTTCATGGTATATCAGATTGTCCGACATGCAAGTCTGTGTACATTTGAATACAAGCTTAAATTAGCCATTTCATATATTTCTACTATTATATAAAAGGAACGTTGTCTTTGTGTTCGAGTTCATTCCCTATGAATTCCAAAACGGCTGGGACGATTTTTAATGAAATTTCACATAACGATACTTCATGAGCCTGGCACTGTTCTTAGAAAGGTTTTGTATTGGAATGTCTTCGATAAGTATCGATAATCAAAATAATCCAATGAAAGAAATAAGATGTGATTTTGACCAAAGTTAACATCTTTCACAGCCTAACATCACAAGTGTATTTGAGAAGTTTTATTGCCACACAAGCCGAATGGCCTGACATATAAAATCAACAGTAGATTCTTTGATATGACAGGAGCACGTTAGAAATTAATGTTTCTGTTTAGAGCACAACTGAACCATGATACTTGATTTTTTCATTGTAGACTTAAGTTCAAGCCATTATATATTAGATTGGTGCAAAAATGTCATTTTTTGACATATATATATATATATATATATGTGTCTGATAAATCACATTATTTTTGCACCAACCTAATAAAAATAATTTTATAAAATGAACAGTAGGTTCTCTACAGTGCAATGTAGGCTATAATGTATTGTGGACTAAATCACTGAAAGGCATGTGAAATTTTCTCTCCGTGCACCGTGATGGGAACCGCAACTAGAGCAGGCAATCAATCAAGTTGATTGGAAAATGAGCAACTTCACCAGTTTTGATGATAGTAAAAATGTGGGAATGTGTAACATTCGTTGATCCTCATTCAATTCTGGGCAATGTCGGGTTTCCCTGCTAGTTAAGAGAAGCTATTGACCCCTAACTTTAAAATGCTATTTTTGTATTATCTATTTCCTTTTTTTAGGTATATTTTGTTCTTCTCAAAAAGACTTATGACCACAGCCGCAAAGAACAAATGTAAAATATGTTAATATTACACCCAGCTTTATTAATGTTTGCCAACAATGATTAGCAGTCACATGAGAAGCACACCAATTAATACTGGCAATTCAAGCTAATCATATATAGCACACAAATGAAAGTTGCCGATTGACAGAGATCGAACATAGTACGTTACGTAACTCCACGTACGTTACGTAACTCTACGTAGGTCTCGAGTGCTTTTACAGACCACATTGTAGAATCAGGTGTTCCTGAAGTTACATGGTAGCGTCCTTCAGTCTTGACAGACTATGGATACCCACTGTAAGGTTGCCTGAACGTGATTTTTTGTGGCAAGAGTTTCGCAATCTCCAACCACAACTCTCCTGAGTCGACATTAAGTACCAGTGGTAAATGGAGGTTCAGGAAGATTGGAAATACTGCCAAGATAAGCGAAGAGCACATACAGCGCCTAGAATTCCCAAATGGTCACCCATCTGGTACTGGCCAGGCTCAATGTTGCTTAACTTCGGTGATCTGATGAGAACCCGTGTGTCAAAATGGTTATGCCGTACATGACACACACACACACACACACACACACACACATATATATATATATAAGAATAACAGTATAGCTACATTCCAATATCCAAGTATTTTTATCACCAAACAGCTGTTTCAGCATATTAAAATCTCTACATTTTTTACAGAGCCATTTCATTATGCAGAAGCAATCAGTTATTATTATATCAATATCGAATCTTCTCATGCATATACTCATCAGAAAACATGGAAATTTTTGCTTAGAAAGAAAAAAAATGAATGACAATAGGTCATAAAAAAGGGGGGATTGTAGAAGACTCCACATCGTGTGTTTGTTTGAAAAAAAAACATTTTACAAAAAAAAAAAAAAAAAAAACATATTAGGGCAAATATTAATTTTTTGTTTTGCCTTTATGAAAACCTCAACCTAAATGAATTCTTTTATATATATATATATATATATATATATATATATATATATATATACTAGCAAGACTTGAGAAAATTTTACAACAGACTCTTGCATATGTAATATATTGTAAATGGAGACACCCTAATATTATTTTAGCTCTTTTGTAGCTGCATTGTAGCTGCAGAAGTATTTATCTAAGTTAGCAGCGACGCCCGGTCGTGAAATATGCTTAAATATGAAATTTAATTTATGCAGATTTCATATATATAATAGAGTTAATTTTCTATTGATTCTTACATATTATAAAGTTGTGATTTAAAAAAAAAATATATATATATATATCCATATGATTTGGGTGCATCAGCTTGAATCGAAACCAAAATTCAAACTTAATAAATAGTATATATATATATATATATATTATTACCATTTTATCTGTTTTAGTTACACATGTTTCTGTTACTGGATCGTATTTGCGATATATATATATATATATAGAACTTGAGTTCCTCCAGCTTATAAAACAAATAGATGACTTCAGTATCATCAGCTATAATCAAAACCAAAACTTATGAAGAATTTTTGGTTAAATTATTTATTACAAGAAATGGAAGGTCATAACAATTAAACAACAGTCACTCAGAAGAAAAAAGATGTGTGACACACAACATAACACACACGCTATCGTATTATTATATATATATTGATAGCTATGAGTATGGTCTTTTAAAAACTGGCTCAAAGCAAAGTGTCATCATAATCTAATAAATTAGTTGTTTTCTTAATTAGTCGTGACAAATGGTTTCGTGTTCAGCGCATTCATCACACAACCGAAACACGATCATGTAAATTCTTTGTTTGCTTCTAGTGTCACAAGTGAAAACAAGATTTAAACAAAGCAATTACAGAATCAAAAATCGGGCTTCGGTTGTCTGGTGTTCACTCTATACATGAAACTACCGATCATACTTCAATGTAAAAGCAACCGTTCCATTGAATTGTGATCAACATTATTTCGTATGGTGATCGTTTCTTTGTAACATTCAAACTTTTACGGGTCATACTTTAAGGTAAGTAAATCTTTTTATTCCGAAAATCACATTGTTGATATGGACTTTCTTTTTTTTTTCTCTCACTCTCTCTCTCTCTTTCTTAGCGTAACTCATAGTCATCTTCCGGGGGAATTATAAATGTGAATTGTCCAAACGAATACAAGAGGCTCAAATATGAGAAAATGGACCTTTTCAGTGTCTGACGGGCAAATCAAATAAACGAGTTGGATGTGAAGAGAAAGCAAGACTGCGTTCCATTCTAATCAGATGTAGACGTGATCGCCTCATTTGTGATCACATTGATGACTTAAAATTAGTTGAAATCTCGAGAAATAAAGATGACGTGATTTCTAGAAATGTTTTAGTTAGCTCACACTTTGACTTAAGTAATTTTTTTTTTTTCTTTTTTTAGAACTTTGGAAAAAAAATAAAAACCAGATGAAATTAACAAAGAATGGCTAGGAGCATGCACGATAGAAGAAAGTCATGGTTAATTAAGAAAACAACTAGTTTATTACATTAGTATAACACCTAACTTTGAGACAACTTTTAAAAGACCATACTCAGATATCAATAAATAAATACATATATATATGTTGTGTGTTCTGGGATATTTAACACGCCTATATTTTCCCAATCTTCCTTCTGCACCGTTTCTCTGCGAGAGAAACCTTGCAGAAGGAAGATCTGGGAAGCCTTAGCAGCCGTACCTGACGTGACTTTTGATTGCAGCCAGTTGACGTGGACAGCCCCCATTCATAGGATCATCATTTGCAAAGGCAAGCCAAGACCTATGATAGTACGGATTCGTCTGGCATTACGTAAGCCAGACATCTTTGCCATCAAGCAGAGAGCACACGCATAGTTTAACCGCTTGCAGTCAACAACTCTTTCACCTTAATATTGTGACCCCCTCACAACAATATATACACATGCACACACACACACACACACACACACATATGAAATTGTGACGATCTCTGATGTTGAACGAGACATGCACGAAAGAAGGGCTGTTGCCTGACCGTATAATGTGCACAAACAAGGCTAACCCTTATCTCTAGAATAACTTATTGTCTACATTTGTCAATTTACAAATTAAATCATTTGTCAAACGTCATATTATCTGTGAAAAAATAGCATTAACAAAGCTAGCAGCTTAACGCATATATATATATATTTTAAACATTAAGAGGAGATAGATATATATAAATACCCGTTCACATACACTTTTTTCATAATAAAGCTAGAACCCAGAATTAGATGGAATCGAGCAATTGCATCGACAACGGACAACGCCAGACCCGAAGTGTGTCTCGATGTACTGCATCTCGTCAGTGACGTGCTCCGACTTGGACGTGAACCCAGGTCGTCGCACATATGAAGTGTGCAATACTGACGACCCTAACCATATGGGCTACAGCGCAATCTATTGGCTATGCCTCGATTTTAATTTATATTTCTTTATCCAGGTCTACATTCTACGATGTGACAAGCAACGCGTCATACAACTAAGATAGTTACTGCTGGTATGCAGGCGGCAGATATCACATCTACACATTAACTGAAATTAGCCGACTCTCTCGACACAATTTCGGAACAACCTATTTGTTGAGAGATATCGCATCTCTACGGAGGATGAATCGCCTTTTCTACATATATTAAACATACATATATATATATATACATATATATGACAATATGTATGTCGGGTCTCGTTACTAGTATATATATATATATATATATATATATATATATATATGTATGACAAAATGTATGGTTTTGCGCTCATTCCTATGCAGGAACTTTTGCGTGATTTCATAAGACTCCTGGTATTCATATTTACTCAATGTATAGTAAATCTATATATTAATACTGTAGTACCTTTAATCTATGTACGTACGTATGTATGTCAGATTATAGATTATTTGATCGGGAGATCCTATTTAGTAAAAAGGGGGATAGAAAGTGATAACCTACTACAAACATAAAATTAGTATATAGATGCGTTAATTTAATGTTCATAGTATGTTATCAATTTCTATCCTCCTTTTTAATAAATAAGATCTCCCGATCACCAAAGACGCAATGTAAAAAAAAATAATAAAAAAAAAGGTTAGAAACATTTTAATTAAAAAAAAAATGCCACTTTTTGGCTGTACATGAAACTAAAATATATTTTCTTGGTTTTCTGGCTAGGATCCAAAGGGTAGTATCTGTTCTGTCTAAAGATGATATAATAACATAGGGTTTCTGTTTGTGCTGGGCGTCCATACAATGGAAATATGTCACAGACTCCTATATGGACATTGGTGATAAACCGTGATAACCAGATATATTCTGATGCTTCATTAACCTGATTCCTTAGATAATTTTACAGTTTTAACAAAAGGGCTACAATAATATCGCAGGGGTCTCCATTCACACTGAATGTCCTCAGAATGCCCAGCAGTAATATATTACATATAAAATATATTGCTGTGGAATTTCCATGAGTTCTATTAGTATATAATAAATATTATTTATATATATATATATATATATATGTATATATATATATTAAATTTATTTTTAACAGTATATATAATATTTTATGCATTAACTTCCTTTTTATGCCATTTTTTTCCAGTAATATTACAAAACAATTGAGTTCTTTGTCCACAGAGCTAGAAATAATTACATAAGTCTCATTTTTCATTTTATTTTCAGCCCTGCAGACAAAATAGTCAATTTTTTTTTTCATTATTTGTGAAAACAATAGCATTAACAAAATTAGTAGCTTAATGCGTATATAACAAAATCAAGAAGTAAAAATTAAACTTAAAGTGAATATTAATATTTATATAGTAATCCCAATTAGATTAAAAAAAAAAAAGCTCAATACTACCAAGATAGGAAATAGAGCTTGTCATGCAAGAACAGAATCTAATTATATTTTATATGAATTTATTGTTCGACAGAATACTCAAATAAGAAATATTAAAATGTAAAATATACAGACTCAAATTGTGCTCTAATATATATATATATATATATATATATATATATATCTCATTCCAAAAACTAAAAGAGTTATTTCACACTCATAAATGATTATTTTATTTATTTTTTTTCAGCAAACGCCTGAATGTTCTTTATATCATGTCTTACACATGTTCCGTTGAATAGTAGATCATGAAACAACTCCTCAGATTAATGGATGTTCCAAAAAAAAAAAAAATTGCTAAAAAAGTTTATTATATGAAGAAAAAAAAAAAAAAAATTTGGAGATGAAAAGTAGATATGTATAGGCTATAAAGCATAAAAAAAAAATTATTGTAGTTTTTATACTCCCCCCCCCCTCTTAAAAAAATTGAATTCAAAACAAACGTGAGTAGTGTCCTATGGCGCCATGTTGGATTTCAGTAAAAAAAAAATAAAATGGAAACATATTTTCTAGATTTTGTATTTAGAATAAAAAACAAATAAGTCACAGAAAATTTATTTCTGAAACATTTATAATTAAAAAAAAAAAAAATTATTTCATAAGTCAATAGAAATATATATATATATATATGGTTCAGTATTATAAAATAGCAGTTCTGTTTTTAGAGTTTGTTTCTGCTTTTTTTATGGAACCGAATTGAAAAAGGAATGAAGCTGAAACACTGGTTGGAAATTATGTGTTTTATTTCAAGGACACTTGTATTAAGATACAATATCGTTTCCTTGTGGTTTTGTTTCAGAACTGCCTTCCGCTTTTGAGAAAAACCAATAAAATTATGGGAACAAAATAGACTTTTACAAAAGAAAAAAAAATTATTTTCTAAAAAAAAAAAAAAAAAAATGAAAATTTGTAAACAAATTAAAAACACTTTTTTATGCTGCCAATACGAGACCACCACCCCTTTCTTCCTTGCCGATGATTTTAGAAATTCCGAAGATAATAAATATTTCAAAATAATAAAGTAAAAAAACAAGAACGGAAAAAACAATGCATAGCACCCAGTGACAAGAATCCATCTTTCTGCCTGTAAAGCTCAACTCGTATAATCCTGAGCTGTAAAATGAACCTACTGGCTGCAATGTCAGCTTTTGGGGGACGCAGCTTGGGGTTGAAGGTTGCATTCTTTTTCTGATCACCACACACCACCTTACCCTCCTCCACCTCTATTCCTGTTGACTATTCTTCACCAATGGTGATAACGGTCAGTCTACTTGGTGTGTGTGCGTGATTGTGCGCGCATGTGCAGGTCAGCTGTTCCATGTGGCTTATGTGTCCATTGACCATCTAACTAATACTCCCACTTACTACCACTACTAATTAGATATCTTGTCTATCAGTTGTTAACATGTTTTTCCTCCGCGTCTGTACTCTCCCTTTCTCTCTCACACACACATAATCACATCTGTGAACGACGTGTAAGCTGCGTGCTGCTAATGCTACAACTCATGCCCACCTCCATTTTCGTTTGTTTAGATACACGCGTACACATGCATATACATGCCCGCATACACCGTTCAACACAGTCACACACGCACATATACGATGCATATACTATATATATATATATATATATATATATATATATATATATATTTTTTTTTTGTAAATAACTTTTAGGTGATGCTATTCACCAATAAAGTGACGATCCAAAGAAAACTGTTTTAGAGTTCAATATGCAATTCGCCCAAAGACAAGAAATTTCACTATTGTTCTCTCATCGATTATGATAGCTAAGATAGGGAAATTACCACATCTGGGCTGGTGCATCTACCTCTAGTCTCTCCCTCTTTGGATAGGGTCCAAAAAAGAGTCTCCAATGTAAAAGGTACTGCTTTGTCAACTACTCTCCAACCTCTGTCCCATCACTGCAATGTTGCATCCCAGTGCCTGTTTTGCAAGTATTCTCCAACAAACCTGCTGAACAACAAAATCTCACCTCTTCACTGTTGAGGTCCCTAAATGCCAGAAGGCTTTGTACACTAATAGCTTCTTCCCTAGAACAGTTAGAATTTGGAATTCCCTTCCTGCTACCTGCTTCGCAGAAGTTCTAAATGTAATATAAACAAACATCTTGTTAACCTTTCTTAGGCATGGTCCCAATTAGTAGGCCCTTATGTCCAAGTGGTGATGGCCTTGTTTGGGGAGAAGTTGAGTACAAAAAAAAAATTTTTTTTTAAACTTGCCACTAAAACTTAAGTGTGTGTCGGACTTGAAACCAAATGATTCCTTGTGGCTTGCCATATTAATTTAAAATAGCATCGTTCTATAGAAATAATGACTATTGCTCTTGTATTTATAATTAAGTCATTTGTTTACTACTCCTAAAGTGTGTGTATATATAAAATAAATTCCCCCATCACTTGCGACATATGAGGTTCACCTGACAATTAAGGACAATTAAGTTTTTTCTGCAATCCACACAGATGATTTGTTTATAACGGTGAAGGCTTTGTGTAGAACCAACCACACTTTTTGGTGTAACTGTTAATCAGAGTCTGTGAAATTGAATGCTGCGGACAGAGCATACAGTATTCCTTCTCCTAGACGCACGTCTTAACAAAAACTGAGAGTGCATCTCTCCATGCTGTTTTAACGTGCTCTCAGATACAAACTCAGAAATTTCTACGTCCCGACGCAGTACACACAGCGGCTAGCATTTGCAAATGGTCACTTATCTGGTACTGAGTTGTCTGTTTACAATAAAAGCTACATTATATCATTAAATTTCCAGAGTGTATAAGTGCTCCGTTACTTCTCCCTCACCTTAAATTGAAATATTTTTTTGATAAAGACAACATTTCGTATCGAACAAAATTGATCTTTATTTTAAAAAAATGACACCTGTTTCTTCATAGCAAATATAATCAGTACACACACACACACACATACATATATATTTATGTGTGTGTGGTTTTGCATGGTTGTTGATTTATAGATCTCAATCCAATAAAGCTACAGTGTTTATAAAATACTGCTCATTAAGAAGTAGAGCTGTGTTTAGTATTTAGTTTATTTATACAAATATCTTTGGCTATATGTTTCAGTCACAACTTTATTCAAATTCAAGTTTCTGCTGGACAAAACAAATATTTATGTATTTATATATATATATATATACACACACACACACATATATATAAAGAGAGAGACTTAGCTGTCGTACAAAGCTAAGACTCTGTAACATCATCTGTTTATAGATACTCCCTCAAATGGTCCTGTGGCGATGGAAGTCATTTTTGGGCTCATGGGCTTTAAGTGTCTGAGGGAGTGGCACGTCTGACAAGACGTTGCAATCATCATATATATATATATATATATACATAATACAATTAAGCTACCAAAGATTAAATCATTAAAAAAGCAAAACTTATCCAGATAAGAAAAGCTATATATATATATATATATATATATATATAATTTCATATGCTCACATAAAATGTTATGAGCAGATAAATTGTTTGTATCGATTTTCAGTATTTACTTCAACAGTGCTTAATGCGTAAGTAGAGCTAGGTTGTAAGTCATGAAGATATATTTATGGCAATTAAGCTACACATAATCTTCCACCTTTCATTCCCTGTCACAATTTAAACTGACAATTCCTTACAGGGATGAAACGTGGAATATTATGCATAGCTTATATATATTTTCATAACTATGTCTCTCTCTCTCTCATATATATATATATATATATATATATATATATATATATATAGTCATCCACATACAGTACTGTTTCGCTGTTTCACAGCTCATCAGTGCGGCTAGACAGGCAACTACCTCAAGCCAGGATTGAAACCCGACCGTTTATACGGCAGTCAGGCTTCTAACCATTACGCTATTGGCGGCTGCTTGAACGAGTAGTGAGTTTAACGATGTTTTGATATCGTCCGAAATACCTCCGCTCGATTTGTTTACACAAAGAGCGTCGCTTATATGCTAATGGTAATTCGTTTTTCACTTCTCAATATGCTCAACTCAAGGTGAGGAGCACTATAGTCATCCACATACAGTACTGTTTCGCTGTTTCACAGCTCATCAGTGCGGCTAGACAGGCAACTACCTCAAGCCAGGATTGAAACCCGACCGTTTATACGGCAGTCAGGCTTCTAACCATTACGCTATTGGCGGCTGCTTGAACGAGTAGTGAGTTTAACGATGTTTTGATATCGTCCGAAATATATATATATGTTATATAATAGCTTTCAAAGTTCCACGAGCAATTCTCCTAAGACGGTAGTTTATTATGTTTCAAAAGGAAAATTATTACAATATTGTTTCGTTTGCAACTAACAAGTCAACAAAATTATGTCTTTGTTGCATTTTTAGTTGTTTACTCATCAGATATATTCCTTAAAAACATACAAAAAAATATTGTTTTGAAAAACTTACATGGTTCAAATAAATGTTGTTTTTTTTTAAGAATATATTCGATGAGTAAGCCACTAAAAATGTAACCAAGACATAATGTGGTACTTGTGCACTTATTGAACGGTGTTGAAATAATGTTATTATTTTGAAAGCCATTCTTAACATGGAGAGAGGAAGGTGTTTTGTAACTATTCTGTATTTTTACCTAACAATTTAATATAAAAAGATAGAGTAAAACTTTAATTTAAAAATACTATTAAAAAATAGCACAGTTCACTAATTGCACAAGCTACCATAATTTTGTTGACTTGTTAGTTGCAAATGAAACAATAATGTAATAATTTTCCTTTGCAAATGTAATAAACTACCAACTAAGGAGTATTACATTATATATATATATATATATATATATATATATAGTGAATAAATAACAAAAGACTATATTCCAAAGTTTATGATGTTGACCATCTTATAATTTATTCCTTTAATTCAGTTGACATTTACAATTCTTGACAGTATCTGTTTCATAGCGCAAAATCAATCACTTAACTATTATATCAATCAGTGAATCTATTTGCCCTTAACTCATCAGAAGAAATAGCAACAATGTCAACTGAATTAAAGGAATAAATTATAAGATGGTCAACATCATAAACTTTGGAATATAGCCTTTTGTCATTTATTCATTATATTGCTCTGTAATTACATTGAGCTTCTTGAATAAGGATTCGTATATATTATAAGGAAATAAAATATATTTCCACAGAAATAAATACATAACGATTGACATATGCAAATGGATTTACATTTCAAGTAAATGATATATATTGGTGCGAGTATTAACTTGTGAAATGACTCAATTTTTTACTTATATGTACAGTGCTCTATAGCTTCCTGGAGAGAGCATTATAATAATTAAATTTTGTGTTTTTTAAACCGTCATGATCAGTCGTTCCAAACATTGAGCGATCATTAGACAACTTCAACACACAAATATGTTGTATACTTCTAGAAGATGGTGTTCTGGGTTGTCTTACAGCAGGAAACTGCTGGTGATGTCTAATGAAACAAAAAAAAAAAAAAAAAACACTAGTAATTCAATGATTATGACGGGGCTCGTTCGTGCTTGCATAGGTCGTATCGTTATTGAATGGAACGATTAATGTACAATACGAGATTTTAGTTTTCCGTACAAATTTGACTTTCGTTTGGCCATGTGAGTTCGTTGGGTGAGCGCTAGAAAGAAAACGACGCCAGCTAAGGCGCGAACCATGGTTTGAATTCTGTACGGATCTCGTTTATCTCGATGCAGATTTTCGGTGTTCCTCGCTCTGTACAATAACTAACCGTTTATTTAAAAACAGTTTTACCTACGCCAACACGAGTGTCCAATAAGAAACAACACTATGCGTAAAGTGTTACTGTAATTGTTCACCTGCATATGAAAACGCAGTAGATACGGAAATGCGATCCAGTTTCAATCTCAAATCGCATCCGACCATTGGTGGCTCGATAACTGCAACACCAATACAGCCTGATGAGATCCAAGATTGAAAAATGATTGCATTTGTGTAAACATTCTATATTCATTTTTATGATCTTATTTTGTTTATATATATATATATATATATATAAAGAAAAAGAAAATTAAAACTACTAAAAATTATGCAAGTACCGAATTTTCAATTTTGACCTCCCAACAGCCCTTTTTTCCGGATGAAAAAGTTTTCAAGATGTCTGAATCCCCTATATATAAAATTTCAAGCCTGTAGCTTAAGAATTTGTAGAACATATAGGTGGAAAAGTTCTCACACACACACACACATATATATATAGAAGAGAAAGAAAATTAAAACTGTAAGTTGAACTTTACAATCAAAATTTATTGTTCGACTGAATACTCAAAAAAAACAATTTAGAAAGTCCTTATTCCGCGGAGTTTCAAAGAATGCTATTCTTGCTAATCTTCTCATCAGAGGACAGAAAGAAATCAGCAAATTATATTTGTAGCAATGATAGAATTTGCTGGTTATGGCATTAAGTGAAACCGCAATTTATTATATTCATAAATTGCCTAGAAAAACAAGTGGAAAAGTATTGGATATGTAAAAAATATATATATATATATATATATAAAAACAAACCGTGCATAATATTATAAGTTCTACTCTCTATTGCGTATTGAGCTTTTTTATTCGGTTGGGATTAAATTATCTATATATAAATACTGGTATTTTTATTAGATTGAAGTTTACCATTGTATATATCAGGTGAACACTACATCGTTTTAATTTCATTTATATATATTTATTTATTTTTTCAGTAGAGTAGAAAATGGACCTTGGAATTTACTTTTGGCAGCCTCATAACTTTTTTCCTTTAGTTCTTACATTCTGCAAGTTATGTTTCTGACAGAGAGGGAAGAATTGCTGTTTTCTGGATCAGAATCTATTCTGTCTATAACTTATCATTGACTAGTTTTTGACCATGAAGTGGTATTTTTTATTTATTTTTTTAGCTCCTTATATCAAGAGGCTTAATGCCTTGTCTGGAGCAATTTTCATCGTATATATATATATATATATATATATATATATTATGGAATAACACTGACAATTCATGTCTACTAATTCTGGTTTGGATTCTTTCCAACCCTTTAATTAATTTTCCTGCTTCAGGCAAGAACTGGCTGATGTAGTTACCATAGTTACTGTAGGCCCAAGTATTGGAACAGATCCAAATCAGAATGAGTAGACATGAATTGTTTGTTATTCAACAAAATATGCTTAAAAGAAAGAATACTAAGTGTGTGTATATATATATATTTGTACGTGTGTGTGTGTTTGTATAAATTAGTTTTACTAAAATTATAGTGAGCTCTATTTGATCAAATATTCATAAATATTCTTCACTTTCTTTGTATTAGTTCCAAGGTACAGCGGGTTCCACCATAATGGATCTTTGCTTCTATTTGATAGTCGTCGGCTTGATCCGTGTGAAGGCCAGATTTTCAAAGATCATCGTGCTGCACCTCTTATTGGGCTTACCTCTCACTTGCTTTCTGGCGACTTCAAGTTTAAACGCAAGTTTTATGATAGTCTTGTCCATTGGCCCTCAGCACATGTCCGAACCATTTGAACTGTCATTCCCTTATTCCCTCATCTTACCTTTGATTGTTTTAATACTGTAGCGACTTCGGATGTCAAATGGTGTAACTCTTGATATTCAGTAGAGGTCTTTCGATTCCATGATGACGAATCTTCACTCCACCTCGTCCTCAGCAAGCACTTGGAGCTGTACAATGTGACGGGTCCCATAAAAGTCCAGTAGACCATCGATTGTAGGCAGTCACGGCGATGCCGATAATGGTGCGATCCCCAGGACATGTTGTATTGATCATAAATACCGACACTATATTGAAGTATATTAATTTGATTTTGAGATTATATATATATATATATATATATATATATATATATATTATAAAACACATACTTATGGCAAGTAAGCTGCACAGAAACGTTTAATAAAATAATTTAATTTTTTTTTTTTTAATGCCTTTATATTGCTGAAAATATAAATTTGGTACTGACTAGGCTCAAAGTTGCTAAGCTATGATGGTCTAACAAAAAACGGTGTGTGAACATGATTTTGGCTGTGAATATTTCACGAATATTTCACGAATATTTCACGAATATTTCACATATATACTTTTGCATTTTAGATTTGTCAATTTCATTTTTTAAAACTTATTTTGCAAGTCAATGACATGTACACCATTTTCATATTCGGTTTAATGTCTGTTTTATATGCTGGCCAATGTTGGTGGACGGATACAAATTAAGTATATGTATAACATATGAATAGCAAGTTTATTTACAAAATAATTTTTTTAAAACTTATATACATCCTACTGTCAATTTAACAAAAAATAGTTAGAAAGTAATTGTTTAACCTGTCTTAATAAATATAACCATACAAATACACAAACCTATAAACACACAAAACAAATGCACGCACATATACACACACACAAGTGCATGCACATATACACACACAAAACAAATGTACACACATATACACACACAAAACAAATGCACGCACATATACACACAAAACAAATGCACGCACATATACACACACAAAACAAATGCACGCACATATACACACACAAAACAAATGCACGCACATATACACACACAAAACAAATGCACGCACATATACACACACAAAACAAATGTACACACATATACACACACAAAACAAATGTACACACATATACACACACAAAACAAATGTACACACACACACAAAACAAATGTACACACATACACACACACACAAAACAAATGTACACACATACACACACACAAAACAAATGTACACACATACACACACACAAAACAAATGTACACACATACACACACACAAAACAAATGTACACACATACACACACACAAAACAAATGTACACACATACACACACACAAAACAAATGTACACACATACACACACACAAAACAAATGTACACACATACACACACACAAAACAAATGTACACACATACACACACACAAAACAAATGTACACACATACACACACACAAAACAAATGCACACACATACACAACAAATGCACACACATACACAACAAATGCACACACATACACAACAAATGCACACACATACACAACAAATGCACACACATACACACACACACACAAAACAAATGTACACACATATACACACACTAAACAAATGCACACACATACACACACACAAAGCAAATGCACGCACATACACACACACACACAAAACAAATGCACACACACACAAAACAAATGTACGCACATATACACACACTAAACAAATGCACACACATATACACACACTAAACAAATGCACACACATATACACACACTAAACAAATGCACACACATACACACACACTAAACAAATGCACACACATACACACACACAAACCAAATGCAAGCACATACACACACACAAACCAAATGCAAGCACATAGACATGAAGAAAAACATATACAGATGAATACAAATTCATAACTGTAAATACGGCCATATATGCAACATACATAAATGCAAATGGACATACGTATATTCAGAGCATATTTTTTTTTCTATTTATACATGAGTCATCACTTATCAAGGCCTGGAGGCCACTCAAGGATAAGGGTTAATGAGTGTACAGTAGTCAATGGGACAATATTGTAGTAATCGTTACTAGTGGAAATTTGGTAAATTGGATTACTTAAGGGGAATGGCTCATCAAGAACTTGTTTACGTTGGACTTGAAGACGACCATATTGTAGTCAGCTGGAAAGCATGGGAAACAAAGAGTTCCACAGGTGTGCAGTTCTAAGAGAGAAGCTTTGTTCATGAAGTTTAGGTTTAGGCACAGATAAAGAGTAGGGAAAATTATTGATAGTGGTTTCAGCCAGACAATTGTTTTTTTTTTTTTTTTTTTTGTGTGAAAGTTTGGCAAAGGGGGAGAGACCATAGATGGGAGCTCAGGCGGTCCCCCTTTGTCAAATATTTGCTATATTTCAGACAGTATAAAATAAATCCAGCGCATGATAATATAGCAGATCAAATTTCCGAGTTCTTTTCTCAGCCACGTCACCTTTTACATGGCTCCTTTATAAGGAAAGAGTAGCAAGATGTCTTTAAAAAAATTAAAATGGAGTAAAATCCATTGGTTGAAGAAAATGAAATCAAAAACACTAATTGGTTGTAAGCACCGATTAATTATTAAAACAATTTGAAAATGTAAATTCATGCAATTGGCCTGCTGATTTTCTTGAGGAATGAAACACAAACGTTTCTATGCTGCTTATTTGCTGTAAATATTACTATGCTACTGAATATTGATCACTGTTGGAGTAAATATTGAAGGAATACATACATAATATAGTATTTTATAATGTAAGTATATATATATATATATATATATACATACATACACATACCAGTGTAAAGGTATTCAAGAGTGATAACTAATGAATTTAACAAAGTTATTAAGAGTGCTCAATAAAAGAAGAGCAAGATATATTTTTATTAATATAAACAAATTTATATGGTCGCAGCACTAGACATGCTAATGTTTCAGACAAATAGTTAAAACCAGAAGTCCTCGTCAAACGATTTAATAAATGGTTGCTTTCCGCAGAAGAAAGCGGTTCTCAAATGAAGAAAATGTATGCATATATATATGGTGCCTAAAAAAATACTCATACTTCGAATGACGATAAAACCCTTATTTATGAACATAGTGAAGTGAGATATTTTCGAATACAGAAGACAAATATAATTGAAGAATTATGTTCACAAATGTTCAAATTGATGACCATTATTGTTCAGAAAATGCTGATAACGAAGTGTGAGTACATTTTTTAGGCATCCTGTGTGTGTGTGTGTGTGTGTGTATATATATATATTTGTCAGTTTGATTTTTAAAGGTTGAACCTAAATAGCATTTAAGCTGACAAATCAAGCTTTCATTCTGAGTAGCGAATTTTTGTTTGGCAGTGAACTAAATACACTTCACTAATAATTTATTTAAAAAAAATACTTACTCTGGTTTGGAAGTTTAAGATGGGGATATTTTTAAATAAATATCTATAAAGAAACATCAGCCAATGGGAAATAACTCTTCTCATTTTAGTAAGAGTTATCTTTCCTTATTTGATTTTAGGGAATAAAACAGGCATGATTGTAGAACAGAAATATTTAATAAACAAATTAAAATGTAATGGATCCCAGGCAACGCTGTGTCAGATCAGCTAGTGTGTGTATATATATATATATATATATATATATATATATATATACGTGTGTGTGTGTGTGTGATTGTGGTGGATGGTTTGCGCCTCCTGCTTGTCTTCTTATTCTTTCATCCTTTCTGTTGTCCTTGTACCCCACAACATACTCATATTTTTTTTTTCTCTGCCCGAGTAATAATAACAATCATAAGAACAACAAGTCCACCTCGCGAACAAAAAATTTACTATCGAATTCGTTTCTCAGAAATCCTACCACCTCTCTCTCTCTCTCGTCGACTGTTTTAATTTATGGATGACCAAACGAAAAAAGTGAATGGTAAAAGAAAGGAAAAGGAAAAAAAAAAAAGAAAGAAAACTTCTCGGTTGAAAAAAAAAAAAAAAAAAAAATTTGGAATGATTTAAAAAAAAAAAAAAAAAAATTAAAAAAATTTTTTTAAATGGTACATAAAAATAAAAAAATTAAAAACAACTGCTACAAAAAAAAAATGCTCTTTTCTTACAGCAGAAGCCAAATTTTTGTTTTAAAAAGGCCAGAAAATGTGATATTTTAGTGTGACTGCTCACTTCTTTTTAAAACAACAAAAAAAAAATAAAATAAAACAAACAAAAAAAAATTTTTAAATGTTATTTATCCCCTCCCCTCTCCTCTCCTCTCTCGAAAAATAACTGCAAATTAGAAAATGAGGGGGAGGAGATCTTTCTGCAAAATAAAAAAATAAAATAAAAAGCCAATGAATGCTAACATTTTTGGAATTCTTCCCCTCCTCCCGCCCATTCCTCGTTGATATGTACTTGTGTTTTCTTGGATTCTATGCTTAGATTTTTTTTTCTGTAACTCTAGAGTCTAAATGTTAAAGTTGATCCTTCTCACTCCCTTTTTTTTTTCTTTTTGTTATCACCTGTTGGCCCCTGTCCCCATGCCCCTCCCCCTTGCAGAGAATTCCGGATATCATAATTCTTGGCTACCCCACCCCCTGCACTGGGAGGAGAGAGGGAAGGGCTCACTGCCTTCGCAGTTTAGTTGGCCATATAAAATTTCTCCATCAGATTAAAGACAAAAACAAAAAAAAACAAATAATGTTCAGTTTTCTGCATTATCAAATCTAAACTGACTGTCGGAAGTTTGAAACGGCAAGAGCAAATATTCGTAAGATAGGTCCGTCTAAAACGAGAGATCATATTTAAGTGTCATACAGACAAACCAATCAATCAACCAATGGACGGACGCACTTTGGAAGGGGGGGTACATTTACTAAAAAGAAAAAAAAAATGTGCTTTTAATGAAGAAAATGTTATTTGGAACTTGTGACGGACCAAATCTCTTTTCCGAAAATGCTATTTCAAACTTACTCTGACAGTGCGACGGATATAATATTTTAACTTAAGCATGACAGATCGACAAATATGATGTTTCAAATTTTGGTATGACAAACTGACGAATACAATGTTTCAGTAGATTGACTGACGAAGGCTCCTCACCGCGTATAGAAGGAAATAATATTCCCCTCCTCCCCTGGTCTAGTTGAATATTAGAAAACTTCTCCCCCATCCCCCTTGATCTGTAGCCCTGGGGCCGGGATAGCTGTACATTCTGTAATATCTAGTCATTATCAATCTCTCTCTCTCAAAAAAAAAGTTTCCTTTTTTCATTCTATTTATTTTTACTTTCATTCAAAGTTGAGATTGAAAAAAAAAAAAAGAATAATAACAGCAAAAAGCCTATTTTCCATAGACTTAAAGCATTATGTACGTACGTAGGACCTATGAGGCTGGGAGTCAGGGGGGAAATAATTTAAGAAATTAAAATATAAAAAAAATAATAAACTTTTGTTACATAATTTTTTAGCTCATGGTTGATAATTAAGATTTTTGACTATTTTTCGCATATCATGTATTTTCACAATGTTTCGGACGATGTAATCTCCGACCTGCTTCTGGTGCCGCTTTTCGAACTCAGGACTTGGAATTGAACCCTTTATTTGATCCATGAGGGTAGATTGTTCTCATTCCGTCAGCCATGACACTTCTACTCAATCATGTATCATCGAACAAGAACAATCGGACGGATTAAATAAGGGTTTCAATTCGAAATTCTTTATAGCTTCCCAAGTTCAAAAAAAAAAAAGGCTCCTGTAGAAGTTGAGGGATTACATCGACTGAAACATGAGAATAATTCACAACAAAGATGAGGATAGTCGTCCAAATAATTCCAGAACAAACTTTATAATAATTCTACGTGTCTCTCTGCTTTTACACACAGGCTGGTGTATCTTTTGTTGGGGTATATATATATATATATATATATATATAGAAAGCATACGAAAAAAATACCCGTTCTGTTAAAGTATCTAAAGTCCTTTTCGAATTCGACCCTCTCTCCCCCAGATTTCTTGCTCGGTCGCTCACTTTTCCTCTTTCATCCAGCTTTTCACTCTTTCTTTCTCGCCCCTGTCTCGCCCCTGAAGTGCAACAACTTTCATTTCTCCCCCCTGCGTTCAGTTAGAAATCTGCAAGTCATAATTGGTAGACAATTTATTATTGCTAAACTTTCAGACCTTAATTCCTGTCATGTGTATATTAATTATAACCATTTTGAATGATTATTATTCAATAAACTCAATTTTTATTCCATAACACACACGAACGCTCATCTTGTTTTCTCTTGTTGTTGTTATTTTTTGTTTTTTGTTGTGCCTGTACGTGTTGGGTACGCAAGGAGTGCAATAGAAATACTGTTACGTTCAGAGAAAACAGTGAAATCAAATATGGGGAAAATATAATTGGATGGTTTGGTTATTTCGATTCATCGGACTATTATTCTCATCTTGAGTGTCATTTTTACGTTTTGGTCGATGTAACCCCCAACCTTTTTGTGAATTTGGATGGAATTTCGAATGGAACCCTTTATTTGCTTTGTGGGGGTAGCATGCTCTTGTTCTGTCAGCCACAACTAATTCTGTGCTTTTCGGTCGCCCACACTGAGAATTGAACCTTCGGCTTTCAGGAGAATATCATTTTTACAATTGATTTTTCCAAATGCTCTAACAATTGTGCCACAGGTTCTAGTATGAATTTTAAACCTATTTTATTTTTAGTTGTGAATATATCCCTGAAGAAGATCAGAGGTTACATTGACCGAAATGTTATGAAAATCACATTCAAGATGAGAACAGTAGTCCAATGAATCCAAATAATATGAATAAGCAATCGTCATCTAAAAAATTCAGAAATGTTATTGAGGTTGTCCAGAACTTTTGCATTATCCAGCATTCGTACAGACTGTAAAAGTTCTTGAATTTTGATTTTTGTCTTAAAAAGGCCTTATTACTATTATTACCTTGAAAAATCATTGAAAATATGGAAAATGTCTTGAAAAGGCCTTATTACTATTATTACCTTGAAAAAATCATTGAAAATATGGAAAATGTCTTGAAAAGGCCTTATTACTATTATTACCTTGAAAAAACCATTGAAAATATGGAAAATGGCTTGAAAAGGCCTTATTACTATTATTACCTTGAAAAATCATTGAAAATATGGAAAATGTCTTGAAAAGGCCTTATTACTATTATTACCTTGAAAAATCATTGAAAATATGGAAAATGTCTTGAAAAGGCCTTATTACTATTATTACCTTGAAAAATCATTGAAAATATGGAAAATGGCTTGAAAAGGCCTTATTACTATTATTACCTTGAAAAATCATTGAAAATATGGAAAATGTCTTGAAAAGGCCTTATTACTATTATTACCTTGAAAAAATCATTGAAAATATGGAAAATGTCTTGAAAAGGCCTTATTACTATTATTACCTTGAAAAAATCATTGAAAATATGGAAAATGTCTTGAAAAGGCCTTGAAAATCGTATTCTTTATATCAATTAAAAATTTGTCAAAATGTTAAAAATAAAATGGAAATAAATACTATTAAATTATTTTTTTAAGTATTAATAAAAAATATGATTAAAATAATTTATTAAATATCTATCTATATATCTATAAAAGTGAAAATGTCTGTGTGTGTGTGTGTGTGTGTGTGTGTCAAATGCTAAGGGGTCAAAATTAAAAAAAAAAAAAAAATTGACCTCTGCGGTCTCTACCAACTTTTCTCTATGGTAGTTAAGGAAGCCTATTATATAGAAAGGCATTACCGTACATATTCACCCTTTTTAATATATACATAGGCATGTATAAAATTATGAACAGTACATAGGGCCCGAGCAAAGCTGGGCGGAATTGCTAGTATATATATAAAAGTGAAAATGACTGTGTACATTTCCCTACCAAATAACTCTGTCAATTTTCGGTCTAGAGACTCGAGATTTGGGAAAATGTTTTTAATCGGTTTTTGTCCACAAATTTGGCTTTCAAGGGGTCAAATTTCAATGATTTGACCTTTGAGAACTCTACCAAACTCCTCCGCCAATTTTGGGTTTAAACACTTGAAATTTTAGATATAGGTTACTTGGACATGGATAAAACTTAGTAACTTGATTTGAGCCCAAAAAAATAAATGTGAAGGGGTCAAAATTGGGGTCAAAGTTTTAAAAATTTTACCTCTGCGGTCTCTACCAAATTACTCAGCCAATTTCTGGTCTAAACATTTGAAATTTTACATAAAAGGTATTCAGAGATAGGGCAAGCTTTTTAATCTGTTTGGGTTGAAAATTTGAGCGGCCAAGGGGTCAAATTTCAAAAGATTTTACCTTTGTGGTGTATAGCAAACTACTCAGCCAATTTTGGGTCTAAAGATTTTAAATTTATACATAACGGGTATTCAGACACATGGCAAGTATTTTAATCAGTTTTGGGGCGAAAATTTTGCTGCCAAAAGGTCAAAGTTAAGAGTTGACTTTTGCAGATTCTACCAAATTTCTCTGCCAATTTAGGGTCTAAACACTTGAAATTTTAGATGTAGGTAACTTGGACATGGGTAAAACTTTGTATTTTGATTTGAGACCAAAATAATAAATGTTAAGGGGTCAAAATGGGGTCAAAGTTAAAAAAAAATTTACCTCTGTGGTCTCTATTAAATTACTCAGACAAATATTGGTCTAAACAATTTAAATCTTAGATAAAGTGTATTCACACGTAGGGCAAGTTATGAACAGTACATAGGGCCCGGGCAATTCCGGGCTGAACTGCTAGTTGCAAATAAAATCGAAATACATTGTTCTGAAATTACATACAAGAGTTACGTCCCTTTATCACAAAACTACCTAGAGTAGTTTCATGATAAAGATTCAGATGTCCATCTATTTTTGTTCTCAATTATAACTTAATTTCTTTGGTGGGTGGGGACACAAGGGAGATGGAGTAGTTGTGGCTGCTATAAATAAAATTGCATCCTTTCTAACTATCCTTGCACGGACGGGACTCTCCTGGTTGGAAATTAAAAGCTGTAAAAAAGTTAATATTTGAGAAAAAAATAAAAAAGCATTTAAAACTATTAAAAACACCAAGAATTAATTCGGGTAGATTGCAAAGTAGCTGTTATTGGCTATGGTAACGTTTATTTGTTGTATATTTGAGTTTTTACCACTTTTTCAAATTGCTGTGGATTGTAACACAGACCTTAAATTTTGTTTTGAAAATTTGAATTTTGTCTGGAGAAGACCTTGAAAAACTTTAAAAAGCCTTGAGAATGGACATTGAAAATCTGGTCAGTCGGTTTAAATATACTTCTCAACTTTATCCACTTACTAATTTAAGTCTCCGTTCATTCTCAAAAGACAATAGATACCTCCTGTAATGGTAGCTACACGTATACTTATGAGGCAAGGGTTGCACAATCTCCAACCACACCTCTCCTGAATTGGAGCACAAGGAGGTGCTAGTGCAATTGCGAGTGTCCTAACCAGCAGAGCATTACCACTGTTGACTAATGGAAAAGACTGTCAGGCATGTATATGGAGTTTGATGATGTATGGTAGTGTAACCTGTCCTGTGAGGGTTGAGGACGTGTTGCATAGAGAGAAATAATACGATGGATGTATCGCACAAGTCTTAAAGACAGGTTTAGAGCTGGTGACCTTGGAGGAAGATAAAATCTGGACATTATAGAAAGACACATGCCGAGCAGGAGACCTTGATGGTATGGCCACACTGGAAGAGAATTTCTGAGTTAGTAGATGTAAAACAGTTGATGGTAGGGTCAGCCCAGAGGTGAAGGTAAAGGAAAATATGGGAGGAAGTGATGAAAATGGATTTGAGAGAAAGAGGGATAATTAAACACCTGGTCAGAGATAGATTAATTTGGAGGCCATTTTTTTTTTTTTTTTTTTTTTTTTTTTTTTTAAAGCAACTTGAAAATGAATCCTTTTTTTATCCATGAGGATAGATTGTTTTCATTCTGTCAGTCGTGACACTTCTACTCAATGTATCGGGAACAAGAATAATCTCCCAGGATGGATGAAATAAAGGGTTGGTACGTGTCTGTATGTTAAACACACATTAAACCAAATGCGATGATGATCTAAAGCAGATGTGCGCTGGAATTGCAGGTTGAGAGATGGTAACCAGTTTGCATGCAACAAGTGCAAGACAACAGAGCCGGATGAGAACTCAGATGTGGAGAAACGACAAGGTGTCTTCAATAAGTTTCCAGACTTTCTTGTATGGCCACTTCTTTTGATAATACACACATGAAACTCTAATCCCTTCCAAAGTAATCTCCTCCGGCTGCAATGCACTTGTTGTACCATTCCAACAACTTCTGGAAGGTCCCATGGATGTTCTCTTGTGTGAGCGTGTCAATGACCTTGATCACCTCTTTCATTTCTTAAATTGTCTCATAACGACAGTCTCTAAGGTTTTCCTTGAACTTAGAAAATAAACAAAAGTCACAGGGAACAAGGTTTGGACAATAAGGAGGGTGAGGAACTGTCTTGATGCTCATTTTGGTCAAATAGTCTGTGACAAGGATGGAGTTGTGGACTGCACTCTTGGGATAAACTTCTCACAAATCTTCCGTATTTTCAGTTTCTTGCAAATAATTGTGCATACAGTTCCCACACTGACATCAAATTGTGCACTTATTTTCTTTATAGACACGCGATGGTCCTTATCCATGAAATTCTTTATTTGGCCAATCAACTCTACTGTTCTGACTTCCTTACTCCTCTCACACCTCTCATCATCCCTCACAGACTCACTTGAATATCTTATGCCACTCAAAAAAACAAAAAAAAACAACTGATGCTTGATTCGTGCAAGATGTTCTAAAAGCAATCTGAAGCATTCCATGCATTTTTGTGGCATTTTTTTTCCAAGTTTAAAACAGAATTTTATTGCATGTCGTTCTTTTAAAGTGTTCTCACATCCAGATTGCATTTTCGAAATTCAGCAACTGTAATAATCAGGCTTTAGTAGGATGTATTCCAATTGCTGCTGTAGCTGTTCATTTGAACGTGAAATCGTAAAAATTGGTCAGTCATCTCATAAGATGTATAGCAATAACATACTGAATTTTCAAGAATCTGCGACAATTTTAAACGCTTGTACAAAAAAAAAAGTCTGGAAACTTATTGAAAGCGCCTCGTATATTTGGATGATATGTCTTAGAAACAATGTCCAGGAATTTCTGTATGGCTTGATAAATTTTTAAAGTTTAAAAATTGAAAAATATTGAGTTCGTAAAATTCATTACTGTTTTTTAAAAAATAAAAAAAATATTTCTATTACTTTTAAAACAACTTTAATAGTTTATTTTGGAAGTATAGTCCATAAAGAAAATAAACAACCCACTTTTAAAAGAGAAATTACGAGTTTTTTATATTTTATTCGCAGTTTTGTGTTAGGGGTGTCAAAAATTCCTACAAATATTCTGATACACCTAGTCTACTGATGATTTAGTACTTGCTGTCCGATTATGTTTTTTTCATTATATGATACGGGATGAACCTTATTAAAAAAGACACCAGAAGACAAGATACATTTAAGCGTGATAAGCCATGGAGCAAGTCCATGTATTTATCTTTACTAACCACAAGGGACGCAACTCTTGTATTGTTTTATATTAAAGAGTTGACCGAAGGGGACATAACTCATAATATGACACTTGCCTTTGAAATAGTCAAGGACCTATTTGTTACCTGCAGATTTGCCGTTTAGTTGTACAAATAGCCTCGAATCCTGTTATCAAAAAAAAGGACACGTAGGATCAACACCAGTGTATATACATCGTAAACAGATGTTTGTTTATATTAACGTGATTATTGAAAATGTAATCCTGTGATTAAAATTTAATTAATATTAACCACGTTGTTTAACAAACAAAAAAGAGAAATAATGAAAGATGAAGTTTTAAAGTTATTAAATGTGTTTTATTGTATAATTTAAAAATAAAAACATTAAGCAAAATAAATAAAATGTTGGTTTTGCTCTCGAAAAGAAATAATGAAAGATGAAGTTAAATATTTAATTATTGTGGAGACGCATCATCATATGCATCCGAGAACAATATAAAATGTAAAATCAAACCAAAATCTTATTTGTATTGTCCAATGTTTTAAATTATAAAATAAAAAATTTTACCTTATAAAATAAAGCACATTTAATCATTTTAAAACTTTATTTTTCATTTCTTTTTTATTTATTATTATTTGTTAAACGTATTATTTGTATTGTTTAATGTTCTAAATGTTTAATTATACAATAAAAATTTTAAATTATAAAATAAAACACATTTAATCCTTTTATTTGTTAAACAATGTGGTTAATTTCAAATAATTTATACGTCAACAAACTTTTACCGATGACGACCCAACGTGTCCCTTTTTTTTCATAACAGGGTTGGAGGCTATTTGTACACTTAGACGGCAAATCTGCTTTATTACCTGAAGCTGGGGTGACTTTCAGCCATTAAAAAAAATTTGGAGTATAATATTTTCCCCGATTCGATACAATTACCAATTTCGTTTTTTTAATTTTTTTTTTTTTTTTTTATATAAATCTCTAAATATTTAACTATAACATGGTTCCTATTTACAATGCCTCCCTACGGGACAGAGTTAGACACCAGGGTCGTTTTTTAATGTGGAGAAAAGGAACAAAAATAAAAATTGTCTCAGTTGTGGGTATTTATTTGCTCCCTCACCGAGCAAATTAGGCACAAGGCCAATTTTTAATGTGAGGAGTGAAGGGAGGGGGAAGGGAAAAAGGGGACCAGCTCCCGAGAGGTGGGAAATGGGAGCTGGTTAAAGGTCAGGTATGTGGGGTTGCCCCCACATCTGGTCTTTGCTTGCAGTATCTGCCGGAACAGATACTACACTTTGTCTCAGTTGTGAAGGATTTCTCTTCTACTGACAGAGAACAAGAAATTGAAGTGTAGCATCTGAAGAACAGATGGTATTTATTTGCTCCCCCACCGAGCAAATTAGGCACAAGGCCGGTTTTTAATGTGAGGAGTGAAGGGAGGGGGGAGGGAAAAAGGGGACCAGCTCCCGAGAGGTGGGAAATGGGAGCTGGTTAATGGTCAGGCATGTGGGGTTGCCCCCACATCTGGTCTTTGCTAGTCATAGCTTGCAGCATCTGAAGAACAGATACTACACTTTGATCTTGTTTATATATTTTATTGCTTTTAAAAATTTTGAAAATACAATCAAGTAAAAAAGAAAAGATTTTTAAACAACAAAATTAGGCACAAGGCCCTACAAGAAATTGGGGAAGGGTTCAGGGTTTTTGTGACTAAAGTGATTAAAAAGTAATAAATGTAGACTTTGGAGTCTTACTCTTGACTGGCAACATTTACCAAAATACCTCATTCACTCTATGGATCTTAATCTAACTAATAAATCCCCAGCGTTTAAGAATCAAAACCATATTTACAATTTATAAACAGTTGTCTGTGTGTTTGTGTATGCATTTTTTTTTTTTTTTAATTTTGTGTGTGTGTGCATGTGTGAAAAAATAAAATTCAATTTCATTAGAAAATAAAAAGTTTTTGAATTAAGAGAAAGATTGTTCGTGGAGTGGGGAAAACTAATCAAAAGTGCTCATATCAAAAACAAAAAATAAATCCTACTGGGTTGTTAGTGAGACCCCCCCCTGTACTAATCTAGGTGACTAGACCCCTCCCCCACTGTTTTCCGGGGAACCGAAAACAAGCAGAGCGATCCCTAATGGGGATTGGGGAAAATACCTTAATGGAAATGGGAGAAAACAAAACAACGGGTGGAGGGGGGTTGGAAGGTGACCTCTGAGTAGGGGAGTGACCGGGGATGTTGAAAAAGCAAGGATGTGGCACAAGGGGGATGGGCAGACTCAGAGGTTCTCTAGTACCAAAAATAAAATCAGGAACAGGATCTCATTTATACCACCAGTCAAGAGTCTTAAGTTTTTCTTAGCTAGAACCTAAGCGGGATGGGTTCCGAAGGCCCCAGCACCGCCCGTGCCATGCTTAAGGAGGGAACACGTATTGAAACTTGGCTCCTCGACGGATGCACAAACTAGTGCTGTGCACCCACCTCTTGTCAAATTCCACTCTAGGCAACCTCCTCCAATCGCATCTGATTTTTTTCATTTTAGCAAATGTTTAAAGTAAACGATCAGATCCCGATCCGGAACAGATGTCCCTTCGCGGACCAACTTGAGGCGCATGATCCAAATTACCATGCGCGCTACTGCCAGGATCGCCAGGAAAACCATTCTTTCCTCCCTGGGGAACGGCGGCTCCATGTTGTACACAAAATAACCTTCGTCGAGATCGAGCGGACATTCGTTAACCCCCCCCCTGACATACTCCAATAAGGGCTGAATCCGGCTGCAACTAAAAAACGCGTACCCGATCGTTTCGGGCTCGTGTTCGTTACAGCGCGGACAGAAGCCCCTCGTATGTTCTTTATATCGGCAGAGTTCATCGAGAAGGGGCAGCGCGTTTCGGACCAGTCGCCAGGTGAGGGAAAATTCCAAGTTGTTCAGAATCTCCCTTCCCGGCGCCCAACTCCAATGAGAATGAATAACCTCCATCGACCATCCCATCCGCCTACAAAGTGGATCCTTCGCGGTCCCCTCCACTAGCTCCCGATAAAGTTTCTTTCTTGGCTGATCGAGGACACTGGTCCCCGGCAAAGCTCTAAGAGCGGTCCGGCATTCAGAGAAGAACTTAGACTCCTCCCTCGGTCTACGACGACCTTCTACCAAGGGGTTGGCTTTGAGATTAGGAAACGAGTTCTCAACGACAGAGACCCAAGGAGCGTCTTCTTCAAGCGAACAACCCAGGAAAGCCGAGAATACGGACCAGTCCATCGGTCCAGCTGAAAATACCTGGAAGCGAGTTTACCCCGGTCCAGGCCCCCAACCGCAGGCCGACAGACTTGCTGCGGTTGAAGATGGCCCCTGTGACTTCTTCTTATCAAGTGAGCGCCTCGACCACCGCTTGAACGTCCGGGAATTTGTTGTAGCCGACCTGCTTCAACGCAGTAATGACCTCATGTTCAGTAACAAGACCATCACAGCTAGCCGCCCGAGCCACTGTGAGGCGGGGCGAGTCAGCCAAATAGCTGCCAAACTCCTCGACCCTGAGTCCGGTTAGTTGGGTGAAGCGCTCCGATAGATGCTCCCGAAACCCCTCGCAGATCTCCCGAGTCGAAACTAGGGCGTGTCCTTCCAGGTTATGTACTTTACGAATGTACCCGTCCGAACCACGCCTTAAAGCAGCCTTACACTCAACAGCGTCAACATTCACAGCCTCGTTGGAAACTTTCATTAATCTAGCCCTAACTACTTGACCTTCATACTGCTCGCTAGCCAAGCGGCTGAGGTCTTGTTTAGCTAGTGCTACCTCTAGGGGGTCCCCCCTCCACCGCCCGGGTCAGCTTATCCTCTAAGCGCTTCTTTGCCTTAGCCTTATCTAACGCGAGGCGTTGTCTGTATTGGACAGAGAAGCACCTAATTTTGGCCTTAAGATTAACTCACCAATACTCCCTGTAACCGCGCCCCCTAAAGCCCGCTGAATTTGGTAACCTTCAACCGGTAGTCCTCCAACTCCAACAAGGTGCTGTTGAACTTCCAGTATTTGGCTAGTTTAGACCTAGCACTTAAGTTCAAACGGGCCATAACGAGTTTATGGTCCGAGTGTCCTAACAAGTGGAACGTGGGGCACGATAGAAAGCATCCAATCCAAGTAAGTACTCAGATAGGAAGGCACTACAGGATGCCACGTCCACATCTCCCGCCCCAGATGATCCAGACGGAATCTGTCGACGAGATCACACGAGGCCATCAGGTCGAACAGAGTGCTGTCACACCGCACCGACCCACTAGCCCCCCCCCCCGACCTTATCTATATTGGGATCAAGGATTGCATTCCAATCACCCATTAAAACTAACTGTTCCGGATCCACTAAGAAGCCCTCCAACCGTCGAAAAAAGGATGCCCTTTCTACAGCAGAATTGGGAGCATAAACAGCGACAATCCGAAAAACACTACTATTAACGGCAACATCAACAACAACTAGCCGCCCGTCCTCGCCTGCGTGCACAACATTCACCAACGCTAACAGGGTGCGACTCACTAGCAAGGAGATTCCACGACTATAAGTATTGCCATATGCTGAGTAAACATCGTAATCGTTCACCAGCTCCTGACAATCCTCATCACAAATAAAGTGGGTGTCCTGGATAGCGGCAATATCTACCTTGAGGGACACGGAGTCTCTCACAATGCGCGAGGCCTTGCTTCGACACCTGATGCCCCTCAAATTCAATGTAGCCAAGTTCAAAGCCATGTTCACTTACCTTATTCAGTGTCACAGACGGGTCTGAAATCTTTGGCAGTGAGGACGTAGCAGGCCTGGCCGAGGCTGCCGGTAAGTAGGTCTGATGAGGGTACTCCGTCCTTGGCCACACCCCCCACGTCCAGGGGAAAGGTTAGTTTAAGTGCCCTGTAGAAAGAGGGGTGGATGTACACGGGGACTCTGCCCTCACATTTGTAGAAAAAATTGTTCAATGAAGGATGGTCCCTGTCCACCAGCTGCTGGCCCGGGATCGCATCCTTCGCTGCATCTATCATAGCCCAGAGGGCTTGAGTCCTTGCATCCTTGTTGACTCTAATGAAAGTGGTCAACAAGGGAGCGTCTTTAAATTTGATCGGGTCTGCGACGCTGTCCCCGCCGACATAGGCGAGACTCCTCAGCTTGTTATACCGGACCTTTTGTTGTCCTTTAAGGTCCGGTATTGTTTGATGTGGGTCTAGTTCGCAGATCCTACCTCCTGGTAGGAACGGGAGTTTTTTCGTTCGCTCATTGCGAACCGCAGTTGTTGGGGGAGGGGGCTCTTTAGGCTGAGGGGGTGGGGTTGGGGTAGCTTTCACAGTCTCTTGATGGGGTGATTTATCACAGGATGGGGGGCATATAGAGTTTTTGGGGGCCTTGGGGAGGGACGGGGAGAGTTGTTTGGGGTGGTGGGATGATGGCGGGATCAGCCTGTGTTTTGTTGGAAGTGTCTTCCTCAGTAAGGGTAGGGAGGTTAGCTCGCATCTTCCGGCTTTTCCTCCTCCTGGCCCTCCTGATCTCTGATGCGCTCAGTGTTGCTGTTGCTGGTGATTCCTCCTCTTCCTCTGATGCGACCTCCTCCTCAGACTCTTGTAACTTCCTCTTGTTTGAGGAGGAGGGTGCCTGCATGTCCATGTTTTCCGTGCCTTCTTGCTTGTTTTCTGGCTGGTCTCTGGTCACTGTTGGAGGGGGTGGTTTTTTAGCTGTCTTCCCTTTTTTAGTGGCCGTCGACCAACCTTCCTGTGCTTCTGAGAGGCTTGTGGCCGGCGCGGGTGTGGAGACTTGTGGTGTAGTTTTGACTGGCCCTGCAACTTTGCTTTGCGTTTTTGTTGGGTTTTTGTTCCCACTCTTTTTCGGGCAGTCTTTGGCCATGTGGCCTTGTAGCTGGCAATGCCAGCAATGTGGCTTCCTCCCCTCCACTATTAGGGAGAGCGTCCACTCTCCGAATTTCAAAGTGGCCGGAATGCCGTAGAATCCCGCTTTGTCCAAGACCATCTGGATTTTATAGTCTCCAGTCATGATGTTTCTTAGGCCACGGACTGGCGTGACTTCCTCCACGTCCCCGTATTGACTGAGGATGGCCCCCAGTTGTTGGGCTTCCATATAGCAGGGGACGTTCAGAGTAGAAACATTTGCCCTCCTCCTGTTCATGTAAATGGGCTGTAGCTTTGTTTCTGCTCTGGTGACTGGTCCTGGACAGCTTGATCGCATGTTCGGGGGTGGGAAGCAGAACATCCCACTGCGCGTAGCTTCTTCTGCAGATGTAGTTGGCCGGGATGTTCTGCTCCAGCAGCACGTTTACCATTGTGTCTTTGTTGACACCCGTGAGGCTCCTCGTCTTGACATCGGATGTAATCAGTGACAGGACCCTCTTCTGTAAGCCCTCGACCTGTCCTGGAAGGGGTTGGATGTCATTCCCCTTGGTGTACTCCTTGTACGTGGAGTCGAACAGCTTCCGATAGTCCTCGGGTGTCAACTTGCTCTGCTGCTCTTTGGGGCCCCATGCTGATCCACCGTCCTGTTGGGAGTCTGCTGGTTCAGGGACGGGAGGCGTAGCTGGCACTTCTCTGCTAACTGCCGTTGTGGGAGTTGCTGGCTCAGGGGTCTGACCGTTACCAGTCAAAGTTGGCCAATCCGCGTTGGATATTGCGTGCTGGCTTTCTCTGCTTTCCGGGTCATTCCCTTTTCTCTTTTTCTTCCTTAGCTGCTGGGTGGCTGTCTCTTGGGGAGTAGGTGGTGTCTCCCCTCCTGGGGTTATATTCCCAGCTGCTGGCATTGGCGTAGCAGGTGCTGTGGTCTGGGAGCCGTTCCCACCAGTGTGGTTTGGTTGCTACTGGTTGGCTTCTTGTCCCCTTCCCGGGCTTCCTTTTTCTCGTTCTTGCCCTCTTGGGAAGTACTGAAGGGCGGAACGCTGGTCTCTTTGTCAAAAAGTGATTGCAGGCTATTGTGGTATTAAATAGCTCCTCGGTTTTGTCGTCGGAGCCTTTTTCCACATCCTCTGCTGCAACTGGGGTGTTGCCCTTTTGGGGAGCGGGGGATTGATTTCCCGCCTTACTTTCCGTGGGATTCGTGTCCAGGAGTGCAGCTGGTGTAGCTCCTTCTGCATTCTCCTCGACTGCAGTTCTTGTGGCTGCATTTTCTGCCGGGTTGCCCTCGTGGGGAGTAGTTGCAGGTGGTATTCCGCGGGTCGCCACGGGCTGCGGCCCTACCTCTCCCTTCTTTCCCAAGGTCGCCGCGGGCTGCGGCCCTACCTTGCTTGCAGGTTCCGTGTCGTCGGAAGGTACACTTGCTCCCTCACATGGGGAGTCCTCTGCGGGGGTGGTGCGGGGGTGCCTGGCATCGTGGTGGCAGCACTGGCTACTGACGCGGACCAAAGTGTAGCGGGGAGAAAAAAAAAACAGGGGAATGGAGGGTATGGAGGGGGAGGAGCGGGCTCAGAAGAGATTAGTGTTTTTGACCTCCCCCTCACGGGGATGTCGGGTTAGCAGCTCGAATTCCCCCGCGAGGGGGGAAAGCAGAGAAGAAAGACGCAGTGGGTGCTAGCAGGTCAGAGTGCCGCGTCGCAATTAAGAGAGAGAGGGGATAGACATCTCTGCCCACAGAAACGAAGCACCCGCCCTACCGCCACGTCACCCTACCCACTAACTGCCTAACGGAAGCGAGAAAGAGAACCCTGTCTGCTCGATCCAACGGGAGAGCAGCGAAAATAGACTCAGTTTTGGCCTGGCAATTAAGTGGTGAGAAAGTAAACCATCCTCTGTTAATAAAGTTTGGGCCTGGCAGGTCAGAGTGCTGCTCAGGCAATTAAGTGTGGAGAAATTAGACCATCCCCTGTCTCTAGAGGGAAGAGACCGGAACGAAGAAAAACATGCAAAAAACAACAAAGGCAGGTCTCAACTACCAGCTAGTGGTGTTGGTCCCGAGATTCCAGTCTCCCAAAAGAGGGGATCGGTTTTCGGGTCCAAGCTCCCACAAATGTGGAGTCGGTCCTTTAGGTCCTGACTCCCCAAAGGAGGGGGTCGGTCCTTGCTAACAAAAGTTAGTATGAAAAAACACCTTAACCTAGCCCGAAAGCCCGGTGGTGGATCAAGTTTCGTAGCTGAGAGAACAGATACTACACTTTGATCTTGACCCGAAGACTAAGTTATTTTGTCCTGATTACCGTAAAAACACATCTTGAATGCAGATATGTTTTTCAAAGGTAAAAACACACTCGTGAGCTTTTACTTTTACTGGAAGTTTAAATCAATAAATATTATTTTATCTTCCATACCATCGGTGGAAGGTTTTGTTTTAAACAAAATCAAATAAATAAAAAGATAAATTAAAGAAAACGTTTTCAGCATTGGAAAATATGCACAATTTTTCCAATTCCAATACTCCTAAAAAAGTTCCAATTTTTTCTGATTCCGATTCATCGTCCCAACACTGATATATATATTAGGTTGGTGGGAAAATATCGTTTTTTGACGTTCAACAGCATTATTTTTTTCACCAACCTAATATATAAAATAAATGATAAAGGTCTATATTCCAAATTTCAAGATGTTTTTCATCTTACTGTTTATTTTTTTAAGCATGTTACAATGTTCAATTTTTGACAGCACCTGTTTCGTAGCGCAGAATCATTCATGTATTTATTATGTCAATTTTTTAAACTTATTCCACTCTTAACTCATCAGAAAAAAAAAGGAACTCATTAACTTCAAAAGAAAATAAAGGAATATGGATATGATCCGAAAATCGAAAATGAAGTTGCACTTGTTTTTTTTAGTTACGCCAAATATATATATATATATATACTAGCATGGGTGCCCGGTGTTGCCCGAGTATTTGGAGGTGTATATTAAGCAAAAAAAAAAAAAAAAAAGCGGTCAATTTTTTTAACTTTGGCCCCTATTATGACCCCTTAAAGTTTATTGTTTTGGGCTCAAATCAAGTTATTAAGTCAGATCCATATCCACGCAACCTATATCTAAAATTTCAAGTGTTTAGACCCAAAATTGTTGGAGGAGTTTGATAGTTCTCAAAGGTCAAATCGTTGAGCTTTGACCTCTTAATTGACAAATTTCTGGCCGAAAACCAATCATATCGATTTTCCCAAATCTCAGTACCCTGTATATCAAATTTCGAGTCTGTAGACTAAAAATTGATAGTTATTGCGTATGGAAATGTACACACACAGACAGACACACAGACAGATGCTCAGACACGTTCACTTTTATAGATATACTAGCATTTCAGCTTGGCATTGCCTGGGTGTTTGGACGTGTCTGTTGAGCAAAAAAAAAAAAAAAAAAAAATGGTAGTAGGAAGGCAGGCTCAAACCTGTACCGGGAAGGAGGAAAAGAACAGGGAAAAACCTGATGTCTATGCTGTTACGACCACTGCCAAACCGGAAGTAACATTTTTTTAAATTATGGCTAGACAATCAAAAGGAGAGGATGACTTTCAAAAATATTGGCAAAAAAATGACCCACCCCTGTAGAAAAGTTCCCAGTTGATGGTATTAATGTTTTTAGCCAAGTTTTCGATATTTGTCATCTGAAAGGTCGGACTTTAAAACGATACTGATCTTGGTAAAATCCGTTGCCTCTGTCAAAAGTTTTAGGCAGACATTTTTTTTTATTTTTTTATTACATTTTCACCCCAAACAAGGCAAATTGCCACTTTGGTGTAGGGGGCTACTATCAGGGGCAACACTACTGGGGTACTATGTAGGGATTTGGGCAGCAAGGTGTCGGTTCACGTTACACTTGAAACATTTATATATTGGTAACTAAAAATTTTCGACCCAAACCGATTAAAAAGCTTGCCCTATCTCTGAATACCCTTTATGTAAAATTTCAAATGTTTAAATCAGAAATTGTCTGAGTAATTTGGTAAAGACCGCAGAGGTCAATTTTTTAAAATTTGACCCCTATTATGACCCCTTAACATTTGTTTTGGGCTCAAATCAAGCTATTAAGTTAGATCCATGTCCAAGGAACTTATATTTAAAATTTCAAGTGTTTAGACCGAAAATTGTCGCAGGAGTTTGATAGTTCTCAAAGGTCAAATCGTTGAACTTTGACCCCTTAACAGCCAAAATTTTTGGCCGAAAACCGATCACATAGATTTTCCCAAATCTCAGTACCCTGTATATCAAATTTCGAGTCTGTAGACTGAAAATTAAGAGTTATTGCGAAGGAAAATGTACACACACACAGACACGCTCACTTTTATAGATAGATAGATAGATAGATAGATACACTGTGTCAATCACTTTATTGCAGATTAGTAAAATATCAATATTTCACTAAATATACGTCACAGCAAAATGAAAACTATATCATCAAACGATCCTGTAAAGTTAGTTATTTCCAAAAATTTTATTCAAATTCAGAAAATAAATCCGAAGATTGAAAGTGAAGTGTGAAGTTGCAATTGTGTTTCCTTTTAGTTACGCCATATATATAATAGGACAACAAGAGTATGAAATGAAGGCACAAAACTATATATTGTTAGATATAGAATGGATCATTTATTGAATAATGGAATACAGGCAAAATTTGGGGGATAGAAAGGACTCATCATGCCAGGGCATTTCGAAGCCTATTGCTTCTCATCAGAAGAGTAGAGAAGGTGCTAGGTAGCATGGGGGAGATGCGGCGTCTAGCGTAAGATTCATTAGGGATGAAAAAGATCAAGAGGAATTATAGAATGTTGAGGAAGCTTTATTGGATTCTAAATAAATAAGGAGAAGCTTATTATATATAAGAATATATATGGTCTTTAACATTGTATTGAGATTAAGGGGTATATGTATTATGCTTAAATAGGGGGTGTATTGTTGCTGTGTGGTAATTTATTTTAACGGTTTGTGGGGTGTCTATTTTCTATGGAGTGGATAATTTTGATTAATTGGGGGCGGGGGTTATGCAAGGTTGTAAAACTGAAAGGTAATATGCGGCAATATATTTATAAGTTTCTACTCTTATGATATAAGGAGTATGATCATAAGGGGGTGGTCGGAGATTAGGGTGGCAATGACTATGAGTGCGTATAACTTGATGTAAAAGGTTAAGTATACATATTGATGTTAAAGTGAGGGAGTAAGAAAACCATTGCTACTGATGGGAGTGGTAAAAATATACCAAATAATAGTAGGGTAATTATAATAGTACGAAAGATAATAGTAATGACAATTATAATAATAGTAGTAATAATAAAGCTGAAAATAAATTAGAAGTAAAATTGAATATTAAAAAATAAAAATAAAATAAAAATAAAGGCAACATTAAAATTAAACATTAAATATAATGTTACCAATAGTTGTGATAAAATTACATTCAAAATTACTGTTAATAACAGTGAAAATGGAAATAATGGTAGCGGTTATGGTAGCAATGATGGGGATAATAATAATGATATCAATTATAATGATGATTATAATAATAATAAAATAATGATAAAAGCAATAATAATAATAATAATAATAATAATAATAATAATAACAATAGTAATAGCGTTAAAAACAGTGCAGTAATAATAATGATAATAATAAAGGCAGTAGTAACAATACTTCAACTACTACCTCCAACATCACCACCACTATTACCAATAATAATAATGTAAATACTGTTAATACTAATTATTAGGGGTGCGTAAAAGAAAGGGATACAGACAAGTGGGGGGGGGGTAGAATAGCAGGAAATGGGGTTGGGGAGTGAGGGGTAAGTGTACTCGTATAAAATAAAGTAAAATAGAGACTATATATATATATATATATATATATATATATATATATATATATATATATATATATATATACACACACACACACACACACACTAGCTGTACCCTGCCTGTTTTACAAATATTTTAATGGAATGTGTTCTGATGAACTCATTTCATTTGTACCCCTCGACGTACATATCCCCGACAAACCTGCTTAGCAATAAGATCTCACCCCTTCACTGTTGATGTCCCTAAATGCCAGAAAGATTTCTAGTCTAATAGTTTCTTCCCTCGAACAGCTAGACTTTGGAATTCCCTTCTTGCTGCCCGCTTCCCTGGTTGTACTGATATGCAGAATTTTAAATGTAACATAAACAAATATCTTGTTAATCTTTCCTAGACGTGGCCCCGAATAGTCGCCCCTTACGTCCAAGTGGTGATATGCTTTGTAAGGGGTGAAAATGAGTAAAAATATATATATATTAGTGGCCTAGCAAAGCTGAAGCTGGCTTGCAGGACACTATATATACAAATGTAGGCAGATTTGGGCAAATTTTATTGGTTTGAAAATATAGGTTCTTTTCTACCAATTGCCATAAAATTTTAACTATAGAATAGTATTATAATCTTCACAAAGCCTGCAAATTTTCAAATAGTTTCATTCCATAGAACCAAAAATATGAGCATGTCAATATTCAATTTGGCTACTAGTATAGATATATCCATATATATATATATATATATATATATATATATACCACATTTTCTGGCAATTTTATAAGTTCCAAATTTTAGCAACTATTGATCAGAATTTAACAAATGAAGGCTCGTTGGAAAGGTAATGACCTGAATTGTGCAGTAAGCTATGTGACATTTGCCCTTACGATCGCACATTAAAGAGATTATCTATCATCCAGAGCCTACTTTTGGCACATTTTACTGCCATAAAATATTTCAATCATGGTCGTTCGTTTTCTTAGTTTTGGATATGAATTACAAAATATCTGATATTTCCTCAAAAACCTCTGGCCTGGGTGGAGAGGAGACTAAAACTTGCTGCTATGGTTTCAAATGATCTGAAATAACAGCAAGAGGAGATTTGATTTCAAATATTTCTCAAGTTATATCCCCCCTCTTTGGTTTTCGTACATAAAGTAAATTTCACAGTATATAAGGATTATTTGATACTGGAGATATTCATAATTGTACTCTATTTCCAAAAGAGGCAGGGAGATATAACATAGGATTTTTTTTAAATTCCGATTTTGATTAATTGCCCCAACACTATAATCAGAAAAGGAAAGGCCAATGGATTTGCTGATGTTGACCTCGTCACTTTTTGTGCCATTTGAGTACCTTAGTCACTGAGATAATGCCTAGAAAGCTCAACATGTACACTGTGATATCATCAGCATATGCGAAAATATGAGCTCTCACATTACTGGATGGAGCAAGAGTACATAGAATTGGGCTCACCACCCCGTCACTTAGCTTGCGCAGAAACTGGTTTCAACATAAGAAAATAAAGGAGGATCACCCTGACATATTGACTGAGAAAAGTGTAGCAGTCACAAATAAAGGCCTATTTCCTCTTGTGGATCAATGCCTCCCACCCCACCGTACTGAGTGATTCAGCCACATATTGTCTAATCAGCTGGCATGGTGCATTGATTTATCTGCCTCCTAAGGAACTTCTTTAGCTGCTTTTCAGAACAGCAGTCAGCTAGCTGAGAGAACTTGATCAGTAACGAATCCAGACACCTCTCTCCTTCCTCTCTTATCCCTGTCCAATGGACATTGCAGCATTGACGGTTTTCACAGAAACGACTGCTGTCAACCCACGACTCCACAGAAAATGGCTGCGTGACCAACACAGCCAACAGAACTTTTCATTCATCCTTTCTTTGATCTGAACACTGTCCAACTTTCTGCTGCTCGAATAAATGCTTCCGCTGTTTTGTTTTTAAAAGAGGTGTGTTATTCATTCCGTGCTCCGTGTTCGAAAACTACTAATTATCTTATTAGGGGTACAAAGCAACAATTAATCCCCTAAAAGCAGCAAACAATCCAGCCCTCTGCACATATTATCATTCAACTTAACCAGTCAAAGTTCATTGAACCGCTATATCAACAGCGCAACACAATATATACCATGGTTCATTTAGGACCTTTAACCCCTGGTCTCAACACCTAACACCATTCTTCTGTCTTTGCCAACTGCACGAACTTTTGTAAGACATTATGGCACCCTTTCTCCAGTTTTTGCTCCTTCGCACAGCTCTTATTCTTACTCCTTCCTGCAGAGCCAAGACCAGTGTCAGCATGTGCTCCAACTCCTTCTATTTTTTTAAATTTTTTTTTACTCATGTTCACAGAAAGCTTTTTGGCATTTAGGGACATCAACAATGAAGGGGTGAGATCTTATTGCTAAACGGGTTTGTCGGGGATATGTACATCGAGGGGGTACAAGTGAAACAAGTTCATCAGAACACATAGTTTTATAGATGTCCTTATTTACCTGTCCCTTGCTGTTAGACAAACTTTTTTTTATAATTTAGAGTGGGGGATCAGAATCTTATATAAATTCCTATATAAAATTGGAGATTACATCAATCAGAATGTTGTGAAAATACGCTTCAGTTATAATGTCAAGTATATTGCCTACAGAAACACTTATTTGTTATATACTTGTGTTTTTACCAATTTTGCACATGTTAACTTTTTTTTCGCGGGTGGAGTCAATTATTACATTAGATCCACCTTCATAATTTTCTTTGATATAACGACTTTTATAGGTTTTCGACTATGCCTAGGTAATCTGTGAAAAATATAAAAGTAAATTAAATTGTCCACAGAAATAGTAAATAAATGCAAAAAAAAAAAAAAAAAAAAACGCAAAGAAAAAAAAAAAAATATATAGTAAGGGTCGATAATCGCTCCAAAACTGAAAAATAAATATTGCTACCTGTAAATGTTTTCTTTTTTTTTTTTTCAGGGCTTGTTTTTTTTTTTTTTTAGGGGGGTGGGGTAGTGGCGTGTAGGTATTTTGTGCATGTTTACATTCTCAAACCATTGCTAGGTTTACATTTTTTTTTTTTTTTTAGAGTGTTCCAGATGTGCAAGCAAAGATGAAAAAGACGTTATGCATATATATATTTTTTAATTGTGCACGTATTTTCCAGTAATTAAGGTTACCAGTATTTAATTCTCTGTTTATGGGCGGTTAATGAGTGTATTTTTTTTTTTAGCACTATTGTCTCCTGTAGAGAGCGAAGCCATATTGCAAACTTTTTGAAGTGTTTGTTTATGTAGGAAAAATTTTCATTTCAGAATATAAGAATTTGCTGTTCTCAACCAATCAGAATGTGTGGAATATATCAAGGGATAATTTATTATTTATGAATCAGAAATCGGAAAGGTTAGGTTATGTTATGTATAGTTATCTATGGGCCAGTTATGATCGATGAAATCACAATATCTGTAGAAAGTGTAGATTTCCCTATGATGTTGACTGATGGTGGTAGGAGAACTAAATACTTACGGGGGAAAAATAGGAACTTCTTATTTTGAAAATGTTACGATTGTGATGGTGTTACATATAAGATAATGGCTAATAGCCTAGACATATTGAATTTGGATGATGTGGCATCTGTTGTTGCAAAGCTACGATACTATGGTTCAGAGGGGAATTTCTGCAGTCATTTTATTAAATAGGAGACGATGAATCAGTTTGAATTAAAATTTGACTTTCATTGTTAGATAAACACGGCATCAGGTAAGATTCGGTGGCCATTTTGTTTTTATTCAGCTTATTCATAAAATGTTGATGCTATTGGTGCATGCTTTTCTCAATTTTAGATGCATTATATTAACTGGATTTTAAATGGAAATGATTCCTCATTTAGCAATATTTAATGAAAACAACAAAATTTTTTTTAATGTATGTACATCTTTTTTCTTGTGTTCTATATTCTGCATACGTACCCGTTTATGTTTAGGGGGGAAAAAATCCTTTCATAGAAATTCCTTTTTATTGGAGGTGAATGTCTTTTTAATTATACAAAAAAAAAAAGAAAGCCAGATGGGAAAGCACTTAAATTGTATTGTGTGATCTTTTTTTTTCACCAAACTATTTAATTAAACATTCGCTTTCTCTAACAGAAATAATTAAGAAAAAAAAAAAAGAAAAAGAAGAGGAAGAAGAAAACGAATGAAGTAGAGAGGCAAGAAAAGGCAGGGTTATTTTCAAGTTACGTTCCCCGACGCTTGCTGTGAACCCGTCAGCTAACAGGTGAAAATTTTTAATAATTCTTCTGTTTTAATTAATTAATTATTTCATAATAGTCTCAACTTTTGGGTGTTTTTTATTGAATTTTTTTTCTTGAACATCGAAGCTGTACCTTAACACTTTCGCTGTTCCTAAAAGACAAGAAATTGTCTTGTCAATCTGATTAAACAATTTATGGTGGCTTTTTGTTATGGTACCAAGCCTTCCAATTACAATGGGAATCACCTTGACTTATATTCCTGAAAGAGAGAAACAGACCAAATACCAAGGTCTTATGTATGACATGAAAAGAAGGAGATATGAATCATGCCAGTTATTATATCTGCCACAGGGCTTATGAAGAAGAACCTGAAGTCCTACCTAACTAATATTCCTGGTGAACCAAGTGCAAATGAGATCCAGACAATTGCACTTAAGGGAATAGCGAGGATACTAAAAAGAGCTCTCGGTTGGTTTCAGTAAAAAGCAGGGCAATGTTGGCAGCTGGTTTGGCTGCCCCATTACAATGTTCAAAGGAAGAAAAAATTAAAAAAAAAAAAAGAAAAAAAGTAGTCTAACTAATTCCCATTTCAGATCTTGATATTTATTTATTTATTTTCTTTTACACACTGATATAAAAAAAAAACAGTTTACGTCAATGATTGAGCAAATTCTCTTGTTTTTGTTTAGAACATTTATGTAAGGTTTGGAATGTTCAAGAACCTTATCAGTTTGTGTACGCGTATCCTAATGAAATTTGATATTCTCGTTTTCCTGTACAGCTTCTGGTTTATACTCATACCACTTCTCAATGTGGTCTAATTCATAGTTTGCAAATATGTTGTGTCGCCACTTTTTATACTGATGTTGAGCTCGCATATGACATTCTAATAAAATATGTTGTAATGTTTTTCCTTTTCATTACCCGATCTGCACATCGATGATTCGGCAGTTTTGTTAATGCAGTGCTTGATGAACCAAGTGCGAGTAGAGTGTTCCTGTGCTGCCATTAATGTGCTCTCAGTAGATCTTTTAAGATCTCCCCTGACCAACCAATTCCAGCTGTCGTTATCTCTAAATCCAGTATTTTTAAAGAATGCACTGTGTAGTTTTTTCTAAATAATTTTTCCCCTCTTTTGCGGCATCTGACTCGTTTTCACCTCATGAAGAACAGTTTTATTGCTTGCAGAAATATATATAGATTTTTTTCCTCTATATTTAACATATCTTCAGCACCAACTAAGCCTAATCTATCTTCAGCTCGCTCCTGGACAAGGTTCAAAAGAGAGTCACCAATCTGATAGGTCCTGAACTGTCACCTAAGCTTCAATATCTGTCCCATCGACAAAATGTTGCATCCCTCTGCCTGTTCTACAAGTACTTTAATGGTGAATGCTCCAATAAACTACAAGCACTTGTACCCCCTCAATGTAAATACCCCCGACAAACCCAACAAGCAGCAAAATCCCACCCCTACAAAGTAGAAATCCCTAGATGTAAGAAAGCTTTCTGCTCTAATAGTTTCTTCTCCATAACTGCTAGATTTGGAACTCCCTTCCGGGTTTCTGCTTTCCCAACAAAGAGAATAGTACATTTCTTTGATAAAAGTCTTTACCCAGAGAAACTGGTTCGTCACATGTTGATGCTTCTATCGTTTCCGCATGTCTGAGACAGATTTCTTCTTTGTATCTCCCTCCAGGACAGTCCTCTATTCCGATTGGCTGAAACCTCTGGTGACGTTGAGAGAAGAAAGGAAGGGAAGAGTAGGGAGAAAGAGAGCAATAAGGGAAGCATACCGTAGCAGCATTATAGTAGTAGTTCACTACAGAGTATCATACAAAAAGGAGAAGAGAACAAAAAGAAAAAAGAGGGGGGAGGAGAAAAGGCTGAAAGGAGGGGGTGGAGATGTCGATTCTTAAAAACATTGATTAATCGTTAGAAAAGAAGAAAAAGAAGAAAAATTCAGAAAGAAAAAAAGGTGGAGGACGCAGGAGATATGAAAGAGGAATAGTAAGAGGAGAAGAAACGGAAGAAGGGCGAGGGGGAGTATAAATCAGGAAGCAGAAGAAAACAAAAAGGAGGAAGAAGCGGAGGAGGTGTCAATTATAGAGACAAATTAATCAATAGAATCGCTAGAAAAGAAAAACCCGAAAGGCGGAGGGAAGAAGAAGAAGAAGAAGAGGGGACGAGACTATTTAAATAAATAAAGTAGGAGGAGAGGAAAGATCTTATGAAGAAGGAATAGTCGGAGTAAAAGAAATCTAAGGAAGTGGAGGGAGTATCATACAGAAAGGAGAAGAGAAGGAAAACACAAAAGGAGGAGGCGGAGGAGGAGGATGTCAATTGTAGAAACAAATTGAATCGCCAAAAAAGACAAAAAATGAAACGGGGGAAAAGGAGTGAAAGAGAATACAGGAAAAGGGGTAAAGAGTGTGTGTGGGGGGGGAGATTTTATGAATGAGAAGGAAAGGAAGTAACACATATTGAGGAGAAAAAGGAGGAGGAAATTTCAGTTGTCGAAAGAAATTGATCAACAGAAAAGAAAACCGAAGTGGGTGGGGGTAGAAGAAGGAAAAAGGGGAAGAGATAATTTAATAATGTAGAGATATTCGGAGTAGAAGAAGAAGAAAATGCGTAGAAGAAAATTTAATAAGGAAGGAATATGCAGAGGAGGGAGAGGAGATGCCAATTGTCAAAACAAATTGATCAATAGAAAAACCGAGGGGGAGGGTAAGAAGAAGAAGAAGAAGAAAAGAAAGGGGAGGAGACAATTTAATAAAGGAGGAATAGTCGGAGGAGGGTGAGGAGCTGTTAATTGTCAAAACAACAATTAACGTTAATTAACACAAAGATCCAATTTTACCAATTTTGTTTCATCACAACCTTTGCTTGGGAAAGTTGTTCGTTTCTTCTAGAGTTATCTCCCTTGATCACATAAAAACCCAACGTGTCTTTCTATTTCTCGGTCTCGTTACTTTTGAATAGTTCTTAAAAGAATCCATTGAAAAAAAAATATATATATACAACGTTGTGGTCTTTAACGATGATACCAAAACTCTACACGGACAAGGCGAATCCGCAGACCCTCAAGTTGCTGATCGCAGCTCGATTGGCCGGCAAAGAACTTGAGATTATTTTCACAGAAGACGAAGGTAAGAAAAAGAAAACAAAGGCCATTTTTTTTTTCTTTTACCGGCATTTGGCGAACCAGAAGACTGTCAGGTGCTATTCAAATTAGCACTCATGGCGACAATTAAAAATAAAGAAAATACCGAAAATGATGTACGTACGAGTCACATAACTTATGTAAATCGATCTAATAGTTTTTTGGGGTTTGTATTACTGTACAGTGTACACATAGATTCGAAAAAGTTGTCAAAAAACAAATATATAACAAATAAATGTTATCAAAGGCAAGATAAGTTACTTTTCTACCTAACTGGATATGTTTTCAGTGTTTTTATTTAATGTAACATGTTCATTTAGTTCGAAAAACATACTGTGTTTACCGATGTGTGATGTGTTGGAAAATTCAAAATGGCAGCCGACTCTCTCTTTAACACGGTAAGTTTGGGAAAAGGTGCTATAAATATAAAACTAGACAAAATACTGTTAGAAACTCGCTCAATATATGTTACCGTGACATAGGTTGACATATATTCGGTGGGTTTTTAATAGTATTTTGTCTAGTTTATAATTTATAACACCTTTTCTCAAACTTACCGTGTTAAAGAGAAAGTCGAGCGCCATTTTGAATTTTCCAATACATCGGTAAACATTATGTTTTTCGAGCTGAATAAACATGTTACATTAAATAAAAACACGAAAAATATACCCAGTTTGGTAGAAAAGTAACTTATCTTGCCTTTGATAACATTTATTTGTTATATATTTGTTTTTTTACTACTTTTTCGAATCTATGTGTACAGTAATACAAACCCGTTTTTTTTTTTTTTTTTTTTTTTTTTTTTTTTTTTTTTTTTTTTTTCAAGAAAATCAATTTTTTCGACTAATCGGAATCGTAGTGTTTTCATCCGGCATGATGAAATCTGATGAAATATATAAGGAGGAGACAACTCAAATCGAAGTGTCGAGATAAAAAACAGCCTTATGTCCAATAATACAGTGTAGTAGTAAAATCGCTAAAAATCGTAAATTTTGATTTTTCTTAGTTTAAAAAAACGTGATTTTTGGTGTATGGTATATTAGTTCCGTGACGAGTACGTACATCAAATATTTTTCTGCGCGACCCCCCTCCCAATGTAAACAGAATTTTTGTGAAAAATTAAACAGTTCTTCTGCTCGGTGTGTCGGCGCGTTACTTACAGTAAAACGGTAAATTAAACTGCAGAAGCACTTCTTAAATGTTGTACAAGTTGGGTTTTTATTACTATACACATAGATTCGAAAAAGTAGTCGAAAAACAAATATATAACAAATAAATGTTATCAAAGGCAAGATAAGTTACTTTTCTACCAAACTGGATATATTTTTCGTGTTTTTATTCAATGTAACATATTTATTCAGCTCGAAAACCATACAGTGTTTACCGATGTATTGGAACATTCAAGATGGCGTCTTATTCTCTCTTTAACAGGGTAAGTGTGGGAAAAGATGTTATAAATAAAAAACCGGATAAAATACTGTTAAAAACTCGCTCAATATATGTTACCGTGACATAGGTTGACATATATTCGGCGGGTTTTTAATAGTATTTTGTATAGTTTTTTATTTATAACATCTTTTTCCATACTTACGGTGTTAAAGAGGGTGTGAGACGCCATCTTGAATTTTCGAATACATCGGTAAACACTGTGTTTTTCGAGCTGAATAAATATGTTACATTGAATAAAAACACAAAAAATATATCCAGTTTGGTAGAAAAGTAACTTATCTTGCCTTTGATAACATTTATTTGTTATATATTTGTTTTTTGACAACTTTTTCGAATCTATGTGTACAGTAATACAAACCCACTTATTTCAAATGTCTGCTTAAAAATTCTTCCCCATGTGACAAGTCACCTTACTACGCGCGTCGATGGACGATGCACGGATGCATCATGTAAGAATAATATAAATGATGCGAGGGTTCAGGGGGTTAATACCATGCAAACGGTAAATTTGCGACGAGCTTGAATATCAGATTCGTTGTCAGCGACCCCGAAAACCTATAAAAAAAACAAATTTTATTGGTTGGTGTTCTGTTGTAGTTAAAGTAAACATTTACCAAAAATATAAACAAAAATCCATTTTTTTTTCGAGGTATTAAATCAAGCGAAAATTACAATGCGAGTTCAAACTGAACAAAAAACTTAGGCACAAGGCCAACTCAAAAGGGAGGAAAATGGGAGGGGGTTCGTTGGTCATCCTTGTCACTCCAGAACTAAACAAAAGTTTCTCTTAGTTAGTATCTTCTTTCACCATAATACCGCATTCACCCTTTCGTACTGGGGGACGTCCTACTTAAAACCCAATTGTTTAAAACATTTTTTATTTATGTGTAAAAACAAAAAAGATAACAATAATGATGATACAATAATTCATTTGTGTCGAGGGCGAGGGAAGAAAAAATACAAAAGTGGTTAGTAGGACCCTCCCCCAACCTTGTTTAGTTGATAGAATGCCCGTTCCACTTCAGTTTGTAAAGGAACCTGAACTCCTGCGGGACAGTCTCTAAGTAGGGGTACCCTCTAGATGGGACAAAATGGAAAAAAGAGAAATTGTTGGGTAGGGGGAGGGTGTTAGTGATTGATTTCTTTCTCTCCAAGATGGTTGAAAAGAAAAATTGCAGTTAGGAGGGGGTCGGGATCTTGGAGGCTTACTAGTTGGGGAGGGATGGAGCACTCACTCGGCTAGCTAAGAGGCTAAAAATTGGTTACACTTGACGGAACTGTGCGTTTCACACCTAGGCGGGGAACACATATTCAAATTTGGCTCCTTTTCATACACACAGTGTCAGACATGTATCCATCTTCTTGTCAAATATCATGCGATGCAGCCACTTTCTATCACATTTGATCTCCACCCATAGTTGGTGTTTAAAGAAAGCGATCAGATCCTGACCAGAAAAAGACAACACCCCTCCAGCCACCTTGCAGTCGCGACATCCAAATAACCATTCTTGCCACAGCCAGGATCGTAATATAGACCATTTGTCTTTTCCAGTCCCACGGCGGCCTCACGTTATCAACGACATTAAATACGGTAATTGGGTGAGGATGCTCGGGATCGATACGAGCCGTCACCTTGCTGACATATGACAGAGTTCGCGGCAATCGAAGAAAGCGTAATCAGTCGTTTCTACGACCGTTGTTTCACAATGGGGGCACGCAGGCAACTCCAAAAAAACGGAACTGCATTGTATTTTGTGGAGTGGAAGTGCATTTTGGGCCAATCGCCAGGTCAGAGAGAATTCTGAATTGTTCAGATGACTCCCACTCGGTGCCCAACTCCACACAGAGCAGATCTCACTCTGCTGCCAACCCAAGCGTGTGCATAACGGGTCGGCGGCGGCCCCCCTCACTAGATCCCTGTGGAGTTCCCTATGGGTAACAGTCACAAGGTTGCTGGACCTTGGTAGTCGTTTTAACGCAGCTTGGCAGCCTTTTTGGTAAGGCAGATTTTCCCCGTGGCCTGTGATGGCTCTCGACAGAGGGGTCGAGAATGAGGTTGGGAAAAGCGGAAGTAACCTTTGGGTGCCACAGTTGATCATCTTGCATGTATTGGCTTTGGAAGGCCAGCCTCTCAGCGTCTCGATTACACTTCAAGTCCGGCATTCCCAAGCCTCCCTCACACAGACGTTGAATACAGACCTGTCTGCTCACCCAATGTCTTCCTTTGTCCCAAAGGAGCAAGGACAAGAGTTCAACAAGAGCTTTTAGGTGTTGTGCAGGCAGGGAAAGTACAGCCAGTCAGTAAAGGATGAGAGGAAAGATGTATGTGGCGCATGGCTCAGCTCTACTCTTTAAAGAAAGTTTCCTGGAAAGCCACGAGTTGATCGCAGCCTCCACCATTGACCGTACCTCTGACCAATTTTTGTCGAGCTGGAGACCCGGTCCAGACCACACGCCGAGGATCCGAACTGGGCCATCTGTCCAGCTGAAGGGCGCTGGGAAGTTTGTGTTGCCACTCCAGGCGCCCAACCGCAATCCGACTGACTTGCTGTGGTTTATCTTGGCTCCTGTAATTCTTTTGTACCAAGCGAGCGCCTCTGATATGATCTCGATGTCTCAGAAGCTTGATACAAAGACCGTGACGTCATCGGTGAACGCGGATACCTTGGCGGCTAAGTTACCAAATAGAGCAATTCTGCGCAGGGCCGAATTTACCTCCCCACATCTCAATTTACGAAGATTCTCTAATCTTAAAGAGGAAATTGGTTAAATTTGCAGATTTAATTCACCCAAAACTAAACGTGAGATAATTAAAAAAAAAAAAATTTTTTTTTAAGGGATTACATGTAAAGGACCCTGGAAAAACGGTAAAAAAATTGGGGGGGGGGCGATGATTATTATTATTAAAAAAATGTGGGGATCAGTTTTGCATATAAATTTAATGTAAAATGATCACTGATTTTTGGGCCAGCTGTTTCTAATCTGACAATTTTTTGTGAAATGTCGATGGGTCATTTCCAAGAAACGGCAGATTGAAAACGATTGGAAAAACTTGTTAAAAACAAACAAACAAACAAACATTAAGTCTAACTAGTTTAAGTCTAAGTTGCAATACCCACAATTTATTTTCTAGAAATGAAAAAACCAGATATGTAATCTTCAAGTTTCATCACCCGACATTTACAATTTTTAAATTAACAGTGTAGCGACATGCCAAAGACATTAGAGTAGCTGGACAAGGAGCGTTTCAATTGCACGTACATCTGTTAACTACACCCATGCAAATATTCCACCATAAATAGCAAAACTTGGTAATTGTTGCGGACGGTGTTGAAAGCACCCCACATGACAAAGGTGTTTACTTTTCATCCAATCGGTGCTCAAAAAAAAAACGCATTTTCGTAAATAATTTTGTGACTGTCTTCTGGAGCCATCAAAACACATACTTGCGAAACCCAATCACTCGAGTTAGATCTTCCTTCTAGTACAGACCAGCACCACAACTGCGCACTCAGTCTCGTGATGTTAAATCATTAATATGATTTTGCGCACCGTACACCTAAAGCTTATAAATCTCCCTGGATTAATTATCGAAAGAAAAAGTATATAACTTTGTGTTATATCAGACATATTCATGGAACTGATTAAAGCAACCAATTTTATTTGCTTTTTTGTTTAAAAAAAACAAAACAAAAAAAAAAAAACATTTTTCTAAAAAAAGTACATTCTGCCTCAATCAGAGAAAGATTTCTCTCCTGTTCTTCACTACATGTTTTAATTCAAATCCTATCAGACTCTTTTAAAAATATCTATAAAGTCCTAGCGACTATACATCAAGTTATTAACGTAGCATTTACGCCAGAAAACTTCTTTCAGGAGCATTTTCACATTCTCACAAACATCGGACGATTCATTCATTTATTAATTTTTTGCTTGTGTGTTGAATCGACACACACGCATGAAAACAATAAAAATATGATTTATTATTTCTTGCTTTCTTAAATAAAACTATTTTATAAATGTTTTTATATTCGACTTCGTCTTGATGCTGCTTTCGACACGTTTTAATGTTTTTGTTTTACGTCGAGGAACTAAAAAAATGTTATTACATTCAGCCTCTTAACACTACTGACACTCTTCGTTAATCTGGTCCCTCATCGTAGCAACAGGAAAACTCTTTGGTTTACTTACGTGCATGCACAGTTTCTAATAGAATAAATCGATCGTCCATATTAGAACCAAACACACACACACACACACACACACACACACACACACACCTCTTTTACATAAAGGATTTTTCATTTATTAATCTAATCCATCCCTAGCCCTTGAGCCCCTGGGGCTCTACAACTTTTGTAGATGCTTTTGTATTAGGAGTTCTTTTTACAGGGTGAGGGTGCTGGCCCCATGCCCAACCTTCCCAGAAGGTACATACAGCGCCTAGCCTTCCCAAATGGTCACCCATCTGGTACTGGCCAGGCTCAACGTTGCTTAACTTCGGTGATCTGACAAGAACCGGTGTGTCAACGTGATTGTGCTGTCAAATCAACTTTTTGATTGACATCGATAAATTTGAATGCTTTTCACTTCCTCTTGCGTCTTAGCGTAGCGATAAGATGTCAGCTTTTCTTTCACTTTCTTCTCTGCCTTCATGTCACGGGTTCGAGCCTGCCTGCCTAATACTATTTTTTGTTTTTCTTTTACACCTCCAAACACCCAGGCAACGCCTCTAGTCTATCATATAAAAGGCAAAATGTGTGTGTTTGTAGGTCTGCCAAAAACTTTTGACACACCGGACGAATCCTGATGAGATCAGTATTGTTTTGAAGCTCGACGTCTTGGACTACAAATATAAAAAACTTGTCTGTTGTAATTTATTTTGGAAATTCTAATCTTAGTAATTATAAAACTCTGTGGACCGTCCGGGCATCTTTGCTTGCTTGCTTACGTATATATATATATATATATATATATATATATATATATATACACACACATCATGTTTAAATCTACGCAAGATGCCTGCACGATTTTACCTGGATCAAAAAGAAAAAAAAGCGTTGTCAAAGCCAGAAATGTACAAGTGACGCATTTATTAAAAAATTTAGTTTTGTCGATATGTGTTATCATCTTCGTCATAAAGTTTTTATTTTTTTAAAAATTGGGTTGAATTCTTAATAAGCATCAATTTGTCAGTGTCTAATTCAAATATCATAATGCAAAATATTACTATAATTACTGACATCCGCACGTTTACATAGCTTGTTCCTTTCAGCAGTTATACACTATTGTCACAGAACGTTTTTGTTTTCAATTTGAAGAGCACACATCAGAAGGGGAAACAATTCAAGATTTCCCTAATTCAATTAATGGTTTGATAATTAATGTCTAGGGAATGCTTGAATTTTCTCCCCTTCTGATGTGCGCTCTTCAAACTTAAACCAAGAAAGTTCTGTAACAGAAGTGCACAAGTGTCTTCCTTTTTTAAGACCGTGAGATGTATGAATGTCCCAAACGGCAATAAACTTTTGTTGTTATCTATTTAAACATCACAACACAGTATATTACTACAATTTCTACTGTCTGTAGATTCACATGGCCTGTTCGTTTATTTTCAGAATGAAGAACAGATATTAATAAACTGTCTTCACTACAATTTATGTATTTTTCTTATGTAATACGTGACATTCCTATCCCAAGTTGCACCGAGTAACCCGAATGATCGAGTTGATGACATCATGAACATTAATGACAAGCTTTTCATCACGTAAGCCTCAGCTATTTTTAGAATTTCAGCATGGCAACAAACACTGTCCAATCAGATTAACCTTTGCATATCGAATGTATGGGCTAGGCCATGTGCAGAAGATTGAAGAAAAATGAAAAATTAGTCTGAAATCAACCTTGGAGATGTGAACTTCGACCCAAGCCGACCACTCGTAAAACCAAAGCGCTGATCGAACAAAGATTAAGCTTAAAAAAGTGAGTTTGCAAATTTGTGATAAGCAAAATAAAAGAGGAGTTTAATTAAAAGTGATGTTGAAACCAGAAGCATCATGTCTCTGGTAATTCAAGCATTGTGAATTTCATTTGTGCAAGGAAGGCTCAAGGCCATGTTATTCGAGCATTGTGAATTTAAGTTAGATACTTTTCTTATGCAATATGATAAGGGTTGGCAACTCATTTGATCTTGCGGGCCGGAGAGTATTATAATGACTGGTTGCGGAACGTATGAAGGGCAACAATGAAAAATTAAGAAAAATGATACTTGCAGGCCCCGGTCAACCTAAATATTTAAAACCATAATCAAAATAAACATTGAAAAATCAGAAAAAACAAAAGAAAATCTAAAATTACAAAAATGTAACAAAAATTAGTTTTCCTCAAGGAACGTCAAAATATTTCAAAGTGAAAAAATCACTCGAAGCAAATGGATAAAATTATGACGTGCATTTTTGAAACTGTTATTGAAAAAATAAAAACATGGCCCATTGAAATATTTCAACAACTTACCTGAGGTAGGGACTGGGGTAAGCGATAGAAGGGTTGTTGTTATAGGAATGAAATAGGAAGCCGACTGAGACAACATTATCACTTTGAAGCTATTCGCACCTAATGTCTGTCACCGGTCAATCAGTTAAACCGCTCTCAGTTTTTGTTTTATGTTTATTATTTTAATTTTTTTATGCAAAAATGGAGATGTTGCGATTTAATCGTGTTTTTGCAATCATAGTATTCAAATTCTGCTGGATAGATTAGAGGAAGATAATTTTTGTTCAATTCAAAAGTCTGGTCTTTCATGTCAAAAATAGTGATTTGTAATCAGGCTCTATATTGTTAAAGCTTTCTTTTATATTCTTTCTGGCCAAAGTCAGGACACAGATCCTGCTAGTTTTTACTAAAACCAAACGCCTTTTCTTTCTTTCCAGTGATATCTTTTCTCAACAAGAAGCAGTTACCTGCCCTTGAATTGGAACCCACAGAATTTTTATTTTCTACGAATGCAGCTGCAAGGTGAGTTGGATGTATTTATCTTTATAAATATGTTTATATATTTGTATGTACATGGTTTATTTTTTAACTAATCAACCAATCATTATTCATTTTTTAAAACCATTGCTTCGCGTAAGAGTGAGTAATGTGTGTTATATTTAGTTTTAGTGTCATAAAAAGGTGGAAGCCCTTTATAGAAATTTCAGATACCTCCTAGTTTTGTGAAATTTCAACAATATATGAGATGCCTTTAATAAGTGTCTAGACTTTTTTTGTACAGGCATTTAAAATTGCTGTAGACTCTTGAAAATTCAGTATGTTATTACTATACGTTTTATGAGATGACTGACCAATTTTTATGATTTCAGGTTCAAATAAACAGCTACAGTGGGAATTGGAATACACCTTACTAAAGCCTGATTGTCACAGCTGATGAATGTCAAAATTGCAATCTAGGCGTGAGGACATTTTAGAAGAACAATATGGAAAAATGCCACAGAAATGTATGGAATGCTTCAGACTGCTTTTGGGCCATCTTGCATGAATTGAACATCAGTTTTTGAGTGGCATAAGAGATTCAAGGAAGGCAGGGATGATGAGAGGTGGAGGATTAAGGAAGTCAGAACACCAGAATTGATTGGCCAAATAAAGAATTTCATGGATAAGGACCATCGTGTGTCTATAGAGACAATAAGTGCATAGTTTGATGTCAGTGTGGGAACTGTACATACAATTATTTGTGAGGAACTGAAAATGCAGAAGATTTGCACAAAGTTCGTCTCAAGGGTACTCAGAGAAAATCAGAAAGAAAGATGTTGTCATGACCAAAATGAGAATCAAGACAGTTCCTTACCCTCCCTATTGTTCAGAGCTTGTCCCCTGTGACTTTTGGTTATTCCCTAAGCTCAAGGAAAACAGAGGCAATTAAGGGGATGAAAGAGGCTGTGACACAAGGGTCATTGACATCTTCACTCAAGAGGACTTCCATGAGGCCTTCCGGAAGTTGTTGGAATGGTACAGCAAATGCATTGCAGCCGGAGGAGATTACTTCGAAAGGGACTAGAATTTCATGTGTGTACTATCAATAAAAGTGCTCATACAAAAAAAGTCTGGAACTTATTGAAAGCACCTCGTATATGAGACATCAATTAATAAATGTTCTCAAAGTTTTAGTTTTTTTTGGGGGGGGGGACATTTTAACAATTCAAATATTTCAGATTTGTATTCAATTTAATTCATGTGTGGCACAATGCATAAGAGCCCTTTTTGGTGGAGTCACAACTCCCCACATTTTTTTTGTCTTTGCATCAAATTTGCTCTCATCGGGAAGCATGCACATGTTATACAGGTACTGTTTGAATTTCAGAATGTCAGAATATATCAACCATGTTTGACTGACACTTGTTTACGAAACTCTGTTGTGTCAAAATGATCTGATACCCCAGACTCTGAAAGGTCAAACCCAAAGGAATTCATCACTGAGCCTGTTAGGCATCCATGTCTCTCTCTCTTTTTTTCTTTTTTACATTTTCACCCCAAACAAGGCACATTGCCACTTTGGTGTAGGGGGCTACTATCAGGGGAAGCAACTACTGGGGCACTATGTTGGGATTTGGGCAGCAAGATGTCGGTTCACGTTACACTTGAACTTCTGCATGTCAGTACAGTTAGGGAAACAAGAACCTGGAATGGAATTCCAGAGTCTAGCGGTTCTGGGGAAGAAACTACTGGAGTGAAAGATCTTTTACATCTAGGGATCTCGACTGTTTGGGGGTGGGATTTAGCTGCCTATCGGGTTTGTCGAGGGTGTCTACATCGTGGGGGCACAAGTGTCTGCAGTTCGTCAGAGCATTCACCATTAAAATACTTGTAGAACAGGCAGAGGAATGCAACGTTTCGTCGATGGGACAGAGGCTGAAGCTTAGATGCCAGTTCAGGGCCTATCAGATTGGCGACTCTTTTTTGAACCTTGTCTAGAGTGAGAGACTAGTAGCAGATGCACCAGCCCAAATGTGACAACAATACTCCATACATGGGCGAATGGTGGCCTTATAGAGGTACAGGATACTTTCAGGTGTCAGTAGTTTTCTAGCACGGTAGAGAGAGCCTACCTTTTTCACAGCAGCCCTGGCAATGTTTTCAATATAATTGTTCCAACTCCTGTTTCCTGTGAACGTTAGGTCAAGCAGTTTGAAAGATGTACTCTCAAACAGGGAGTCACTGCTGGAAAACTGCTTCTGTGGTACCAATATTCAAGAATTCTGGCGAAAGAACTGACCAATCAAATTATCGCCCCATTAGCCTCCTCCCACTTTTCGCCAAAATATTTGAGACCATAATTAACTATGCTCTAGTCTGGCACCTTACAGATGCTAAACTTCTGACTGACAAACAATATGGATTTAGACAAGCCCGTTCCACAGCTGACATCCTCACTGTAATCTCTGAACGTATATACCATTCACTGGACAAAGCGGGGGAGGGCAGAGCGGTAGCTCTAGATATATCTAAGGTTTTTGACAGGATATGGCACAAGGGTCTCCTCAGGAAAATTAAATCATACGGTATCACTGGTAGAATACTTAACATAATTAAATCCTTAGATAAGAGAGAAATCCAGGTTTTTGACAACATCACGATTTCCTAATTTTTGTGCTCTCTCTCTCTCTCTCTCTCTCTCTCTCTCTCTCTCTCTCTCTCTCTCTCTCTCTCTCTCTCTCTCTCTCTCTTCCTTTTTGCTTTTTTGACTTCTTCAGATTGACTACCTATCAGAAATTCTTTGTCTCCGTCTTCAAGTTTTTACAATTCAAAGCTTCTCTGGCTTGATACTGCCATTTTCTTTGGAACAACATTTCTTTGCTCTTTTGAAATTAAAATGGCTTACAACTAAAAAAAAAAAAAAAAAAAGCTGCTAAAAAAATAAAACAAAAAAGCAACTAAAAAAAAAGAAAACAAAGAAAGCAACTAAAAAATAAAACAAAAAAGCAACTAAAAAAAAGAAAAAGAAAACAAAAAAAGAAAACAAAAAAGCAACTAAAAAAAGAAAAAGAAAACAAAAAAAGAAAACAAAAAAGCAACTAAAAATAAAACAAAAAGCAATTAAAAAAATATAAAACAAAAAAGCAATTAAAAAAATAGAAAACAAAAAAGCAACTAAAAAATAAAACAAAAAAAGCAATTAAAAAATAAAACAAAAAAGCAACTAAAAAAAGAAAAAGAAAACAAAAAAGAAAACAAAAAAAGCAACTAAAAAATAAAACAAAAAAAGCAATTAAAAAAATATAAAACAAAAAAGCAACTAAAAAATAGAAAACAAAAAAGCAACTAAAAAAAGAAAACAAAAAAAAGCAACTAAAAAAAAATAAAAAAGCAACTAAAAACAACAAAAAAGCAACTAAGAAAAGAAAACAAACAAGCAACTAAAAAGCAACTAAAAAAAAAAGAAAACAAAAAAAAAAAACTAAGAAAAAAAATCACCATTTACCATTTTTGTCCGTTCTAAACTTTTAAAACAAACCTATTGGCTATTGATAAATATGGCCTCTGGTTAAAATATTAATTAATAAATGGTATGTGAACAAACATCTTATTGCATAACTCCCCACTTAGAATACCCCCCATAAAGCTGGCTGCAAATTATAGTAGCCCAGTAGGAGTATACCTTGTTTAGAGATAAAATTAAAAAAAAAAAATGTAAACATGCCATCCAATAAATTTCCAGTATTAGCAATATAAAAACACTTCAAGAAGCATATAACCTGTGTGTGTGTGTGTGTATATATATATATATATATATATATATATATATACTAGCAAAAGTACCCGTCGTTGACTGAGTTCAAAAACAGCCTACAGAAAATGGACTCTGATTTATGGAAGTATGATAGGTTATGAAAAGGAAGGGTTGAATTTGGGGGTATCAAAACCAAAGCAAAATATGATGAAAGTAAAAATAAAATTGATAAACCCCATAATTTATTATACCATACCTGTTCACACTGAAACACTTATCACAATATTATGAGGATCTATATTAAAAAACCTTGTTAAACTTTGTGACATATTTCCATTCGATAGAGGTCAGGCACGAACGAACACCCCATAATTTTATTATACCATATTTCTTCAAACTGAAACATAATTATCAAAGTATACTTACACAGATAGATATGAAAACTCTTTATTAAATTTTGTGCCTATTTCCATTCTATGGAGGCCAGGTGCGAACGCTGACCAAACAATTTTATTATACCATCCCTATTTAAGTTAAAACATACTTATCAAAGTATTATTATGTACATCTATATCAAAAACACTTGTAAACGTTTTTTTTTTTTTTAATTTTAAAATTTTTTATTTCCATACTTTGTGGACCAGGCGCGTACGCAGACCCCACAATTTTAATGAATCATCATTATGCCAGATCAAACATACCCATTCCTGTGTCTCGATACATCTTCTATCATTATATGTAATCAGTTTTTTAAAAATAGTCAACCATATAGGAGCCTATTCGTGACCAGACACACACACAGACGTTCAGCTTTATATTATAGAAGATAATGCCTCCTGTGTTTTTGTTCCACCCGAATAGATCAGAGGGGATTGCAAATTGTATTGCTATGATGACGGAACCTTGTGCGCTTCATTACTGATCGTAAACTATCTGATCACATCAGCATCGCAGACATGTGCAAATGTACTTGCATCCTGTTAAATGTCCTCGAATGTAAAGTCTTGAGATTGTTTGGTCACATGAAGTGTTCCAATGTGAGATTGCTGAAGATATATTATGAAAGACGTTCCAAAAGTAATGTTTTCTATTTTTTTAGTCTGCACAAATAGATCAGAGTGGATTGCAAATTTCATTACGATGACTGAACTCATGCATTCATGATCTGAAAGTTTCATCTCTCTGTTGCAGATATTGATGGTGTGATATTCTAAGGAAGCGACCCCTATCATGGACATGTGCCAGAAGCAGGGGTGCGTCATTGAATTCCTGGCAAAAGTGCATTGAAAATGGTGGCGACTCATGTAGAAAAAATAAATTGTGGAGCACAAAAGGTTGTTCATTTTAATGGTACCATTCCTGTCTGCGTAGCTCTTCAACTTTTTGATTTAAAAAATAGGAGGCATTACTTTTGGAACTGCTCTTGTACAGCGGATGTATATAATAATGATAAATTTCACCGTTTCAATCTATATAAGAGCCAGGTACGTCCAAGGATGGAGTACTGTTGCCACATCTGGGCAGGAGCTGCTAGAAAGGACTTGTCATGCCGTGATAGAATTCAAAATAGACTTCTCTTCCCTGCAACCTCTTTCTCACAGAAGAGATGTTGCAAGTTTGTGTCTGCTTTATCGTTATTTTCATGGCAAGTGCTCGACTGAGCTTCAATCTATGGTCCTCCCTTGCCAAACTTTCACAAGAAACACTCGTCTAGCTGAAAACACTATCAATAATTACCCCCACTCTTTATCTGTGCCTAAACCTAAACGTAGATTCCATGAACAAAGCTTCTTTCTTAGAACTGTGGAACTGTCTTCTGTTTTTCCGCTTTCCAGCTGACTACAATCTGATTGTCTTCAAGTCCAACGTAAACAAGTTCTTGATGAGCCGTTCCACTTAAGTTAACAAATTTCCATTACTTACGATTACTATATTGTCCAATTGACTACTGTACACTCTTAACTCTTATCCTCAAGTGGTCTCTGGGCCTTGATAAGTGGTGATGCCCATGTAAAAAAAAAAAAATTAAATTTTTTTTCTCTTCTTTTCTAGGCTCTTATTGAGTGGAGATGTGAGCGATGGACCGGTTGAAGCTAAAATTGACACCTGGCTCGAATGGGAATCTACAAAATTACAGGTGAGGTATTGCTTACTTAAGCAAAGGTCGTTTCATTTTCTTTCATGCTATCTACCCTGAAGATACCAGCTTCCTGACCTAAAATGCACCAAACGTTGACATTATTGTGCTTTTCCTTTCCTTTTGCAAAACTCAATCATGTTCTGCAAAGTCAAAAACAAAAGGAACAATTTCCCTCTACAAAACAAACAAACCAAACATCATGAATAAATATTTAAAGATATATAAAAAAAACGTGAAACATCAAAAACTTTTTTCCAAAATTATTCGATTTGGCCTTAAATAACCTGAAAACGGTTGATATGCCGTAAAACAAAACAGTCAAACCAAACACCATGTTACTTATCTGGTACCGTAGTGGGTTGAGCTGGTTTCATCTTTGGGGAAAATTTCTAGGAAATATTACTTTCACAAGCTGTTCCTAATCATGTGTGTATATATATATATATATATATATATATATATATATATATATACATCAATCTTAGTTAAGGGAGATGGCGACCTTAGTTTTTGCAGTGACATCAATCATAAAACTGTGGACTGTCCGGGCGTTCTTGCTTGCTTACATCGGGTATGTATATATATGGTATATATATATGACAGACTATGGATACCCACAAAGAGGTGCTTCTGCATGAAATTTTTGTAGCAGGAGGTGCGCAATCTCCAACATCTCTCCTGAGTTATATATATATATATATATATATATATATATAATGAATGAATGACAAAAGTCTATATTCCAAAGTTCATGATGTTGACCATCTTACAATTTATTCTTTTAATTCAGTTGACATTTACATTCAAAATGGCGTAACGTAAACGTATTATAAGGTATCTACAGCTTCTCTTCCAATTTTCGGATTTTTAATCATGTCAAAACGCACTTTGTTTCCTTTTGATGGATTTATTGTTGCTATTTCTTCTGATGAGTTAAGGGCAAAATAGATTCATGGATTTATATAATAATTAAGTGATTGATTTTGTGCTATGAAACAGATATTGTCAAGAATTGTAAATGTCAACTGAATTAAAGGAATAAATTGTAAGATGGTCACCATCATTGGAATATAGACTTTTGTCATACATTCATTATATTGCTCTGTAATTACATTGAGCTTCTTAAATAAGGATTGGTATACATAAGGAAATGAGGTATATTTCTACAGAAATTATATCTATAATATAAAGCCGAATGTCTGTGTGTGTGTGTGTGTGTGTCTGGTCACGAATAGGCTCCTATATGGTTGACTAATTTAAAATACTGATTACATATAATGGTAGAAGATGTATTGAGACACAGGAATGGTTATGTTTGATCTGGCAGAACGGTGGTTGATTAAAATTGTGGGGTCTGCATTCACGCCTAGTCCATAAAATATGAAAATAAAAAAAATTAAAAATTAAAAAAAAAAACGTTTACAAGTGTTTTTGATATAGATGTACATAAGGTTACTTTGATAAGTATGTTTTAACTTAAATAGGGATGGTATAATAAAATTGTGGGGACTCCGTTCACGCCTGGCCTCCATAGAATGCAAATAGGCACAAACTTTAATAAAGAGTTTTCATATCTATCTGCGTAAGTATACTTTGATAATTATGTTTCAGTTTGAAGAAATATGGTATAATAAAATTATGGGTTGTTCGTTCGCACCTGACATCTATTGAATGGAAATATATCACAAAGTTTAACAAGGTTTTTTTAATATAGATCCACAGAATATTGTGATAAGTGTTTCAGTGTGAACAGGTATGGTATAATAAATTATGGGGTTTATTTATTTTATTTTTACTTTCATCATATTTTGCTTTGGTTTTGATACCCCCAAATTCAACCCAAATTTACAACCCTTCCTTTTCATAACCTATCATATTTTCATAAATCAGAGACCATTTTCTGTAGGCTGTTTTTGAACCCAGTCAACGACGGGTACTTTTGCTAGTATATATATAAATATTTAAATCTATTATAATAAAGTCGTCTGTTTGTTCACAATTTAATTAATATGTACAAAAGGTTAGCATTTTTATGAATTAACTTTCATACTTGAAACTGACTTCTATACACTTTTATTCCAGCATGCTTTCTAATATATATATATATATATATATATATATATATATATGGGGGAGTTAAAAGAAAAAAAATGATTAATTCTTTGAGAGGAGATTTATTGGGTTAATATAAAGCTCAACAAATTATTTTGGAGCTTATATAGAAATCAATAAAGGAATAAAATGAAAATATAAAACTATATATTAATATATATATACAGGTTTATTCATTTATTCAAAAGGGGTCTACATCAACTAGGGGTGTTAGATAAGTAAGAACTCTTTATATATACTTATCTAACACCCGTAATTGATTTATACCCTTTTTGAATAAATGAATAAACTTATATATATTAATATATAGTCTTATTTTTTTAATTTTATTTTTTTATTGATGTCTCTCTCTCTCTATATATCTATATATATATATATATATATATTTATATATTTAGACATTCGAAAGCGCTCGCGATTATGGATCCAACTTATACAATTTCGAGAAGAACACAAAAAGGACTATTCGGAGATTGGAGAAGATAAAAAGGAAAATTGTAAAACAGAATAACTCCGTGCTATTCAATGATATTTGTCTAAATGAGAAAATGCTGCCTAAATATACACAATATATATATATATATATATACACACAGACACACTGGCTCCTTCATCTTTGACAAAATATGGATACCCACGAAGGGGTGCCCGCGCATGAAATTTTTGTGGCAGGAGGTGCACAATCTCCAACCACACCTCTCCTGAGTCGACATTGTTAAATACAAGTGGCAAATGAAGTGCACGTACAGGACGACTGGAAACAAATGCCGAGATAAGCAGAGAACACACACAGTGCCTAGAATTCCCAAATGGTTACCCTTCTGGTACTGACTAGGCTAAATGTTGCTTAATTTCGGTGATCTGACAAAAACCGGTGTGTCAACGCGATTATGTCGTGTATATATATATATATATATATACACACACACACACACACTATGTATTCAAAAGAAATATACATTCGATGAGTAACCTCATTCATTTGCATATTACATTTAAAAAAATCTATTTTAATAATTAACTCGATGTTATTAATTATTTGTTGCAACAATAGAATTGTTTAAATTGTTCTATTTTAGAAATATTATTTAAAGTTGGTTTATTTAATTTATATTAAATTTAATTTACGTTACATGTAATCTATTTTGAATTAATAGCTGACAACGGTTGCGTTTGAAACTGGAAGTAAATTTATTTATTTAAGCTATGAGAGTTATTTCCCCTTTAAGCTATGAAAATTGCTTTGCGTTTGATTTTCATAGACCAAGATGGATGTGTTTTATGCTTTCCTAAATCCAACATCTGGTCACTTTTCGTAACAAGTTAGGATATTCGGTGTATCTTAAATAGTATGTGACTAATCCCTCTGCTTGGCAAAATATTTTGGCCAGGCAATGCCAGGTATATACTGCTAGTGTGCTTATATAACTGTATACATATATATCTTGCTCATACTTTTGTATAATGCTGATTTTTTATTTCGCCTTCTTTTCTGATGAGAAGCATTTAGCTTTGAAATACCTTGGCCTAAAGTGGTTTCCTCTTTGTTTCCCTTATACTTATTGTGATCATCCTTAACATCATTAATATGGTGATGTAACAAAGTTCTAATGTAACTTAATCATTATCTCCCTATTGTTTACTAGCGGGGGTACCTGGTGTTGTCCGGGTGTTTATAGGTGTAAAAAAAAAAAAAAAAAGGTTCAGTAGTCAGGCAGGCTCGAACCCGTAACACAGTGATGTGAAGACGGAAAAGTAAGCGAAAGATAACATGACATTTTACCGCTACGCTACGAGGCCATAGGAAGTGAAAAGCGTTCAAATTTAGCGATGTCAATCAAAAAGTTGACTTGTTAAGTGAATGCGCAGAAATGAATGTTGGCTGAAGGCCAGTTCAGATTTCCGTTGTTTCATTTATTTATTTCTCCACGATGTTGTGGAAACCAAGCTCCCTGGAAAAGGGGGAACTCTCAAATGAATAGCAATTGTCTGATATGAAGGGTTTTTCCCACATTGATCAAAACTGATTGCCTTAGAAGGCCAGTGAGCTGATTTGATTTGATTCAGTTTCGTTTTATTTATATGAAAAAGACAAACAAACACTGGAGACCAGGTTTTCTTTTTTTTAAGAAAACTCGCTGAAAATAAATGCAGAGATGACGACCGTTCGCAAATTGTAAATATTACAAGCTAAGGAGTATATAAAAAGTTCTAAAATATAGTACCCCCCCCTCCCTGAAAATAAAATACTTTGCTGGGCATACAAAAATGCGTGTGGCCGTTTTGCCTTTTCCATACAGATAACTGATAGATAGGTGACCATTTGGGAATACCAAGCGCTGTATGTAGGAGGATGTTGAAAGCTCTTCGTTCAAACTCCTCGGCTTAACATTCGCAAGTAACATGTATTGGAACAAATACATTGAGGAGATTGCCAACGTTGCTGCAAGGAAGGTGGGTTATCTCTATTGTGCTAGAAAGTTGCTTCCGTCTAAGAGTATCCTGTATCTGTACAAGGCCACCATTCGTCCATGGAGTATGGAGTATTGTTACCACATTTTGGCTGGTGCATCCGCCACTAGTCTCTCTTGCTCTTAGTCATGGTTCAAAAAAGAATCTCCAACATAATCAGTTCCGCACTATCAACCAAACTCCAGTCTCTGTCCCATCGCCGAAATGTTGCGTCCCTGTGCCTGCTTTACAAGTACATTCATGCAGATTTTGTATTTATTATTATAGAGCCAATTCTCTATTGATCATTATATTGTACCTAATATATAGTAGTAATATCAAAAGTTAAAAAAAAATGACTTGTGCACCATCAGCTAGATTTGAAATCAAAACGTATAGCTCTCCAGCCTTATCTGTTAGCATATGACCAAAATCTACACGTATACAAAAACTGCAAAAAAAAAAAATGACGTTTAACTTATAATTTTCAATTAGCACATAAGAGCAAAGTAGTTCAAGATGGAGTACTGTTGCCACATCTGGGCAGGAGCTGCTAGAAAGACCTTATTCTGCCTTGACAATTCAAAATAAACTTTGTAGTCTAGTGGGGATGCCCTTTTCTCTTTCCTGCAACCTCTTTCCTACAGACGAGATGTTGTAAGCTTGTATGTGCTTTATCGTTATTTTCGTGCTCGTCTGAGCTCCAATCTATGGTCCCCATCTTTGGCAAATTTTCACGAAAAACACTTGTCTTGCTGAAATCACTATCAATAATTTCCCCCCACTGTGCCTAAACCTAGATGTAGATTCCATGAACAAAGCTTCTTTTTTAGAAGGTCCTGGGTATGACCTTAAACTATATCCGATGGTGAGTCCCCAGTTTGCAGGTTTTGGGTAGTGTGGAGCCACCCTTTAATTGCCATTGCTCCCAGGTCCACTCTGACCCGGAGTGGTAGTACCTGTTAGGGTGCCAACTATGGGTTAAATAGAAACCGACTTAAAAAAAAATATATACTCTATTAAAAAATTGTTCTTCAAAATCACTGGATTTGGCATTAAATAACCTGAAAAGGGTTGATATGCCATAAAAAAAAAAACAATATTTCTTAGAACTGCACGCCTGTGGAACTCTCTTCCGTTTGCCTGCTTTCTAGCTGATTACAATTTGGTCATCTTCAAGTCCAACGTAAACAAGTTCTTGATGAGCCGTCCCTACATGTAATCCAATTTATGAAATTTCCACTACTAACGATTGCTATAATATTATCCCATTGACTACACTCATTAACCCTTATTCTCAAGTGGCCTCCGGGTGACTCCTTTGTAAAAAAAAAAAAAAATGCGCAGAAAAAAAACAGGTATACTTGCGCCAGACCATGGTCAGTGTCTTTTTATTTCAATTTTGACTCCTTATCAGCTAAAAACAAATCGAAATTGTGCTACAGGTCCAAATACCCTATATATCAAATTCCAACTTTGTAGACCCAGTATTCAAAGAGGAGTTTGTTAGAGATTTTTTGCATACAACCAACAAGGTCACTTTTAAATATATGAAAATATTTCAGTGTATTAGAACATCTTCATCTTAAATTCTACGCAATTATGCAGAATGTAGAAACTATGCATAAATAGAATCAGTGTAATAGTGAAATGAAACAATTATCTAATAAAAAACTATAAAAAATGAATAAGTAATTAACACTTGTTTCTTAAAAGAATATGCAAATTAGTTAACCTTCATGTAGTTGCGCGCATATTCATGACTAAGTATATTAAGAAGTTTGTTTAAATCTCTATCTATACTTTTATATAAAAGGAACTTTGTCTGTGAATTTGTTCCCTATGGACTCAAAAACGACTGGGCCGATTTTTATGAAATTATACATGTAGGAACATTATGTGGCTGGCAGTGTTCTTAGATAGATTTTGTATCGGAATGTCTTCGATAAGTATCAATAATCAAAATAATCCGATCATTAAAGGAACAGGCGATTTTGACCAAAGTTAACACCTTACACAGCCTAACATCACAAGTGCATTTGAGAAGTTTTATTACCATACAAGCAGGAAGGCCCAACATATAAAATCAACAGTAGGTTCTTTTATATGACAGGGGTGCATTCAAAATTAATATTTCTGTTTGGAGCACAATTAAAGTATGATACTGGACTTTTGCATTTTAAATTTTAATTCAAATATGTAAAAAAGAATTTTATAAAATCAACAGTATGTTCTCTACAGTGCAATGCAAACTACAATATATTGTGAATTAAGTCACTGTGAAAGGCATGGGAGCTTCCTCCCTGTGCACCACGATGGGTCTTCAACTAGAGCACGCAATCAATCGATTTGAATGAAAAATGGTCGATTTCACCGATGTCGATGACAAAAATATGGGTGAAACATTTGTTGATTGTTAGTCAGTTCCGGGCAACGTTGGGTCTCCTTGCTAGTAATTTTTAAATAGGAAAACTAGGTTTTTAATAATTTACCATCTTTCCAAGAGGTTAGGCACAGGGTCAAGATTAGGTTTGATAAAATTGTTTCTGTGGAATGGATTGGATTCAAACTTAGCACACCTAGGTTTTCAGTCTGTATCGTTGACCACTTAGCTACCAGGATTGACCTAGCTGCTGAAGTTTTATTTGTTTGTTTTTTATTTATTTTTTTGTAGATTGTCACAAATAATTTGTTGGCGTTGCATTCTGGGATTGCTAAGGAGAAAGCTGTTGATACGTCTGACCTGAATTTGTTACTAAAATATATTAACAAAAAATTGGACAGCAAAGATGAAACCCTTGTGAAAGTAAGTGTGAATACAAGCATTGCACTAATATGGGACATTTTTTTATTTTTTCTAATTTCTACAAATGATCCAGAGAGCAGCTCATCACATATAGCTGTCATGTTGTATAGATAACACATAGCAGCAGAACAGGAAAAAAATAGTAGCTCATATTAATGGCAACTTTCTGTCTAATAAGACAATGACATTCTACATCTAGTCTGGTGCACTGCAGCATCTGTTGTAGCTACACAGTTCGGAGCTGGAGTTGGTTCTCCGGATGCAGGCTTGGGCAGGTGATAAGTTAAGCACTTAGCTGCCAGGATAAACCTAACTGCTGAAGTTTTATTTGTTTGTTTGTTTATTATTTTTTTGTAGATTGTCACAAATAATTTGTTGGCATTGCATTCTGTAATATTTTACTATTTTAGTAAGGAGACCTTCATTTGCCCAGTTACCAGAATCCTCCTCTTGGCGTTGCAAAGTCCGACGGAAAGGCAAACCAATACAGTCGGAGCCAGCGCAGCTGCAGGAATTGCCAGAAAGGTGTTGCAGTGGTTCACCATCCATCTATTGGGACTCCAAACTGGATTTTTGTCGGGGTTTACAGATATTAAAATCTAACAAATATTTCCCTTGAATTCATATTATTTGGATTCATCGGACTACTGTTCTCATTTTGAGTGTCATTTTCACAACGTTTTGGTCGATGTAACCTCTGACATTCTTTAGGTGTATCTTGTTGAACTCAGGAATGTTTCTGTTGAACTTGGGGATTTTGAATGGAACCGTTTATTTACTTCACAGGGGGTAGCATGCTCTTGTTCCATCAGCCATGACTGGATAGAGGTCCTAAGTAATTTCTGTGTTCGACAAAAGCATTCCCAAGTTCAAGATACACTTGAAGAAAGTCGGAGGTTTCATCGACCGAAACATTGTAGAAATGATATTCAAGATGAGAACAGTAGTCCAATGAATCCAAATAATACGAATAACCAATCCTCATCTCAAAAACTAAAAAATGTAATTTCCCTTGAAATCGTTTAAAAACTGCTACATCATCTAATCAACAATTTTCTTCACTTTAAAGAAATCTTCAATTTTTTTTTTTCATCTATAATATGAATCTCACCTGTCTATTTAAATGTATGTATGTCTGCCTGCCTAAAACTTTCGACAGAGGCAACGGATTTTCACAAGCTCAACCCTTTGCATACCAAATATCGAAAAATTGGCTAAAAACATAAATTCCTTCACCCTGGGCACTTTTCGACAAGGAGGGCTTGCTTTTTTTGCCGATATTTTTTAAAGTCATCCCTTCTTTTCGATTGTCTAGCCTTAATTTAAATTTTGCTGTTTCTGGTTTGGTGATGGACGCAACGACAAAGACGTCACATTTTTTTTTTTTTTTTACATTCTTTTCCTCCTTTTTGGTACGGGTTCGAGCCTGCCTGCCACCACTTTTTCTTTTTTTGTTTTGCTCAACACCCACCTCTAAACACCACTGCAACGCCGGGCACCCAGGCTAGTTTTTAAATAAGTTATAACTCCCAGTAATTTTTCTGGTGTTAGCAGATCAGGCTGTTTGAAGACTTAAATGCACCAAACATTGATATTATTCTTTTTTCCTTTTCTTTTTGCAAAACTCAATCATGTTCTGCAAAGCCAAAAACGAAATGTTTTTTATACAAAACAATCAAACCAAACACCATAAATATTTGAAAATATAAAGAACTTGAAATATAAAAACTTTAGTTCTTATTTAGAATCGAATTTAATTAAAAAAAAAAAACACAGAAAGATCTTTTATATGTGTGTACCCGTCACGGAACAAAGATTTCATATTCCAAAAATTACATTAATTAATAAAGTAGTTTTATTTTTAACTAAGAAAATCAAATTTTATTAGTATCTGAGAAGTAACTATCTCACCTGCCATTAAAAAACAAAAGTCAAAAACAAAGGGAGATAACTCAACAATAATTTATAAATACTAGATTTATGTTGTAATGCTGACAAATTCCCATTAGTCACTTAAAAATGATTTTCTTTATAAAAAAACAAACTATTTGATCAATTTATGTGATTTTTGGAATATTAAATTCCTTCCCGTGTATCATAAAGATTTTTCCGAAGTGTGTTTTTGTTTTAACAAAGCTGAGTCCTAAATAAGAGTCAAACTTTTACCAAAAATGACTGGATTCGGCACTAAATATGTCTGCTTGCTGGTATGATAAAAAAAAAAAAGTCTTAGGACAATGTTAACAAGTTTGTATAATTATAGACTGACACCGAATCTTCATTGTAACAAGATATTTTTTTTTTTTTATTTCTGCAGGAAAAATTAACAGTTGCTGATGTTGTTGTATGGTCAACACTTTATCCGATTCTTTCCAATGATAAAATCGTTAAAGGTAAACTTTTCTTTTGAATTTTTACTTATTCAGCTATTTTCTCCTCCTCCTACTCCTCACCATCATCATCGTATTCAGTTTAATGTCTGTTTTACATGTTGGCATGTGGTGGACAGCTTTTAGAAATTGTCTTCCAAACTAAGCTGTTTCTGCATGAACTCTTCAATCTAATAGGTCCCACTTTGCCAACTAAGCTCCAACCGTTGTCTCATTGCCTCAATGTTGCATCTGTGCCTGTTAAAAAAATTTGACAAAGGGGAGGCAACTAATAAAGATCGATAGGGGATTATCTCCCTTTCATTACCAAAATTTTAAGGGTGTACGATGTTTGTTTTTTTTTTTCTATAATTAGAGGCTCCCAAATGCTACTAAAATCTAGGCCTGATCTGCTTAGTAATTTTTTCTTTTCTTAGCATTATGTGCTGCCTCCTTCAGTTGCTTGACAGAAACATTGCATGAATACCATTCAAAATGAGAACAATAGTTCAATCAATATAAGTAATATAATACCGATTTGTTTTTGTGTTAAAAAAAAAAACCTTTTTCAAAAATTAGTCAGATGGTATTAAAGTATTTGCTTTTAGCTGCTCAGGAAAATCTTGTCAGACAGGCAAATTGAATGGCATATTGAAGACAATAGCTGAATCCTTAGGAAATTCCAGTCCATCGTAGAATGAGAAAACGGATAGTTACATTTAATGCAGCCAATGTATCGTATCCATTAACAATTACAAGAAACATTTCCAACCATCAATTACAATGGCTAATAGCACCATACTGGAGACTCCAACAGTCAATCTCTTCAGCCTGTCAGGTTTGTCACTTGGCTTTCTTTCCTTATTTTTATTTTATTTTTTCCTTGAGGAGATGAGTAGGGGGGAGGGTCAGTCAGAGAGTTTACATACACATTTCTTTCTTTTTTTCTTTTTTTCCTTTTCTTTTTCGTTTTTCCTTTCTCTTTCTGTTTTCTTTTTATTTTTCTTTAAATACTAAATTCCAAAATTTAACAGTTTAAAAGTCAAACAAGTGCAGAACCTCATTCAATATAAATAAACATATTTATTCATTAAAATTAATTTATTAAAATGTATTTTCAATATAAATAAACATATTTATTTATTAAAATTAAATTATTAAAATGTATTTTCAATATAAATAAACATATTTATTTATTAAAATTAAATTATTAAAATGTATTTTTCAATATAAATAAACATATTTATTTATTAAAATTAATTTATTAAAATGTATTTTCAAAATAAATAAACATATTTATTTATTAAAATTAATTTATTAAAATGTATTTTCAATATAAATAAACATATTTATTAAAATGTATTTTCAATATAAATAAACATATTTATTTATTAAAATTAATTTATTAAAATGTATTTTTAAATATAAATAAACATATTTATTTATTAAAATTAAATTATTAAAATGTATTTTCAATATAAATAAACATATTTATTTATTAAAATTAATTTATTAAAATGTATTTTCAAAATAAATAAACATATTTATTTATTAAAATTAATTTATTAAAATGTATTTTCAATATAAATAAACATATTTATTAAAATGTATTTTCAATATAAATAAACATATTTATTTATTAAAATTAATTTATTAAAATGTATTTTTCAATATAAATAAACATATTTATTTATTAAAATTAAATTATTAAAATGTATTTTCAATATAAATAAACATATTTATTTATTAAAATTAATTTATTAAAATGTATTTTCAATATAAATAAACATATTTATTTATTAAAATGTATTTTCAATATAAATAAACATATTTATTTATTAAAATTAATTTATTAAAATGTATTTTTCAATATAAATAAACATATTTATTTATTAAAATTAATTTATTAAAATGTATTTTCAATATAAATAAACATATTTATTTATTAAAATGTATTTTTCAATATAAATAAACATATTTATTTATTAAAATTAATTTATTAAAATGTATTTTTCAATATAAATAAACATATTTATTTATTAAAATTAATTTATTAAAATGTATTTTTCAATATAAATAAACATATTTATTTATTAAAATTAATTTATTAAAATGTATTTTCAATATAAATAAACATATTTATTCATTAAAATTAATTTATTAAAATGTATTTTTCAATATAAATAAACATATTTATTTATTAAAATTAATTTATTAAAATGTATTTTCAATATAAATAAACATATTTATTTATTAAAATTAATTTATTAAAATGTATTTTCAATACAAATAAACATATTTATTTATTAAAATTAATTTATTAAAATGTATTTTCAATACAAATAAACATATTTATTTATTAAAATTAATTTATTAAAATGTATTTTCAATACAAATAAACATATTTATTTATTAAAATTAATTTATTAAAATGTATTTTCAATATAAATAAACATATTTATTCATTAAAATTAATTTATTAAAATGTATTTTCAATATAAATAAACATATTTATTTATTAAAATTAATTTATTAAAATGTATTTTCAATATAAATAAACATATTTATTTATTAAAATTAATTTATTAAAATGTATTTTCAATATAAATAAACATATTTATTCATTAAAATTAATTTATTAAAATGTATTTTCAATATAAATAAACATATTTATTTATTAAAATTAATTTATTAAAATGTATTTTCAATATAAATAAACATATTTATTCATTAAAATTAAATTATTAAAATGTATTTTTCAATATAAATAAACATTTATTTATTAAAATGTATTTTTCAATATAAATAAACATATTTATTTATTAAAATTAAATTATTAAAATGTATTTTCAAAATAAATAAACATATTTATTTATTAAAATTAATTTATTAAAATGTATTTTCAATACAAATAAACATATTTATTTATTAAAATTAATTTATTAAAATGTATTTTCAATACAAATAAACATATTTATTTATTAAAATTAATTTATTAAAATGTATTTTCAATATAAATAAACATATTTATTCATTAAAATTAATTTATTAAAATGTATTTTCAATATAAATAAACATATTTATTTATTAAAATTAATTTATTAAAATGTATTTTCAATATAAATAAACATATTTATTTATTAAAATTAATTTATTAAAATGTATTTTCAATATAAATAAACATATTTATTCATTAAAATTAATTTATTAAAATGTATTTTCAATATAAATAAACATATTTATTTATTAAAATTAAATTATTAAAATGTATTTTCAATATAAATAAACATATTTATTTATTAAAATTAAATTATTAAAATGTATTTTCAATATAAATAAACATATTTATTTATTAAAATTAATTTATTAAAATGTATTTTCAATATAAATAAACATATTTATTTATTAAACTTAATTTATTAAAATGTATTTTCAATATAAATAAACATATTTATTTATTAAAATTAAATTATTAAAATCTATTTTCAATATAAATAAACATATTTATTTATTAAAATTAAATTCGATATTTTGATTCCAAACAAAATCTTCATCAGGAAAATTATTTTTTCATTTTCTTTTTTTTTTATATGCCATGGCGATGGTAATGCTTGGCATTTATTCTTCAAATGTTGGTGAAGTGTAAGGTTTAGATGTCTAGTACAGTCGAGCACGTATTTGTTAAATAATAGAAAATCTACTGTTTATAGTAAACACTGTTGATATTGGAATACAAAATTTTTAATTTAACGGTTTATAGCTAAACAAGTGGAGAATTTCTTTTAAAAATTATTTATTAAATTTAAATTCAGTAAATGGTACTTGTGACCCAATGGTGACCGGGCAATGCCAGGAGACCTTGATTAAAGAACAGCTTGTAGTCTGGGTGGCCCATTGACACGAATTCAGGAGAATTCGCACGGCTGGACTCTAATGATGATGATGATGGTTTGATGTTGTTTTAAACAGAATACGTCTGTTTCTTGGTGGATAATCAAAATGATCTCCCCTCCCCCCTCCTATTGACGTAGGCGTTTTCCGGCACCTCAGTCGGATTCAAAACTGACGGTACTAAGGGTAATTCGAATTTTGACTGCGTAGCCGGGAGGTAGACTGTCCTCGAAGCACTCGGAGATAGGTGAATCACTGGAGATGCGACTTGACCACGACATGCTTGGTTCAGGTCCTTGCAGCCACCAGAGTACCACATTTACTCCGTTTTCATTTTGCTGACTTCGGTCGTTGCAGTGTGGATAGGAATGGATTTCAAATGGGCAATCCACCGAGGAGGGATGTGGCAGCCTGAGTAGGTGGTGGTCATAATGGAGCGGGGCAGAGCTGCACCCAGAATTAGGTAGCCAAGTTAGTCCGGTGAGGATGTGGTTAGCATAATAGCCTAGCCAGGGAGGCACGCCATTGTGGTCATAATCATATGGTGATAATAACACGGTTGGTATGGATAAGGCAGAGAAAAAGGTGGGGTAAAACCAAGACATGGACAATAAGAGCACCTGAGTGAAAAGGGGATACCAATAAGTGCACTATGTCTAGATCAGGCAGAATGCAAGAACTGCAGTCTCCGGTGGAGGGGACCGATATCCCGGTGGAAACGCCACCTGCAAACGAAATGTCAAGGCCCACAGCCAGCAGGTTGAAACCTGCTGTTAAGCTGAAAATTATCAAAAATTAAGAAAGGAAAAAAAAACACAGAGAAGGGGAGAGTGACACGTAAATGTAAGGGGGTGTGAGAGCCCTCATTTTTGTAGTGAACTGAAAGACATTTTCTTTGCATGCATAGTCCCTAATTGAATTGTCACTTCTCCCATCACCTGATCTAAAATACACATGCATGCACATACACAAACACAGAAGACGAGAGCAAAAAAAAAAAAACACAATTGTTGATTTTTGGTTGACATCTATATGAAAGACTCTTGGACTTTCAAGTGAACAATTATCCTTTTTTTTTTTTTTCTTTTTTAAATTCTCATTCGATTTTTTTCTTGTTTTTAGAGTATGGGGGCTGGCAAGTTGTGATTTTTGGTTGTTTTGTTACTTTTTTGTTTGTTTCTCTCTCTCTCCCTCCTCACACTAGAGGCAATTGATCTGAGAACTTGAATATTCCGTTATGGACGGTCCGAGCCCGGGGTTAGGGCTTGGGTGTCATTTACAAGGTAAAAGACAAAACAGGTAGGGGGCGAGCTGTGACCCGATGGGGACCGGGCGATGCCAGGAGACCTTGCCAGTTGATTAAAGAACAGCTTGTAGTCTGGGTGGCCCATTGACACGAATTCAGGAGAATTCGCGCAGCTGGACTCTAATGATGATGATGATGTTTTGATGTTGTTTTAAATAGAATACGTCTGTTTCTTGGTGGATAATCAAAATGACCCCCCCCCCTCCTCAGGAATGGATACTACAGCGCGTGTCAACGCCAGAATAAGTCATAAAAATAATTCCGAAAATTAACAGATGGACTTATGCGTTGAGGGACCACCCAGGCTGGCATGCATGGCAAAGACTTTGTGATTAATTGGACGTGATGGTTTGTGTTCCTGGCGAAAGGATGTTATTCCCTTACTGATGTGTTGAGAGAGGGGTGGGTGGAGAGAAGATGAGAGAGGAAAATCTCTTTCCTTTTCTTTTTCTTAGATAAATGTAAAGGTCGCTTTTTATCATTTTCTTTTCTTTCCCTTCTGCGACCAAGCGGCCAGGCTCTTACTGCCCCCCCCCCTCCGAACAAAGGCGCGGCCACTGATTGGTTGACCGCCACTTTTGATCGGTATCATATTTTTTTTTCGCTGTAATAATAAAAAAAAACTACTTGATCAAATTAAGTTAAAAAAATTTTCCAGAGAACTTCATTCCTTAACGGATACGTACAATATAATTTTTTTTCAAGATTTTCAATTTTTAATGTCTTGATTAAACTGTACAAGTATTCAATAAATAAATGTTTATTTTTTGAAAATGTTTTGCTTTAAACCGATAAATTTAAAATTTTGTATTCCAATATGATTTTCTATTATTTATTTTTTCTTTAGTTTTATTATTGGGAGAGGGAGAGGCAGTCAAAGAGCTTACCTACACGTGTCTTTTAATTTTTTAAAACTTTTCTGTTTTGTTACAGCTTTCCCCTTTCAAAGCCAAGAAATATCCCTGCCAGTCCTTAAGGAAGGATTTTTTTTTTGTTTGTTAATTAAAAAAAATACACAATGAAAATTATCTTTTTTTTTTCTTTTTAGGATGGGAAATGGAATATGTGAATCTCTTTGATTGGTTCAAGAATATGTCATTCCGCAAAGAATTCCGAGATGGCTTGAACCAATTGATGGAAGTAAGTCTGGGAATCTATTTGGTTGGAAGATGGGGAAGGGGGTTTCTCCCCAAAATTGATTTATATGTAAAAAAAATCTTTCTTTTTTTTTTTTTTTTTTTTTAGTCTATAAAAATATAAACATTTTTAAAATATAAAGATCAAAACAATTTTTTTTTTTATGTCTCCCCAATTTTTCTGTTTCTCCATTGTCCTCTCTATCTCTTGCCTCTCTTTCTTCTCTTTCTCTCTCTTTAATTTCCCTCTCTCTCTTTCATTTCCCTCTCTCTCTTTCTCTCCCCCCTTTCCTCCTCTCTCTCTTCCCTCCTCTCTCTCCCCTCCTCTCACTCCCCTCCCCTCTCTCTTCTTTTTCCTCTCTCTTTTTTCCTCTTTCTCTTCCCTTCCCCCCTTCTCTCTTCCTTTCCTTCTTTAACTTTCTACTCCAGCAGCCCCATCATTTTATCTTCCTGCCTCCATCATCAGGTTCGTACAGACATGTAGTATACACAAACAACAACATTGCAAAAACAGGATTCAAGATGGCGGTCCCTAGTGAAAGGGCTGGCAAAATAAAGATAGCTGGATACCTTAAACATAGATATTAAGATGGCCAAACTTCACTCTGACAAAACCTTTGACTGTTTATTGTGCAGGGAAAAATCCAATCGGCAAAAGAAATCCACTACACAAGATAAACACAAAGGAGGCTGATGATGAGGAGTATGCGATATATTATGTATATGTTTTCTCTAATTTATTCATTTGATCATATATATTTTAAAAATCTTTTCTAATTTAGAACTGGTGCTACCAGATTAAGCTGTCTAAAGACACTGGCTTCCTGAACAAAAATGCATCAAATTGTGAATGTTATTGCTGCTATCGTTTCCTTTTGCAAAACTCAATCATGTTCTGCAAAGTAAAAAAACAAAAACAATTTTCTGCTACAAAACAACCAAACCAAACACCATGAATAAATATGTAAAGAACTTGAAGCAGAATCTTTTTTTTTTTTTTTTTCTGAAATTACTGGATTCAGCATTAAATTGGGATACTATGGTCAACCCCCAGTGGCGTTAAATGCTAGGAAGTAAGAGAAAAAAAGACGTTTGGAAAGGAAGTGTGTTTAGTGAGTAACAAAAGTATTTATCAATAGACAGTGAATAGGAAACTGTTGACCAAGATAGACTAAAGAGAAGTAAGGGTTGACTTTAAATTCGGGTGTGACAAATGGCTGTAACAGAGATATCGAACAATGAAACTGCGAAATTTTTAGATTTGGGGAGTGGCTATGAGTCGGCAACAATAGAAACAATCGATAACAGTTCAGTGGGACTTTGACAGCAGTTGGAGTTTGGACTCGAAAGAGTTCTGTTGAAAGTTTGGATGCAATTGCAAACAGATTGAGGCTTGGGGCAGGTTAGGAAAGTTTTGGGAAATCAAGATGAACTTATAGCAACAAACAAAGCCTTGACAGGACGTAGATGTGGGCCTTAACGTGTAGCGGATTGATGGAAACACACACATACACACACAGTCCAATCGATATACTTGTGAAACATTGGAGTCTGTGTTTTGTTTTCTTAGCTGTGAACTTGTGCGCTCCCTCGACAGCCACCAGTGTGAGAAAATAACGATAAAGCCAAGTACGTGCAAGGATGGAGTACTGTTGTCACATCTGGGCAGGAGCTGCCAGGTGCATCTTATCCTGCTTTGACAGAGTTCAAAATAGACTTCGTAATTAGTGGGGGATGCCCTTTTCTCTTCCCACAGAAAAGATGTTGGAAGCCTGTCTCTGCTTTATCATTATTTTCATGCCAATCTGTGGTCCCCTCATGCCTGACTTTCACAAAAAAAACACTCGTCTAGTTGAAACCACTATCAATAATTTCCCTCACTCTTTATCTATGTCTAAAGCTAAACGTAGATTCCATGAACAAAGCCTCTTTCTTAGAACTGCACACCTGCGGAACTTTCTTCCGTTTTCTTGCTTTCTAGCTAACTACAATATGGTCATTCATATTATTTGGATTCATCCGACTACTGTTCTCATCTTGAGTGTCATTTTCACAATGTTTCAGTCGATGTAACCCCCGACCTTCTTCAGGCGTATCTTGTCGAACTAGGGAATGTTTCTCTCGGATTCGGGAATTTGGACAGAATTGTGAATGGTACCCTATATTTACTTCATGGGGAAAGCATGCTCTTGTTCTGTCAGCCATGACTGGATAGAAGTCCTAAGTAATTCGCGATTGTATTTTTCAGTCGCCCACATTGAGGATTCAACCTTCAGAAGAATATCACTTTTTACAATTGATTTTTCCAAGTACTCTAGCCACTGTGCCATGGGTCCTTGCACAAGTACTAATGGCGCAGTGGTTAGAGTACTTGGAAAAATCAAGTAAGGGCCACATCATGCCACCTCACGAAGTCGGCTTGAAAGTAAGCACCAAAGTATACTTGAATGTGTTGAAGAGGTGTAGTGATCCGCTGATGCAATCAGGTGTCCACTGGCAGACCCTGTGTATGGCAGCAGGACTCAGTGCCGACTCACAAGTCCAAATAGACCCAGGCTTGGCTTCAGAAAGAATGCTACGACTTTGTATTCTTCTCTCACTGGCCTCCTGCCCTCCTCCCCCGATCTAAACCTGCTGGACTACTTCACTAACAAGAACATCACTAACATGACTTCCTACAACACCAAAGCCTGATCACTGCCATCCACCGAATATTCACCGAGTTCCCGCCAGCGCTTCTGGAAAAAGCATGCGCCCAGTTCTGGAATCGTATCGAGGCGATGATTGAGGCTGAAGGCGGCTACATTGAATAGATGTCAGCCCTACTACATAATCAAATTACCTGAATTGATTTTTACAATAAAAGTTTTAAAATAAAGCTGTAGTGTTGTTTTATTTAGGGCGACACTTTTTATCGTTTCACCTGTAGAAAAAGATTCTCACTTGATGTTGGGATATTTTTTTGATTTTCTTGTGACATTATTTCATGTTGATGTTTTGACATTTAATCTTATGTTTCTGTTTTTGTATTATTCATTGGACTACTGCTCTCAAATTGAGCATACTTTTCAGTGTTTCGGTCGATATAACCTCCGACCTTCTTCAGGTGTATCTTGACCTCTATCCAGTCATGGCTGACGGAACGAGCACGCTACCCCTATGAAGTAAATAAAGGGTTCCGCTCGAAATTCCGTCCAAATTCCTGAGTTCGACAGAAACATTCCTGAGTTCGAAAAGATATACCTGAAGAAGGTCGAAGGTGTTATCGACTGAAACGTTAGGAAAATCACACTCAAGATGAGAGCAGTAGTCCGATGGATAATAATACAAATAACCAATTCTCATCTCAAAAATTCAGAAACATCATTTCTGTTTTTCTTCTCAGGTTGGTGGTTCTGAGCCGAAAATCCAACCAAATGGCACCAGTGCAAAGAAAGAATCTCACAAAGATTCCAAAAAAGATGCCAAATCTTCTGGCAAGAATAATTCTTCAAATGGTCTTCCATCAAAACCGCTTCCAACGTCGGATCCTGATCAGGTAACACAGAAAACAAACCAAATTTTTAATTTAATTAAAAATAAAATTTTGTGCAACTTTACTATAGTGTGTCTTTGAAAAAATGCATTTCAGATAAAAATATTATAACGTAGTTACATGTCATGGCGAAATTATTATGAATTCCAAAAATTACGAAAAATGGTTCAGTAGAAAAATAATTATAAGTAAAAACAGAATTTTTTGAAGTTGTCATTTTTCACTGTTAATTAACCTTTTAGAAGATCGAAATCAAGAGGAGATAACTGCATTCTACTGTTTAAGTTGCTTTGCTTAACCCTGACCCTTTAGAATAGGGATCTCCAAAGTTTTTGAACGGACGGCCATATTGCTGACTTTTTAGAGCTATATGGGTCAAAATAAAAAGAAAATGACCTGGACGTGTTTTATACTCTTTTGCTTATTATTAGCTATTTTTTTTTCTCTACCAAACCTCATTCTTTTAATCATTTTCTGAACAAAAAAAACCCATTACACTATTTTCACACATTTCCATTTAAAAATTTTTTTCTTGGATATTTTTGTTTTCCATGAGAGCTTCGCAGTCCGGATTAAAAACTTGGTTAGCTGGATCTTGCTCACGGGCCATAGTTTGAAGATCGAAATTAGGGGGAGATAACTGCATTCTATCTAAGTTGCTTTGCGCAGAATCGAATAACATCATCTTTCAGATCGGCCATTTTGCTTTTTATCGATATACTGCACGCTCCCCCCCCCCCTTCCCCGAAAATCAACTCTAGCACATCTTCTACTGGACCAGTTTTCGTAATTTTGAGAATTATACTAATTTCGACATGACATTTAAGTATGTAATAATGTTTTTCCCTGAAATGCCTTTTCCAAAAATACACAATTGGATCGTATGACACACTATAGTAAAGTTCCCCAGACACAGATTCAATAAATTGGTATTTTTATTTATTTTCTTTTTATTTTCAAATCTTACATCTTATAAATGTTGATATTATTTTTTGCTGCTTACTTCCGTTAACTGAGTTCTCGACTCTACATAACTAGCAGGGCCTGTGGAAATTTCACAGTGATAGTAGAAATAATTGTTGATGTTGCTTTAATAATTATTTTTAATTCAAGATATTTTTATAGAATTAAAAGACTTACTCTAAGTGTATTATTTTTTAAAAACAAACCATGACACGTACATACGTTAAAGGTACTAATAGGTTAGTTAATATTTCACCACCATTTTTACATTTCAATTTTAAGAACAAATTTTCTATGAGAAATTGTGTCAATGAGGCCATTAATACATTAGACTTGATAACATACATAATAAGATTTCAATAAGAAAATAAACATAAAATTAAAACCGGAAAAGATACGTTTCCTTCAAAACGTGCAGTCCAAAAGCGACATCATCTTTTTCTTTTTTTTTCTTTTTCTTTTTTTCTTTTTCTTTTTTTCTTTTTTTTTTTTTTCTTTTTCTTTTTTGCTTTTTCTTTTTTTGCTTTTTCTTTTTTTTCTTTTTCTTTTTTTTTTCTTTTTCTTTTTTTTTTGTTTACTTGCCTCCCCACAAGGGCAGAGTTAGACTCCAAGATCGGTTTTTAATATGGGGGGAAACCAGTTCCTCCAAAAAGGGGCACTCTGTTTAGTAACAAAATAAAAAAAAATGTATTAGTTATGAAGGATTTCTCTCACACTAACCGAGACCAAAAAAGTGAAATGCGGCATCAGAAAAGATACTACACTTTGATCTTGTCCCAAAAGCCAAAACCCCGTTTTATTTTAATTATTTTTTTTTTTTTTATATTGCGTCTTCGGTGATCGGGAGATCCTATTTATCAAAAAGGAGGATAGAAGGTGATAACATGCTACAAACATAAAATCAGCATCTCTATATGCTAATTTAATGTTCGAAGTATGTTATTACCTATCCTCCTTTTTAATAAATAGCATCTCCCGATCGAATAATTTATAATCTGGAAACCATGACACACGTACCTACGTTAAATGGTACTACGGTATTAATATATAGACTCCTACGAGGTTGAGAGATGATAACCAGTTTTTTGTGCAAGAAATGTAAGACAATGGAGATGGATGAGAACTCTGATGTGGAGAACATATACCAACCCGACATGCAGCAAAATCCCACGCCCTCTCTGGAGAGATTTCTAGATGGCAGAATGCTTTCTACTATAATCACTTCTTTTCTTTGGGCCGTTTGCGTTTGGAATTCACTCCCTGTTCCCCGTTTCCTTGATTATATAAACATTCAGAAATTTAAATGTAATGTAAAAATGTATTGTTTTTCTTTCAGGAGCAAACAGCTGATGTTGCTGTAACTGATGAAGAAATCGCTGTGGCCATTTCTTCGTGGCAGAATTTGAATCCCGTGATGAAGTGTAAACGATCGCATCCGATGTAAGATGACTGTTTTTTTTCTGCCATCAACAATTGTGAAAAAGTAAAGCTAATGTACTTCCTAACTTCTGGCAACGATGACAAGACAAATCAGTTCCTTCATTTTTATTGTTCTTCAGTATTTCTATTGTGAAGTGATTTATTGAAATCTATAATATAAAGCTGAATGTCTGTGGGTGTGTGTGTTTGGTCACGAATAGGCTCTTATATGGTTGACTATTTTTAAAAAACTGATTACATATAATGATAGAAGATGTATCGAGACACAGGAATGGGTATGTTTGATCTGGCAGAACGGTGGTTGATTAAAATTGTGGGGTCTGCGTTCGCGCCTGGTCCACAAAGTATGGAAATAAAAAATTTAAAAATTAAAAAAAAAACGTTTACAAGTGTTTTTGATATAGATGTACATAATACTACTTTGATAAGTATGTTTTAACTTAAATAGGGATGGTATAATAAAATTGTGAGGTCTGCATTCGCGCCTGGCCTCCATAGAATGGAAATAGGCACAAACTTTAATAAAGACTTTTCATATCTATCTGCGTAAGTATACTTTGATAATTATGTTTCAGTTTGAAGAAATATGGTATAATAAAATTATGGGTTGTTCGTTCGTGCCTGACCTCTATAGAATGGAAATATGTCACAAATTTAAACAAGGTTTTTTAATATAGATCCACAGAATATTGTGATAAGTGTTTTAGTGTGAACAGGTATGGTATGATAAATTATGGGGTTTATCTATTTCATTTTTACTTTCATTATATTTTGCTTTGGTTTTGATACCCCCAAATTCGAAGCTATCTCTTTACAACCCTTCCTTTTCATAACCTATCATCTATATATATATAAAAGTGAAAATGTATGTATGTATGTTTGTATGTATGTACGCTTTTCTTCGATGTCCACAAAAGGCTTCTTTCAGAGAAGCGCTTGCTCGCTTCGCAACTTCTTAAAACTTTTTGTATCATCCATAAATTGTAATATCTCACACTTAACCACAGAGCTCGCCTGTATATTTAATTTTATTGACTTTCAAACGTTAATTATTCCACATTTCCCGCATCGGCACGCGTTACATTCGGTTTTCGGTATAAAAAAAAGTGAAACTCGACTCTAATCACAGGCCCAGAGCCAGTGGTCTCTAGAGAGCTAAGTAACGTTTGTTCAATGTCGACTTAGCTTTCATTTCGAGACGAGACACTCCCCCTAATAAACAGGGAGCTGGTTTTCCCCGAACTTAGTTAAAAACAAACAAACCGATTTATTTATTTATTTATTTATTTAAAAACTGTCCCGCACAAAATCATAACTGCTGAATAGCTATCGCCGTCACGTCAATCAAAAACGCGCACCTGTTTTTTTTTCACACTTTACTATTTTCCAACTGCGCGTCGTCAACGCTTCGTTTTTTTTTCACATTTTCGGGTTTTTTCACACACACCTACAAACACCCGGGCAACGCCAGGTACCCCTCGCTAGTACTTTCATAAATCAGAGTCCATTTTCTGTAGGCTGTTTTTGAACCCAATCAACGACGGGTACTTTTGCTAGTAAAATATAAAAAAAAAGACATTATTGAAAAAGTATACAATAAAAATAAACAAAATTATGCAGATAAAAATAACACAATTAGTCTTTATTTGCACTTTTAATAACAAAATTAAAAAATAAGTTTTTATTTTGTTTGAAGTTTTATAAGAAATATCTATATAATTATAAAACTCAAATGACCTTGTAACAGGTGTTGTAACTTCCTAACCCTAACACAATTAGTCTTTATTTGCACTTTTAATAACAAAATTTTATAAAAAAAGTTTTATTTTATTTGAAATTTTATAAGAAATATGTTTTTGAATTATAAAAATAAAAGAATTTTTAATTTTAAAAATAATTTTTTTTAATAAAATACGCATCAAGTGCGCTTGAAAGCCAAATCACAATGTAGTATTAGGAAAATAAACAAATATTTTACTTGTTTGAAATTTATAACATAAATATATTTTGGAGGTGAACTCCATCCTCAGTATGTTGTTTTCTTTCTTTTCTTCTTTCTTGCCATGTTGTAAAGTTGGAGAAAGAAAAGTGTTTGTAAAGAGCCACGCGTTGTATCTCAGCAATCATATTTTTGAAATGTTGGAGGACAGTGCGTATATGGAACTCACACGCTTGATATTATTCTTGCTTTCACTACGCACTGTTCCAACATTTCAAAATACAACTGCTGAGATACAATGTGTAGCTCTTTACAAACAGACTTTTCTTTCTCCAATTTTACAGCATGGTAAGAAAGAAGAAAAGAAAGAAAACAACAGACTGAAGATGGAGTTTACCTCCGAAATATATTTGTTATAAATTTCAAACAAGTCAAATATTTGTTTATTTTCCTAATACTACATATTTTATTTTATTCAAATTAAAACAACGTTTCTATATGGAATTCACACCCTTGACAAAGTTTTTTTTTTATTTTAAAAGTGTGTTTTTTTTAAATTTTAAAAATGTCTTTTATTTGAATTTAGATAATATATGTTAATGAAAGTATAAAAATAAAATTATTGAAATCAAAATAACAAAATGAAATGATTAAAATCAAAATTTCAGACATCATAAAATAATACATATTGAATACATAATATTCCCAACATAGTTGCAGATGACTATCGAAAAAGGTTAATTGTGTTATTTTTATCTGAATAATTTTGTTAATTTTTATTGTATACTTTGCAATAATGTCCTTTTCTTCTAATAGAAATACTAAAGGACAATAAAAGTGAAGGAACTGATGTGTCTTGTCACTGCTTCCAGTAGCACTACACCAGAAATTAGGAAGTAAGTTAGCTGACTATAACCAAGTGATCTTTTGTGAGTGTTAAGACGGAAACATGAAGAAATAAATTGGATGAAAACGACTGTGTAGATCAAGATATTATTCTTGATATAAGGAAGCATTTAATTGTCTGTTATTAAGCGAACGTTCAGTGAAAATATTTTCCCGTTCTCGTCTAATAAATGTACCTATTTACTATGCCTCCCCACGGGACAGAGTTAGACACCAGGGTCGTTTTTTAACGTGGAGAAAAGGTACAAAAATAAAAATTGTCTCAGTCGTGAAGGATTTCTCCTCCACCGAAAGAGAACAAGAAATAGAAGTGCAGCATCTGAAGAACAGATACTACACTTTGATCTTGTCCCGAAGGCCAAGAATGTATATGTTTGTCTAATAAATGTATAGGAGATAATTCTACTTTTCAAAATGCTTTTTTGATCAGGGGAGATAACTTGGGAGCAAATAGTTAATTAAAATAAATGTTAGCATTATTATTTCGTAGATGAAATCCGTTTCATCTGATGATCATGATTTTTATTGCTTTTATTTTTTTTCCCCCCCTTCTTCCAGTTTGCCGAAAAAAGATGCCCGTAACATTTTAATTACGAGTGCCTTGCCCTACGTTAACAACGTCCCTCATTTGGGCAATATAGTTGGTTCCACCCTCAGTGCCGATGTTTTCTCAAGGTAAGCATTGAAAACTTATTGAAATTATTTTTGCTGGATATGAGGCCATACCGCTATAAAAAAAAGTAAATTAGCTGATTCAGCAGCGAAAATTGCCTTAAACTTCCAAACTGATTTAAATTTAAAAATTATCCATAATAAAACACATTCTAAATGAAACTTTCATTTTCAGTGCAGTAATACATGCACTGATCCTCAGTCTGGCCTCCAACAATAAGCATCTCAAACATATCTTTTCGGTCTTTCAATCTGCTCTAAAAGCAATTTAAAATAATAATATAATAATATAATATAATAATATAATATAATAATAATTTAAAAATAAAAAAATAGACAACCTTCTAATCACGAAATCACTCAACAAGCTTACACAAGCAGTCAGAAAAATAATTATTTTCTGCTGGATACCAAGCCATACAGATATCAAAGAAAATAAATTAGCCAATTCAACAGCAAAAATTGCCTTCAATATTCCAAGTGATGCAAATTTTAAAATCCCCCATTCGGACGATAAAAGAAATATCAATATACATTCACAAATCGAAAAATGACAAACTTGGATGAATTTCCCAACAATAAATTATCTACAGGGTGAAACGATTAAAACTGTCATCCTAGAAAAGACGACATGATTCCATTTCCGTTTGATGAAAACCAGTTTTCTTTTTTTTTTGAACTAGACCATCCACTAGTTGGCCAGTTGTGTACAAATCCCAAGAGTGATAGGACCCTTCTATCATGTCTGAAACTGATATAATGTTCCACGAGTGAGATTGGAGATGCGCCACTATACAACTCCTGCTCTCTACTGATCCAAGTTATGAAAGCAGGATATTTACTAGCACCCTCAAAATGCATTGCTGGATTGTCATGAATAACAGGGACATGCTCAGAGTGGTAAAAACAAAGTTCTCGCCACGATTATGGTCTTTGGTATGGTTTTGATTAAGGACCACATCATGCCACCTCACAAATTCGAAGTCGGCTTGAAAGTAAACATAAAAGTATATCTGGATGTGCTGAAGAGTGTAGTAATCTACCGATGCAATCAAGTGGCCGCTGGCAGATTCTGAGTGTGGCAGCAGGACTCAGTGCTGGCCCACAAGTCCAAAGAGACCCAGGGTTGGCTTCAGAAAGAGTGCTACGACTTTGTACTCTTCCCTCACTGGCCCTGCCTCTTCCCCCAACCTGAACCCGCTGAACTACTTTGTTTGGTCATACGTTGAGAACATCACCAACCTGACCTCCCACAACATCAAAGCCAGCCTGATCGCCGCCATTCGCCAAGCTCCTGCTGACACTTGTGGAAAAAGCATGCTCTCAGTTCCAGACCTGTATTGAGGCAGTGATTGAGGCTGAAGGTGGCTACATTGAATAGATGTCAACTCTACTACATAATTAAGTTACATGAATTGATTTTTTCAATTAAAGTTTTAAAATAAAGCTGTAGTGTTGTTTTGTTTTTTTTCAGGGCAACAACTTTATCGTTCTACCTTGTATATCTATCTATCTATATATAAAAGTGAACGTGTCTGTTGTGTGTCTACATTTCCCTATGCAATAACTCTGTCAATTTTAAGTCTGCTAACTCGAAATTTGATATACAGAGTACTGAGATTTGGGAAAATCTTTGTAATCCATTTTCGGCCAGAAATTTGGCTTTTAAGGGGTCAAAGTTCAATGATTTGACCTTTAAGAACTCTACCAAACTTCTCCATCAATTTTGGGTCTAAACACTTGAAATTTTAGATAGTGGTTTCTTGGACATTGATCTAACAGTAACTTGATTTGAGCCCAAAACAATAAATGTTAAGGGGTCATAATAGGGGTCAAAGTTAAAGAAAATTTGACCTCTGCGGTCTCTACCAAATCACTAACGGCAATTTCTGGTCTAAACATTTGAAATTTTATACATCGATGGTCGTCGGTGTGAAAAAAGATGATGACGACACGTCCAGAACAAGAATGATGAAAGATGGAGAACAAAGCCATGGCACACTATGTTTGGGGTCGCCGACTTGTTGGTGGGGCCACGTGGTGTCACAAGGGTACAAAACTGCCTTCGAAATCTAGTGGACATTGCCATTTTCTCCTTCTTACAACCTTTTTCTCACAGAAGTCTATATCTGCTCTATCGCTATTTTCATGGCAGGTGCTCGACTGAGCTTTAACTTATAGTCCCATCCCATTTAAATTTATAATCGCACCCCATTTAAATTTATATTCCACCCCATTTAAATTTATATCCCCACCCCGTTTAAATTTATATTCCCACCCCATTTAAGTTTATTGCCCCACCCCATTTAAGTTTATTGCCCCACCCCATTTAAATTTTTAGTCTCACCCATTGCCTACTACAATAATAGTAATATGTATAGTAGGCCATGTTCCACCCCATTTAAATTCCAATGTAAGCAAGTCCTTACGGACCACTGTACACTCATTAAACCTTATCCTCAAGTGGCCTTTGGGCCTTGATAAACAGTGATTCCCTAATAGAATAAAAAAATATTCCATTTCTTTTTCTTTTTTTTTTTAATTCCTCAATATTGGTTATTAAAATTATTCTTTGATTGCTCCTGTCAATCTATAAACATTTAACACTTGGGGGCACTAAACACAATCAAAACAAACGTGTTGCCAGGGCAAACAAATTATAGAGAATACATGGGTTATGTAAATGTAAATGCAACTTACTTGGGAACTATTGTGGTAACTAGGGCTATGACAACAGCATATTCTTTTCATTGTCATGACTCTCGAGTATATATCGTACATAATTAGACACAAGTAATCAACCGAAAACCACATCACTCTATATAAAAGCATATAAAATATCAATGGATACACACTCGAGAGTCAAAACAATGAAAAGAATATGCTGTTGTCCTTGCCCTAGTAATAATGAATGTTGTGATTAGCAGAAATGGGTTATGGGTCGTTTCGTATTTGCATAAAAATAAATACCAACATTACAATTTTTTTTATTCTTCAATATTGGTTATTGAAATTATTTTACTTCACCATTGTTAATCAGTATTTGTATTTCCTTCATCTCAGATATTGTCGTCTCCGAGGATACAATTCTTTGTATATATGTGGAACAGACGAGTACGGAACTGCAACGGAAACGAAAGCCATCGAATTAGGCCTGACTCCGAAACAAATTTGTGACAAGTTCAACAAAATCCATCGTGAAATTTATGATTGGTTTAAGATTTCTTTTGATTACTTTGGTCGCACGACAACACCACAGCAAACAAAGTAAGTGTCAGATTGTGGTCTTTTGAACTTTAACCGGATCACTTTTGAGTATTTATCTTCTTTTTTTTGTTTTTCTCTTTAGTGTAGTTTTTATTTATTTATTTTTTTTTTAGATCAATTACATTTTTTTTTCATATTTTTTTAATTTGTAGATTTCTATTTTTCATTTTTATTTTTTCATCTGTATTTTTTTTATTTTTTTCATTCGTATTTTTTATTTTTTTCATTCGTATTTTTTATTTTTTTCATTTGTACTTTTTATTTTTTCATTTGTAATTTTTATTTTTTATTTGTATTTTTTTCATTTGTATTTTTTTATTTTTCTTATTTTTAATTTAAAAAAAAATTCATTTTCATTTTTTCGATTATTTCATTTAAAAATTTTTTAAATTTATAATTTTTTCTTCATTTCATTTTTCGTTTTTTTTTATACTTTTTATTTTTTTTCGCTTTTTTAATTTTAATTTTTTTTTCATTTCTTTAAATTGATGAAAATATTTTTTAGTCACTTGACAAAGGAGGGATTATTCACTTCTCTTCGTCCATTTGCACATTTCTTAATATAACCACACCTTGGATTTAAAAAAAATTTTTGCACAAACATTAGTCATGGTGAAAGTAAATTTTTGCCAAAAGGGATTTTCTGGGCTAACTCTGGTTGTCTCCTCCTACAGTGGCATTATAGGTGTAAAATTTCCCCCAAATCGTTCATTTGTTCACACTTTTCTCAATAACCACGCCTTGAATTTAATAAAAAAATTTGCACAAACATTAGTCATGGTAAAAGTAAATTTTTCACTCGTGAAGGGGAACCCCACATGCTCCGGGTTTTTTTTTTAACGTTTTTTAACTTTTTTTTTTTTTACTGAGTAGGAGTTTTTATTGTAAATAAAATTTTCATTTTTATTACATTTTCACCCCAAACAAGGCACAGTGCCACTTTGATATAGAGGGCAACTATCAGGAACATAAATTGCATGGATACTATGTAGGGAGTTGAGCAGCAAGATGTCTGTTTACATTAGACTTGAACTTCTGTATGTCAATATAGTTGGGGAAGCAGGAAGTCGGAAGGGAATTCCAAAGTCTAGCAGTTCTGGGGAAGAAGCTATTAGAGTAAAAAGCTTTCTTACATCTAGGGATCTCGACTGTGTAGAGGTGGGACTTTGCTGCTTATCAGGTTTGTCGGGGGTATTTTCGTCGAGGGGGTACAAGGACTTGTAGTTCGTTGGAGCATCCACCATTAAAATACTTGTAAAACAGGCAGAGGGATGCAACATTTCGTCAATGTGACAGAGGTTGAAGCTTAGATTACAGTTCAGGATCTATCAGGTTGGCGACTCTCTTTTGAACCTCGTCCAGGAGTGAAAGACTAGTAGCAGATGCACCAGCCTAAATGTGACAACAATACTCCATAAATGGGTGAATGGTGGCCTTGTAAAGGTACAGGATACTTTCAGGTATAAGTAACTTTCTAGCATGTTAGAGAGAGCCCACCTTCCTCATAGCAGCCTCATGTTCCCTGTGAGGTTGAAGCTTACATTGATTGAATGAGTGAAGCAAAAATTGTAATATAATTTGTGAGTAAATAAGAGGAAGTGATGTGAATTTTTATTAAAAGGAAGAAATGTTTAAATGTGGAAAGAAAGTAATACTAAAGAAAGAGAGAAACAGACCAAATATCAAGGTCTCATGTATGATATGAAAAGAAACTGGAATCTTAGGGAGATATCAATTATACCAGTTATTATAGGTGCCACAGGGCTTATGAAGAACCTGAAGTCCTACCTAACTAATATTCCTTGTGAACCATGTGCAAGGGAAATCCAGACAATTACACTCAAGGGAACAGCGGGGATACTATAAAGAGCTCTCGGTTGGTTTCAATAAAAAGCAGGGCAGTGTTGGCAGCTGGTTTGGCTGCCCCATACCCAGCGTTACAATCTTCAAAGACAGAAAAATTATTGATAAAAGTGCGTGTGAATGAGTTAAATCTTAAACAATTAAAAAAATGAAGGAAATTTATGATCGTTTCCTCATTTTATGATAAAATTCCTTCAAAAAAAGAAAAGTATTTATTTTATTTTACTTTCTTTTTTTTTTTTTTCCAGAATTTCTCAAGATATATTTTGGAAATTATATAAAAATGGTTTTATATCGGAAAACACGGTTGATCAATTGAAATGTGAAAAATGTGACAAGTAAGGATTTTTTTTTTCTTTTTTATTTTCTTTTTTCCTTCCTCTGCTCCCTTTAGCCTCTTTACTTTATTTTTCGTTTTTCTCATTTCCTTCCTTCTTTTCTCATTTCCTTCTTTCTTTTCTCACTTTTTCCTTTTCTTTTCTACAAACTTGTATAGTGAGTTCAATCTCTTTGAGAAAATTAGGAAAGAAAGAAATGAGAAAAGAAAGGAAGAAAGAAACGAGAAAAGAAAGGAAAAAAGAAATGAGAAAAGAAAGGAAGAAAGAAAGAAATGAGGAAAAGAAAGAAGGAAATGTCCTTTCTTTTCTCATTTCTTTCTTCCTTTCTTTTCTCATTTCTTTCTTCCTTTCTTTTCTCATTTCTTTCTTCCTTTCTTTTCTCATTTCTTTCTTCCTTTCTTTTCTCGTTTCTTTCTTCCTTTTAATCTCATTTCTTTCTTCCTTTTAACCTCATTTCTTTCTTCCTTTTAACCTCATTTCTTTCTTCCTTTTAACCTCATTTCTTTATTTCTTTTCTCATTTCTTTATTTCTTTTCTCATTTCTTTCTTTCTTTTCTCATTTCTTTCTTTTCTTTCTCATTTCTTTCTTTCTTTCCTTTCTTTTCTTCCTTTCTTTTCTCATTTCTTTTTCTTTCTTTTCTCATTTCTTTCTTCCTTTTTCTTTCTTTTCTCATTTTTTTCTTTTCTCATTGCTTTCTTTGTTTCTTTTCTCATTTCTTTCTTTCTTTTCTCATTTTGTTCTTTTCTTTCTTTTATTTTTTATTTCCTATATTAGGTTGAGAAGAAAGTTCTTGTGTAATTTTTAATTTTCATTTCAAATGATGTATTTTCAAATAAGTTTTTGTTATACCTTTACTTTATATATCGTTTTAAAGATCATTTTTCACTCTCTCTAATCATTTAAATTACAATCATTTTAAAACAATTGTCTTCTTTTCAGATGATAAGCATAGTGGTTGGCCATCGGATGTTGACAACGATCAATTAAGAGCCTTTAGTCATAGCCAATCCACGCACAATTGTTCAAGAACTTGCTTTTGAGTTAGACGTAACATATACAACAATTTCCAACTACTTGAGAGAGATTGAAAAGATAAAAAACTTGATAAACGGGTGCCTCACGAATTGGACGACAACCGAAAGAAATGCCGTTATGAAGTATTATCTTTCCTTTTTTTTTTTTATGCAACAAGAATGACCTGTTTTCCGATCGGGTTGTGACTTGGGATGAAAAGTGATGTTTGTTCAGCAACCGGTGGACTCAGCTCAGTGGTTAGATGCCGACGGAGCTCCATGACACTTCCTGAAGCTAGAGTTGCATCAACAGAAGGTCATGCTGACTGTTTGGTGGTCTGCAACTGGTCTCCTCTATTACTGTTTTTGAATGCAGGCGAAATCATTACGGCGGTGAAATACTGTCAACAAATGGATGAAATGTATCAGAAACTTTGACAACAGAAAAACCCCAATTCTCCACATCAATGCCAGTTGCACGTTGCTAAACTGAAGTTGAACAAATTGGTCTACGAAACTCTGCCTCATCCGCCATACTCTCCAGATCTCTCACCTACCGACTCCACTTTTTCAAGCATCTCGACTACTTTCTGGATGAGAAATGCTTCAAAAACCTAAGTGATATCATCACCACCAGAACGCAAGATTTTTATGAGAGCTATGGTAACTAAGAGATAATTCTATATTCCCCCACAACTCCTAAATGGGGCCTCACCACTGGATATCTACCACTCTGTATACATATGTAAAGCTAGGGGAGATAATCCAAGCAGAGTACTCAATTATTTATAAAAGTTAAAAAAAATAAAAATAAAATGAAAATAAGAGTGTAATGTTTATATATGTATTACAGAAGATCAGCACAACATCAGTACCATCGGTTTTAAATCCAAACAAAGCATGTTGATTCTCATGGTGTTTATTTGGATCAATAAATTTTTGTTTGAGCTGAAATATGTTCACCTATATTGAAAAGTTAAAAAAAACACAAGAACTTTCTTGTCAACTTTATTTATATATATATATATTAGACTACCCGTGACCTGTTGGGTCAGTATGCTATATTAGCTATGGAATTCATGTATGAGCGTAACACTTGTGACATAAAGAAAATAGTTTTTTTGTGACATAACAGAAACATTTCTATGAAAGTATATTAAAATGAAAAAAGAATATAGATAGATTTCTATGAGTCGTTCTGTTTATTATAATTGATTATTTAAAAAAAAAAACAAAGAAAAAACTTACAGCCATTGAATTATAAGTGGTTTGCCATACTTATAGGTAAATGTGCACTGAACAGATACCATAATACTTCCATTGGGTCAAATATTTAATTTATATGTTAATAATAAGGTCAATAAAACTAATTAAGACAATGCGGAAATGAACGATGTAAAAAAAAAAAGCAGAAAGTATTAACAATTGTTCATTTAAATAATTTAAACGCAAAAAAAAACAATTGGGACGATGAAAACCTACACAGTAAAACAATATGTTATATTGTCACATTGATTATTTATTTGTAAATATGTTTTTTTTAATTTGCGTTACAAATAAATAATCAACGCAACAATAAAATGTATTGTTTTACTGTGTACGTTTTCAGCATCCCAATTTTTTTAATTTTTTTTGCATTTAAATTATCCAAATAAACAATTGTTAATACTTTCTGCTTGTTTTTTTTTTTTTTTTACATCGTTCATTTCCATATTATGTTATGGGTTTATGTTTATGCATGCATGCGCAACTGGAAGTCGTAAACCGGATCTTGGGTTACAACACCCGTTACAAGGTCATTTGAGTTTTATAATTATATATATATATATATATATATATATATAAAATCAAGATATTGTTAATTGTTTGTTCATGAATGCTTGGACTTTGAAGATTACCGTGTTCCATGGGAAGGTGGAAAATAAAGAATTTTTTGTATAAATTCGACTTCTACCCCTCACTTATAATTTCTATTTCATTTGACAGATTTCTGGCCGACCGTTTTGTTGAAGGCACCTGCCCCCTTTGTAGTTTTGATGATGCCCGAGGGGACCAATGCGATAAATGCGGGAAGCTCATAAACGCTGTCGAATTGCTGCAACCTCGATGCAAAGTGTGTTCCAATACGCCAGTCATTAAATCCTCACGGCATCTCTTTTTGGATCTACCAACAGTAAGTTCGACTTTTTTTCTTTTTTTTTTTTTTGTTTCATAGAGGCATCTCTAGTCTTTAGTTCTTTACATCAAGTGGCTTCATGTCTTGTCTGGGGGTACTTTCCATTAGTTTAATTTATAAAACTCACTGTTTGTCTGTCTTCATATTTTTAAAACTTTATCTCTTCTGAAACTAAAAATCGCAGAGCGGCGCTAGGGGTTTCAAAGGATTGGATTTTTTATGGACTGTTCTTTTATAGGTCTTTAGCCGGTTAAAATTTTACTTTTCGTACATTCATGTTAGTTTATTTTTAATAAGTTCATATGCTTGTAACGTTGGTACAGTGGTAACATCACCAGCTTTGAACACTACAGTTTTGGTTTCGATTCTAGCTGATAGCACTTAAATACTTTTTATTTTTCACTTTTGAAATCACGACTCTATAATAATATACACAAAATCTGGACCAATTAAAATATCATACTTAACTGTATTTTATGACTGGGCCTAGTCACTACTATAAGGTGTCCAGAAAGTCACTGAAGGGTTTTGAACTTAAATAGATTCTTTATTTTTGATGATATCTTTCTGTAATTTTAACACAATCTGACCAAGATATTAGGAAATTAAAATATAAAAATGCAAAATTCAAACAATTTTTATTTATGAAAAATAATTCTTTTAAATGTTGCCCATTTTCAGCTTCACATATTTGTGCTTTTTCCAAAACATTATTCATGACAGTTCAAAACATTATTCATGACAGTTCAAAACATTATTCATGACATTGTAGAATCTCTGGATTGCGATTTGAGTCCCTTATTTTGTTCCAGATGTTTTCCTTCAATTCTTGTAGGATTTGGGGTTTGTTAACATAGACTCTTTCTTTAAGATATCCACACAAGAAAAAATCGGGGCTAGTCAAATCTGGGGAACGTGGTGGCCATTTTACATACCTGATAAAAATTTTAATATAAATATCTTATCTTTAAATACCATTCTTTCTATTATTTAAACATTCCTTTTTATTATTGAAATATTTCCACTTAGTAAACACTGACAATCACTCATATCGCTACCAAACATTTTCCAGGAAAACAATGCATTGTCTGGATTTACATTAAAAAAAAAATTTCAATTATTTTTTTTCAGGAAAGACAAAGATATCTCAAGAAATAATTGTTGTATACCATACAAGAAAGTAAAACATGACACCAAATACTGCCGATAAAAACAAAAAAAAAAAAGTAATTAACTTTGTCAATCTGAAAAATAAGTGGCCAAGCAAGTTGTAGTGTTTTCGTCATTTATGATTAAATCGGATGAAATAAACAAGATGGGGGCAACTAAAATGAAAGTGTCCAGGTGAACAAAATAGCCTTATGTTTAATACAGTTTAGTAGCAAAATTGCTAAAAATCATAACTTTTGATTTTCTTTGTTTAAAGAAAAGCTACTTGATTGTTTAAGATAATATTTTGAATATGGCATCTTCGTTCGATAGCGGGTATACAGGGTGGAACGATAAATTTGTCGCACTAAAGAAAACAACACTACAGCTTTATTTTAAAACTTTTATTGAAAAAAATCCATTCAGGTAACTTAATTATATAGTAGAGCTGACATCTGTACAATGTAGCCGCCTTCAACCTCAGTCACCACCTCGATACGGGTCCGAAACTGGGAGCATGCTTTTTCTGCAAGTGCTGGCATGATCTCGGCGATTAGGCTGGCTTTGGTGTTGTGGGAGGTCATGTTTGTGATGTTCTCGATGTATGGCCAAACGAAGTAGTCCTGCGGGTTCAGGTTGGGGAAGGAGGAGGGGGCCAGTGAGAGAAGGGTACAGAGTTGTAGTTGTAGCACTCCTTCTGAAGCAAAGCCTGGCTCTCTTTGGATTTGTGGGTCAGCACCGAATCCTACTCTGGTGCAACCAGATCAGACTGTCGGAAGATAACTCCCTGACACAAATGCACCTACATTAACACCTTTTTGCTTTTGTTTTTTTCTTTTAATCATTTGCACAACTAAGTTATGTTCTGCTAAGCCCAAAACAAAAACAACAATCCCCCCCTCCCTCCCTCCCCCTTTTTTTTTCTTTTTCCACCTCCACCTCCCTACTGGTTTCCTAACTTAAAGCATACCAACCAATAATACTATAACCCTTTCCCTTTGCAAAACTCAATCATGTTCTGCAGGGCTGAGAATGAAAACAACAAAATCCACCACATGAACACCAAACCAAGCACTATGATTAATGGAGGGAGTAAAACAAAACAACCAAACTAAAATTCATGAATAAATATTTAAAGATATAAACAACTTGAAGTATAAAAACTCTTTCAAATTGACCAGATCTTACTAGACCCCGTCGGTGGAGCATCAGAATATGCAGATTGCCTCCCTGCAGAGAGTAAAAATCCCTCAGTAGGGCTACCTGTTGACCCTAGGTAGCGACCTGTAATGTCTTGGGATGAGATCCTGGTGGTTCAGCAGACCATGACCTGGGTGCAAAAAAGTTGTGGACTTGCAACACACTACTTGGGCCTTACCTCAGCTAAACAGGGAGGTTGAAGAGGCCCGATCCGATCAACTGGCTAGTCATGTCAAGCCCTAACACTTACACTGGCAAATGTCAATTACAACATTGAAAAAAAGTAAAGTCTAAAGAGAATACAATATCTTCTTACTCTTTACATGCAAACCAAGTAAGTGTTAGAAGATGGTGGAAAGGGTCAATCAATTGCTGAGATAAAACCACACAACTCCTCCCTACCCAATTTTTTTTTTTTTTTTTACAAGGAAGTCACCACTTATCAAGGCCCGGAAGCCACTTGGGGATAAGGGTTATTGCGTGTTGTACAGTAATCAATGGGACAATATCGTAGTAATCGTTAGTCATGGAGATTTGATAAAGTGTCTTACTTAAGGGGGCGGTTCATCAGGAACTTGTTTATGTTGGACTTGAAGACATCCAAGTTGTAGTCAGGTGGGAAACAGGCAAACGGAAGAGAGTTCCACAGGTGTGCACTTCTAAGAAAGAAGCTTTGTTCATGGAATCTATGTTTTTATTTAGGCAGAGTGGGGAAAATTAATGACAGTGGCTTCAGCTAGACGGGTGTTTTTCGTGAAAGATTGGCGAGGAGGGACCAGAGATTGGAGCTCAGACGAGCATCTACCATGGAAATAACGATAAAACGACAGGCTCACAGCGTCCCTTCTGTAGGAGAGAGGTTGCAGAGAAGAGAAAAGGGCATCCCCCACTAGGCTACGAAGTCTATTTTGTACTCTGTCAAGGCAGGATAGGCGTTTTCAGCAACTCCTGTCCAGATGTGGCAGCAGTACTCCATCCTTGTTTCCATTAAACTGGGAAAATCAAACTAAATGAGGAATCAGAAAACGATGGCACAAACTCAACTGATTGAGAATATCTTTTTTGTATCCCTGGAATCAAAGGCCGAATGGGTTCCCGGTGATGCAAAGATAAGTGGGTCCAGCAGACGAGCCTCATTCTGACATTTGGAAAATTTATGCTAACAACCAGTGAAGCTACCGAAAAGTAACCCTTTTGAATGAAGATGGATACAAACAATATTTTTTTAAATTAATTTCTTAATTTTACTTAAAAACAAAATGTAAACATATATAAACAAAATATTTTAGAAAATAATTTCTTAATTTTAAATAAAAATTGATTGTAAAGAATTTAAAAAAAAAATAATCATTGAAAAATATTGCAAAGTGTTTACATAGCTGGTTCTTTGGGATAATAGGGGCGCCTGAAAGCGTTTTTTTTTTTTTTTTTTTTTTTTTTTAAGTTTGAAACACAAGTAGTGGCTAGTTAACTTAAAACAACAAGGGCGCACGGCGGAAATTCTTCAGAGTTTAAATGTATTGTAATGCTTTTATGGTGGTCGAAAAACGTTTTTCAGTCACCATATTACTTCCTATTTACTTGCCTCCCCACGAGGGCAGAGTTAGACACAAGAAGAAATGAAGTGGTGAAATTTAAAGTTAAGCTAAAAGTAATTTTTTTTTTAATTCAAGGAATTAAAGAAAAAAATTTTAAAAAATGTCGAACATTTATTCATATAAACATAATGAACAAGTGCAAATAAAAAAATAAATAATTGCAACCAAAGGCAAGATAAGTCAACGTAAAAAGAAAAACAGATGTGTTTAACAGCAAAGTTCAAATGTTTGTTTGCATAAAGCAGGTCAACAAAATTTTTTTTGATAAAGAAATATTTTTGTAAATAAAACAATTCGGAGAGGTTAATTTACTTTCTTTATCCATCATTCGAAGGGTCAATGCTGGTAGAAGCACCGGTGTCACATGTCACGTGACCTAACTGTTCAGATTTTTCAGAACAAGGCTTGTCTGCTGGACCCACTTATCTTTGTATCACCCCCCCCCCCCAACATCTCCCACATTTGGGCTCTGAAGAGGGTGCGGAACAAAAAAGATGAAATAACCAAATATATATGGAAATCGAAAAAATTAATCAATAACACTAAAACTAAAAGAACACACTCTGATGTATCCGACTCAAACAGCAGCTAGAATCCATATCAGTGGAAAACTACCCTCCAGAATTTATAGAAAAGAAAAATTTCCCAAGATTCCTAGCAATAGGAATCTTAGTTCACCGATTTTTTTTTTTTTCTCTTCTATTACCATTTCTAATCAAAAAAGTTACTACACAAATTTGCATACCAAAGACAGTAAAAAAAAAAAGTGAAAAATGGCAATCTTCTGATCGAAGTAGACACTCATAAATATGCTCAGAATCTCTTAAAAATGAAAAACTTCCACATCTATCAATGTAGAACATTTGCCTATGAAAAATTAAACATCTCAAAAGGCATCGTAAGAAGCCACGAACTAACCATAGCAACATCCGACAAAATCAAAACAATCCTAAGAAAACAAGGTGTAATAGACCACACCCGAATTAACATTAAAAGGAATGGTCAAACCATACCCACAAATACACACATCCTGACTTTTAACGCCTCCACTATCCCACAGGAAATTAAAATCAGATACGTAATTGGAAAAGTTGAACCATATAATCCAGCCCCTCTAAAATACTTCAAGTGCTATAAATAATAGAGAAACCTGTAAAGGGCACAGAACATGTGGAAAATGCAGCATAAAGGAACCAAATCATTCAGAGGACGAATGCCCAAATGAAATTAAATGTCCAAACTGCTATGAAAATCACTCAGCTTATTCAAAAACCTGCAAAATTTTTAAAAAAGAAAAAGAAATTATGGAGGTGAAATACAAGAAAGACATTTCCTTCCCAGAAGCCAGGAAAATTGTAAATTCCCTCCAAAGAACAAACACCTATGCGGAAATATATTATTTAATTAATTGGAATTCATTATTGAGATGAGTATTTTTCATTATTTTATTGAGATGAGTATTATTTATATTAATTTATTTATTGCGGACTGTTATCCTCATCTTTTTAGTTGTTGTTTCATGACGTTTCGGCCAACTATTCCTCTGGCCTTCGTCAGGTGGTTACCGCAACGAGATAGGAACTCCGAATCTCCTAACTACATTGGTGAGACGGCAACAACTATGGAAGGCAGTAATTGCTAAGAATGCAGCTAGGAGATTCAGAGTTCCTATCCCATCCTGGTAACTACCTGATGAAGGACAGAGGAATAGTTGTCCAAAACATCATGAAACAACAACAAAAAAAGATGAGGATAATAAATGAACCTATGCGGAAATCAGCCAAAAACCTAACCAAACAAACTATGAAGATTCTTTCAAAAAACTAATATCTGAACTCAAAGATCTAATTAAAATCCTAAAAAAAAAAAAAAAAAAAAAAAAAAATCAACAGGAATTAAATAATGCCTACTACAACACCCAGAAGTGATCTAAGCCAGAAACAAACCCTTAAGAGCAAACCAGGACCAGACCTAACTAAACAAAAACTACAAATAAAAATCTTAAAAGGAATATAAAAAAGCAGACCAGGACACAATGTTAAAAATATATCATGCACATATTAGATCAAAATTAGACTATGAGTGCATCGCATATAGCTCTACCTGTAAATCCTATATCCAAAAAATTAACAATTATCCAAAAACTAAGGATTAAGACTTAGTCTGGGAGCATACCGAACATCACCCATGGAAAGCCTATATATAGAAGCAATGAACTCCCATTACATTTAAGAAGGCAGAAATTATCAATACAATACGCAATGAAACTACAAAGTAATCCAAACAATCCAACACATGAGAAAACCTTTAACCTGCAATATACAAACTTTTACACTAGCAAACCAAAAGATAGACCCACTTTTGGGCATTGTATCAAAGAACTCAAATTAATGAAAACTCTAATAACATAGTCACACACAAAGTAACAGACCACCATTGACATTGAAAAACCCAAGCACTTATTTAACTCTTTCTCCATTTTATTTCAGTATTTAATTTGTGTATTTCTGTTTTATTAAATGCTAGCCTTTTTTTTTTTTTTTTTTTTTTTTTTTTTTCCTCGTACATATGTTTATTTATCCACCGAGTTGATAGCAAAAATTACGAATTATACTCATTTTTAGTTCGTGTGAGGGGAATCTATCACCATACTTTCCCTTAAACACGTCTGTTGGACTTTTATTAAGTACAATACTTAATAGTTTTTTTTTTTTTTTTTTTTTTTTTTTTAATGGAGAGTAGAAAACGCATTGTGGATGCGTTATCGGCAGCTCCTGTTACTCTCGCTTCTTCTTATTTGTCCCTCAGTCCTCATTTTTTTAAATGAGTGATTTTTCGGACAAAGGGAGAAGAAAAAGCTGTTTTCTAGGTTGGCAGTATTTTTGCGAACAGTTGGCTGAGATGGCGGAAATTTTCTGTTTCTATGTCTATCCTTGTAGCCATGTTACTAGTAAGGGTGCTGGAGGTAAACGTTTTGTCTGGGCTGACGTTATCTGCCTGATAGTCAGGGACCCGAACCTTGGATTAACCACTAAGGAGGCTGTCCTATCAGCAGGTGCTGCTGTATTGCCATTTGGTGAATGGATTCTGGACCATGCAGTAGCTTCTGGTGGGGCCTCTCGATGCCATACTAGTGGGTAATTGTTACGGCTTTACCTTATCATTAGCTACAAATAAAAAAAAAAAAAATTCTTCGTTTCTTTTTCTCTCTTAATTTCCCCTCTCTGTCCTGCTCTAAGTAAATCTGTCGACCTAGTCCACAAATTCCAAAATTTCATCATGACAAGTTTCAAGAAAAAATACACGATTAAACCCGGTTCCCCAACTTCCAACGTAGACCCCTACTACCATGTCTCCTTCTCCAACATCAGGGGTCTTCGTTCTAACCTTCCAGAGGTTGAAACCCAATTACAGGAGACTAAACCAGACCTTTTATTTTTAAGTGAAACTGGCATTGGACAGGCTATTTCCCTAGATGAGTTTGCAATTTCAGGATACTCTAACTTAACTTCTAAATCTGACCCCCAAGATCGCCATGGGCATGGAATATGTGCCTATATTAAAGATAGCTTTCCATGTGGGAGGGACATCTCCAGGGAAGATCCTAACTTACCCTATATGTGCTTCCGGGTTGCTTTAGCTCACACTACTGCATTTATATTTACTCTCTATCGCCCCCACAACAGTGGAGTTACTATCTTTCAAAGCATATCTGAGAAAATTGACCAAGTCCTTTCTACTTATCCTTCAGCTAACATTCACGTATGTGGAGACTTCAATGTTCACAACGTCGAATGGTTGACCCACTCAAACAAGACCGATGATGAGGGGAGGTTCTGTCATGATTTCTCCATTGCCTATGACCTCACTCAGATTGTTCAGGAACCTACCCGTGTGCCCGATAATGACGGCCAGTATGCGAGCCTACTAGACCTTTTTCTCACAACTTGCCCTGAACTATGTTCAGTTTCTGTTCTGTCGCCTCTTGGATCTTCCGACCACTCTGTTGTATCAATTAAGATAAAAATGAAATGTAATAAGTCCCCAGACGTACCTCTTCATCGTACAGTATATCGATACACTAAGGCTGACTGGGATAGCTTCCGTACATTTATATCTGATCTACCTCTGCATTCCATGTTTAAAAAGGATGTGTCCTCTATAGTATTAGACCTAACTGAATGGTTAATTGTAGGTATTGACCATTTCATACCCTCTAAAAAGTTTCAGAAAAAACCTAACAGCCAGCCATGGTTCTCTCCAGAATGTGCTGCTGCCATTGCGCACAGAAATCACTTTTTCCACTGCTTCAAACGTAATAGATGTATGGAAACTAAAGCCGTTTTCAGGACTGCCAACAACCATTGTAAGAAAGTAATAAGGAACGCAAGAGTGTTATATGCTCAATCTGTTAAGTCCAAAGTAGCTGAGCAGCGGCTTGGTTCCCACCAGTTTTGGCAAATAGCAAACAGAATCCTGAACAGAAGCGTGTGCTCCATCCCAACTATTATCAATGGACCTGAGGTAATCTCGTCAGCATCAGACAAAGCCAAACTCTTTGTCAAGAACTTTGCAGCTAATTCTACCCTTTGCGACCAAGACCGCCAACCCCCAATATTTCCTCCTGTATCAGAAAACACGCTATGTGATATACGTATATCTGTACGTGATGTTGTGAAGCTAATCAAAAACCTTGATTCGAGTAAAGCAACTGGCCCTGATGGTATTCCAATTATAGTACTCAAAAAACTTCAACCTGAATTAGCGCCCATACTTACAAAACTGTTTAAACGTTGTCTTAAGGAGAATAGTTTCCCATCTCCCTGGAAAATCTCATCAGTATGCCCTGTATTAAAGAATTCAGGTGATCGCTCATCCCCCTCTCAGTACAGACCAATAAGTCTCCTGTGCGTCATGAGTAAGTTGCTAGAATCTGTGTTAAATACCGAAGTAATCAAACATCTCAACAAAAATAACCTTCTTAGTGACACTCAATATGGTTTCCGTTCTGCTAGATCTACAGCAGATGTCCTTACAGTTATATCGCATAGGATTAGCAAATCTCTCGACGGTGGCAATCTTTCTAGGGCAATTGCTCTTGACATATCTAAAGCCTTTGATAGGGTATGGCATAAAGGTTTACTTCATAAGATCGCTAGCTATGGTATAGCTGGAAAAGTCTTCTCAATTATTAAATCATTTCTTTCTGATAGGTTCATAAGAGTAGTAGTTGAGGGGCAAAAATCAGAAGCTCACAGTATTAATGCCGGTGTCCCTCAGGGATCCATCCTGGGCCCAACTCTTTTCCTGATCTACATTAATGATCTTCCAAATCATATCCTTACATCATTTGTAGACATTTATGCTGACGACACTACCATTTATGGTAGCACATCTAAGACAGTAAACGACCAAGTTCTCTCCAATTCTCTCTCCTCTGATCTTGAGCACGTAGTACAATGGGGAAAGGAGTGGCTGGTTACTTTTAATGCATCTAAAACCAAGCTTCTCTCTTTACATCATCAACATTCTAATCCACATTTGTCATCAATTGAAATGAATGGCTCTCATCTTCAGGAGGCCTCAAGTTTTGACAAGCTTCTGGGCTTGACCATTACTCCTGATCTTAAATGGAACACGTATATCAAATCTGTTGCCAAGGCCGCTGGAAAAATGGTGGGATCTTTCTATCGATCCAGTAGATATCTCACTGCTGATGCTATTCTCTACCTATATAAGAGCCAGGTACGTCCAAGGATGGAATACTGTTGCCACATCTGGGCAGGAGCTGCTAGAAAGGACTTGTCCTGCCTTGATAGAGTTCAAAATAGACTTCGTAGCCTCGTAGGAGATGTCCTTTTCTCCTCCTTGCAACCTCTATCTCACAGAAGAGATGTTGCGAGTTTGTCTCTGATGTATCGTTATTTTCATGGAAAGTGTTCAACTGAGCTTCAATCTTTGGTCCCCCCTCGCCAAACTTTCACAAGAAACACTCGTCTAGCTGTAAACACTATCAATAATTTCCCCCACTCTTTATCTGTGCCTAAACCTAAACGTAGATTCCATGAACAAAGCTTCTTTCTTAGAACTGCACGCCTGTGGAATTGTCTTCCGTTTTCCTGCTTTCCGGCTGACTACAATATGGTTGTGTTCAAGTCTAAAGTAAATAAGTTCTTGATGAGCCGTTCCATATAAGTTATTAAATTTACCAAATTTTCATTACTAATGATTACTATATTGACCAATTTCTACTGTACACTCTTTAACCCTTATCCTTGAGTGGCCTCTGGGCCTTGATAATGTGGTGATGCCTTTGTAAAAAAAAAAAAAAAAAAAAGCCACTTTGGCGAACTACAATACAAAGAAATATACATGGATGGAGCTAAAACAACAAAAGGAACAAGTGCAGCCTGTACAGATGGACAAAACCATCTCCAAATAAGACTCCCCTATAGATGCATCAATATACACAGTGGAATTACAGACCATCAAGATGACACTTGAACTAATAAAAAAACAACAAAGGGGAAAACTTCATTATATACACTGATTCTTTGTCAAGCATCTTAGCTCTAAGAGGAGAAGAGTTTGAACACCCCTGCATAACAGGCATAATAAATGAATACAATAAAATGATGAAAAAGGAAAAGATTGTCCTAGCCTTGATACTAATTCATGTTGTTATAACAGCCAATGAAAAAGTCGACAAACTAGCCAAAGAAGTTATGAATAGAAATATAATAAACATCAAATCCCATACACAGATTTCAGTAAAACATAAAAGATTACAATAGAAGTGACAAACAGAATGAGATGCGCACACCCAAAATAAATTACACAAACTTACAATTAAAAAGGAAAACAAAACAGTAATAAAAGGATGAAAAGAATACACTCATACTTAATTGAAACTATAAAAAAAACGCACATTCTGTAACCAACAGATGACAATAAAACACAGACTAACAGAATGCCGGATATGCAAAAACATCCGAATTAAATATTACACAGCAAATAAAATCAAAGAATTATTTCCTACGTTAGCACCACACTAGATCATCGAATACTTAAAAAAAATACAATTCTTCAAATTACTTTAAACAATACCAATAAAACTTTGAAAACAACTAAAAGTTTAAAAAATAATAATTCCAAATTTACGCAACCAAAAAGAAAAAAACACAAACTATCCCAATTCAACAAATGATTTGGCATTAAATGACCCACAGCGGTTGATATGCCATAAAACAATAACAAACCAAACAAATCGAGTCCTGCTGCCACACCCAGGGTCGGCCAGCAGCCACTTGATTGCACCAGGGGATCACCACACTCTTTAACACATCCACGTACACTTTGGTGGTGACTTTCAAGACAACTTTGAAGATGTGAGGTGGCATGATGTGGCCCTCACATTTTTTTTTTTTTACATAGGCATCACCACTTATCAAGGCCTTGAGGCCACTCGAGGATAAGGGTTAAAGAGTATACAGTAGAAACCATGCCAAACACCACAGTGGTTGGAAACGTTGTTTTCATCACCCTGGACACAGGCACGTCCCTGTTATTTGTGGCAATCCAGTGATGCATTTTGAGGGTGTTGGCAATGGTCCTATAGTCATAACTTAGATTGGTAGAGAGCATAAGTTGTACAGTGGCCCATCTCCGATCTCGCTCGTTGAACATTGTGTCACTTCCAGACATGATAGAAAGCTCCTACTGCTCTTGGATTTTGTACACAACTAGCCAACTAGTAGATGGTCTGCAATGAAAAATGATTTTCATTAAACCAAAATGGAATCATGTTGTCCTTTCTAGGGCGACAATTTTATTGTTCCATCCTATATTTTTGTTTTCTTATTTTAACTGATTGCATATATATTATTTATTATAGATAATATTATTCTATGGTGTGAGTGACTTAACCTGTGTCTAAATTGAAATACTGTTTTAATTTGAGTTTACTTATAAAAGGTGATAGTAATCTCCGCGCTGTTTAATTGTGTTTGAGGTTGTGATAGGTGCTGATTCAAGATGTCTTCCTCAAGATTTTATTTTAAATAAATTTAACGATTTTTCCTCATTTGAAATTAAAAGAATTACCATGTTGCAATAAATGAGAGGAGAATGCATTCAGGAAATTGCTATTTTTATATATCTCGTTTATGTTCATTGAGTCTTTTATCTAATCCGCGTTGAGTTTCACCAACGTATATGTGATGGCAATTATGGCACGGGACAGTATGTATACTTGCATTTGATATGGGTTTGTTTTGGAAATGTGTTGTTGTTTTTAATGTTTTTTTATAGTTTGTGATGTGGTTTGTATTATTGGAATTCCTAGTTTGTTTAGAGTGTTGCAAATTATTGGTGTGTGTAGGTAAAAGATATCTAATTATAAGAGAAATGTCTGGTGTGTATGATTTTTGCTTATTGTTTCTGGAAAATATTGGTGTGGATTTTTTCTTTGCATTTAATATAAAATATGTGGAGTATTGCAATGTTTTCATTCACATTTTTATGATACATTTGAATTCTTTGTCCAGATATTCTAAACTACAAATTCTGAATGCACAGAGAAAGAAATCTATCATTCCTGTTTTTATTTTTTTTTTTATTATGGTATGAGTAGAAATGTATGTAATGATTTTTATGTTTTTGCTATAAACTTTCAAGGATAGCTTATTGTTGGATTTTATAAGCATGTCTAGAAATGGTAATGAGTGATTGCTCTTTGTTCCATAGGTGAACTTTATGGAGTGTTTGACTGAGTCTAATTTGTTTTTCATATTCTCTGTGTGTGTTTTCAGGAAGAAAAATTAAATTGTTGTCAATTAGTGTTTTGCGTTTAAAGATAATCTAAACTTGAAAGGGCCAGATTTTAGGGATTCTAAGAATACACAGAGACTAAGACGGTTACCCATAGGAAGACAAAATTTTGTCTGTAGAGAGATTTTGGCTAAATCACCGAAAAGCTATATTTTCTGTCCGCATATTGACTCCTGGGAATAGGGTCCTGGATATGACCTAAAACTATATCCGATGGTGAGGCCCCACCTTGCGGGCCTTGGGGAGTGTGGAGCCATCCTTTAATTGCCATTGCTCCCAGGTCCACTCTGACTCGGAGTGGTAGTACCTGTTAGGGTCCCAACTATGGGTTGAATAGAATCTGACTTAAAAAAAAAATATACTCCATTAAAAATCGTTCCTCAAAATAACTAGATTCGGCATTAAATAACCTGAAGAAGATTGATATGCCGTAAAACAAAAACAACCAACCAACCCTGGAATAGACTGCCCCTAGAGGTTATCACTGCCACAACTGGTCAGTTCAAGGCAAAATTGGATAGGTGCTGGTCAGCTATATTTCTGACTGCATAATTCGCAGCACACCTTACTCTTTCTTTTGTTTGCTTTCCTTCTTTTTTTTTTTTTTTTTTTTCAGTTTTCTCTCTCTTCCTGCACCATCCTTAATGATGACGAAACATGTAATTTTTTAACCTATGCTGAATAAATTGAATTAAAATTAAATCATGTTAGTGATAAGTCTAATAATTTTGATATAGGCGTCTGAAAGAAAAGTTAATGTTGTGTATTATTCTAATTGTTTTTTTTCCTTTGATTTTTAGTTGGAACCGAATCTCCAGAAACACTTGAATGAGGTGTATCCCGACGGCATTTGGACGAACAACGCCAAAGTGATCACAAATTCTTGGTTAAGAGACGGACTAAAACCTCGGTGTATCAGTCGAGACCTCAAATGGGGGACACCAGTGCCGCTTGAAGGTTTTACGGACAAGGTGAGTTTCAATGCGCTGCCATGAAATCCAAATTAAAGATTTTTTTTGTTTTCCAAAAATCTTTTCAGATTGTTTTCTGTGTGTCAGCACAAGATGAAATGGTCTGTCAAATTAGAGATAGGGCGATTCCAATATTTTTTCCAATTCCGACTCTTTGATACTATTAGGTTGAGAAGAAAGTTCTTGCAGAATTTTAAATTTTGATTTTAAAAGATGTATTTTCGAATAAGTTTTTGTTATACCTTTACTTTATATATCATTTTAATGAGCGTTTTTTGCTCTCTTTAATCATATAAATTACAATCGTTTTAAAACAATTATGTATTCTTTTCAGAACGTTGAATACAAGATGGAAAAAAAGCAAATTCACACAATTTTCTTATTTCGATTCAAGCTAGGTTGAAAAGCTGCTGAAACAGCTCGCGATGTCAATGAAACATTTACTCAGAAACTACTACTAAACACACAGCACAATGGTGGGTTAAGAAATTTTGTGGTGGAGATGAGTCTTGAAGATGATGAGTGCAGTGGTTGGTCATCGGATGTTGATAACGATCTTAGTTTAAGCCAATCCACGCACAACTGTTCGAGAACTTGCTTCTGACTTAGACGTAACATATATGATAATTTCCAACCACTTGGGAGAGATTGGAAAGACAAAAAATCTTGATAGATGGGTTCCTCTCAAATTAAACGACAACCAAAAGAAACGCTGTTATAAAGCGTCATCTTCCCTTCTTTTACGTAACAAGAACAGCACGTTTCTCAACCAAGTTGTGACTTGTGATGAAAAGTGGATTCTTTACAACTGGTAACGCTCAGTTCAGTGGTTACACGCTGATGAAGCACGACACTTCCCAAAGCCAGGGTTGCACCAAAAGAAGGTCATGCTGACTGTTTGGTGGTCTGCGACTGGTTTCATCCATTACAGTTTTTTGGATGCAGGCGAAACCATTGTGGCGGTGAAGCACTGTAGACAAATGGATGAAACACATCAGAGAATTCGACGACAACACCCAGCATTCGTCAACAGAAAAGGTACAATTCTCCTCCACAATAATGCTTAACCGCATGTTGCTAAACTGACCCTGCAGAATTGGGCTATGAAACTCTGCCTCGTCCGCCATAATCTCTAAACCTCTCACCGACTGACTACAACTTTTTCAAGCATCTTGACAACTTTCAAAATGATGTCAAAAACGCCTCCGACGACTTCATCGCCACCAGAATGCAAGATTTTTACGTTACTGGCATGAATACACTGTTTCGATCAATAAACATTTGTTTGAGCCGAAGCATGTTCATCTGAAAGTTAAAAACTGCAAGAACTTTGTCAACCTGATATTAGCATGCACCCCCGCCAAGTGTTGGAAAGTGGGTGAGAAAAAAAAAAAAAGATGAATAACAAAAGACAATAGGAAACGTGTTTATCGGAAGAACAATGGGATTGGTCGAAAGACAATTGATAGGAAGTTGTTCACCAAGGAACACAAAAGAAAATATGGGGTGGGAGTATTGGTCAAGGTGTGACAGTAACAGAACTAATGGTTAATCAAGGTGTGGCAGACAAAAGACTGAACAGAAAGTAAATTAGTTTTAAGATTGTTAATGATGGTTATTAATGATGATTGTTAATGATGGTTAAAGTTTGCGACAGTTGCCAATTGAACACAGTTAATGACTTGTGCATTCATTGTTTTTGTGGACTGTTATCTTCATAGTCGTTGTTTCACCATGTTTCGGCTAACTCATCCTCCGGTCTTCTTCAGGTGATTAATTGCAATGGGATAGGAACGCTGAGTCTCTTTGCTCTATCCTTAATAATTACTGCCTTCCATAGTTGTTGTTGTCTCACCATGTATTGGCCAACTAATTTTCTGGCTGGCTTTGGGTAGGATTGAAACCGTTATCTTCAGACAATGTTTACCTGGAACTGTAAAGAGTCAATGCCTCTATCCACTGCACCATGGGCCCCGAAGAAGACTAGATAAGAACAGAAAATTGGATTTTTAAGATCTTAAAATCCAACCTTAATTGTCCTTCGGGGCCCATGGCACAGTGGATGGAGACGTTGAATCTCTATGGTTCCAGGTGAGCATTGTCTGAAGACAGCGGTTTCAATCCTAAGGATTAGTTGGCCAAAACGTGGTGACAATAACTATTTAATGCGAATAAGTAATGAGACTCAGGATTTCTATTCCCTTGTGGTTAATCGCTTGAAGAAGGCCAGAGGATGAGTTGGCCGAAATGAAGATAAGGATAAGTTTGCAAAAAGATGAATGCTCAAATTATGAAACCTCATCTTAAATAAAATAAATTTTTTGTTTAATAAATAAAAAGTTAAAAAATTTTAAAATAAATTTTTAAAAAATCAAAAATAAATAAAAATAAAAAATTAGAGAAAATAAAATATTTAAAAAATGTTTAAATAAGAAATCAAAAATTTTAAATAAATATAATAATAAATAAAAAAATTAAAAATAATAAATAAATAAAAATAATTGGAAAATAAATTAAATAAATACAAATTAAAAATTAAAAAATAGATTTAAAAAATTTTAAATAAAATAAATTTTAAAAAATAAATAAAATAAAAAATTTTTTTTAAATAAATAAAATAAATTTTAAAAAATAAATAAAATAAAAAAATTTTTTAAATAAATAAAATAAATTTTAAAAAATAAATTAAATAAAAAAATTTTTTTTAAATAAATAAAATAAATTTTAAAAAATAAATAAAATAAAAAAATTTTTTTAAATAAATAAAATAAATTTAAAAAAAAAAATAAAATAAAAAAATTTTTTAAAATAAATAAATGGTTAATTACTGTTGCGGAAGCAGATTGTTGCTTGGAAGAGATGAAGAAATGGATTGATCAACTAACTGATGGACACAGCCTTGACAGAAAACTAAAATGTAGACGTTAGCGTTTAGAAGGCCGATGGTGTCACACACACACACACACACACACATATTGCAATCAAGAAATGTGAGACAAGGGTCTGAAAGTGAGATTGAAAAGTCAGTTTCCTTGAGATGGGGCACTCTGACCCACAAAAAGTGCCTGGGCAGTCTTATTGGCATTCCCTGGTTGGAGTGCTTCACACGATTAGTAATAAACTAACCCCCGGGAAGTTGGGCCTCCTAGAACTGCACAGTATCAACTTCATACCATAATCAATAAGGAAAATATTTTTACAAACTTTTTAAATTTTTTTAGAAGACTACTCACACCTGAGAGTATCTCATACCAAACAAGGCCACCATTCGACCATGCATGGAGTATTTTTGCCACGTTTGGTCTGGTGCATCTACCATTAGCCTCTCCCTCTTGGATAGGGTTCAGAAAAGGGTTTCCAATCTAACAGATTCCACTTTGTCAACTAAGCTCCAACCCCTGTCCCATCGCCGCAATGTTGCATCTCTGTACCTGTTTTACAAATATTTTAATGGAATGTGTTCTGATGAAATCGTTGCACTTGTGCCTCCTCGATGTACATATCCCCGGAAAACTCGCTTAGCAACAAAATCTCACCCCTTCACTGTTGATGTCCCTAAATGCCAGAAAGCTTTCCACTGTAATAGTTTCTTCCCTCGAACAGCTAGACTTTGGAATTCTCTTCCGGAGGAGTGATACATTATTGATGAATCTTTTGGAAGGGGTTTTATATTAAAGTTCAATATTCAAGATGATGGGTCAGCGTGATGTTATATAATAACAAAAGACTACACATTACCTTCGTTGAAATGACGACGAAGACAAAGGCTTACATAACAATATGAAGACATTTATTTTTGACTAGTAATCAGAATGATGGGAATTCGATGCCGTGTTAGATTTCTACATTTTGTCCTCCCCTCTCGGCCTCGGTTCTAAAAGGAGCTTAGGCTAATTTTCTTTCCTCTCTCAACTGCCAAACTGCTAACTCTCTGGTTCTCTTCTTTAACCCTAACTGTATACATGGAACTATATTTCTTTGTGACGTCAGAACATGGTCAACATGTGCCTGTTTTGCATGTGGATTTTGCATCTGCTTCCAACACAGTTCTGGCAACACAAAAAACATTCCTTAATTTCCATTGTCCCATGCTACCTACTCTGACCTAATTTGTTGTATAGTTATTTCTACTATAATGGACAATTCACTATATTCCTGGAATCGCATCTAAATAGCAATATGTATTCTTTTTAACTTTTCATCACTTTTTGATTCTCAGGTATATATCCATTGATATCTTATATGCTTTTATGTAGAGTGATGCGGTTCTCAATTGTGTCTGTGTCGGATATATACTCGAGAGTCAAAACAATGCTAAGAATATTCTATTGTCATAGCCCTAATAATAACAGAAGACGAAAACACATTACCTTGTTGAAATGACAAATGAAGGCAAAGGTTAACAACAAATACGAAGACATTTATTTTGGTGATGAGAAAGATTAGAATTCGATGCTGTGTTTGATTTCTACATTTTGTCTTACCCTCTCTGCCTCGAAAGGAGTTTAGGTTAACTCTCTCTCCTCTCTCAACCGCCAACCTGCTAACTCTCTGGCTCTCTTCTTTAACCCTAACTATATACATGGAACTATATTTCTTTGTGACATCAGAACATGGCAAACATGTGCGTGTTTTGCATGTGGATTTTGCATCTGCTTCCAACACAGTTCTGGGAACACAAAAAACATTCCTTAATTTCCACTGTCCCATGCTACCTACTCTGACCTTACTTGTTGTATAGTTATTTCTACTATAATGGACAATTCACTACATTCCTGGAATCGCATCTAAATAGCAATATGTATTCATTTTAACTTTTTTATCATTACGTTCAATTCCATCATTCTCCTTTAATAGATATTATTTTCAATCCGAATTACTTCATTCCTCTAAATACTGGGAGCTGTCCCCTTTAACATTCATAGGGCAAACCTCATGTTAAAATTTTTAAACCCCGAATCATAGGTTCAATAGCAATACAAAATAATAGTTTTTTTCATAAATTGTAGATATTAAACCCTTCTCTGGAATTCTCACCCATTTTTTTCTTTCCAGGTTTTTTATGTCTGGTTCGATGCTCCAATTGGTTACATATCGATCACAGCTAATTACACGGACAAATGGGAGAGTTGGTGGCAGAATTCTGAACAGGTAAAAAAAAACTTCATTCTATTCTTCCTGAGAGTGAAATGAATTTTCCTACCCTGAGGGATACAACATAGTCATCTTCAAAAAAGATTTATCATAAACCATTGTCATAAGTAATTACATTTTAAATCCTCTCATATTAGTAATTACATTTTAAATCCTCTCATATTAGTAATTACATTTTAAATCCTCTCATATTAGTAATTACATTTTAAATCCTCTCATATAAGTAATTACATTTTAAATCCTCTCATATTAGTAATTACATTTTAAATCCTCTCATATTAGTAATTACATTTTAAATCCTCTCATATTAGTAATTACATTTTAAATCCTCTCATATTAGTAATTACATTTTAAATCCTCTCATATTAGTAATTACATTTTAAATCCTCTCATATTATTCTTTGTCATTCAACTGACAATCTATACGTCTCATGAACCTTTGTCCTCGAGTGGCTTTTAGATTGATTTTCTCTCTTCCTTTTTCCATTTATTTTCTCAGTTTTTTTGTTTTTTTTCCACATTTTTTTCCCCCATTTTTTTCACAACGTTTTTAGTCACGTGTTTTCGAGTTTTTCCATCACGTTTTTTTTTTTTTTTTTTTTTTTTCCCCCAAGTTTTTTTCTTCACATTTTTTTGTCTTCACGTTTTTTGGTCCCCCATTCCTCTGACAAAGGAGGGGTTGGATCTAGTAATTCACTCCCGTTCATCCATTCATTTGTTTGCACTTTCTCAATAACCACAGCTTTGATTTTTGTGAAATTTTGCACAAACATTAGTCATGGTGAAAGTAAATTTTTGCCAGAACGGATTTTCTGAGATGAGGGGTAAAATTACTCTCAAATCATTTGTTTGTTTACACTTTTCTCAATAAGCACTCCTTGAATTTTTTAAAAATTTGCACAAACATTATTCACGGTGAAAGCAAATTTTTAACTTGTTCTCCTGTCATTGTTTTCTTCCATTCAAAAACAATTTTTTTTTACTTTCTACAAATTCTGCAAAACAACAACAAAAAAAAACCTAAATTCTTTTCTTTTGTTGCAGGTGAAAATGTACAACTTTTTGGGTAAAGATAACGTTCCATTTCACAGTGTAATCTTCCCTTGCACGTTACTCGGTACAAAAGAGAACTACACAATCGTCGATAGTGTTGTGGCCACAGGTGAGTCCCTCATACCTATTCCATAAATAGTTAAGTGCATAAAATTAAGGCACAAAGATGTGAAAGTTATCACAATTGCGCTAAATAGTTGTTCGCTTATGAGCTTGCACTAATTCTATCAAATCTTTTTTTTTTTTTTTTGTAATTTGAAAAAAATTTTACTAATTTCAACATGACATGAGTAAGTAATAGTGTTTTTATTTTAAATGCCTTTATTTTTTATTTATTTATTATTTTTTTTTTAAGTCATCTGTTTCTAATACACAAAAACTGAAGGTTCAGTCACCCAGTGTTTACGAAGGTTTTACCCAGAGCTGTCATTTGCAAAATGAAACAAGATTTTTTTTTTTTTTTTTCAAATTATAGTTTTTTAAAATAAACAAACAAAAAAATTGATAATTTAATTTTTTATTTGTTCGTTTATTTTTAAAAAATATATTTTGAAAAAAAATTTTTTAAAAATGAAAAATTGTTTCTTCATTTTGCAGATGACAGCTCTGGACCAAAACCTTTGTAAACACTGGGTTATGGAACTTGGAGATAAACTTAATTAAGACTTCTGATTATGACTGAAGGAACAAGAACAATATACCTCCCAGGATTAAATAAAGGATGAACTAGAAAAAAATCAGAGGTTACATCGTCGGTAGAAACGTTGCGAAAATAACAACCAAGATGAGAATAATAGTCGGAATATTTTTTATTATGTTTTATTTATTTACTACCAGGCCGCCCGGTGTTGCCCAGTCGTAAAATATGCATAAATATTTTAATTAATGCAGAAACAAGTGTATGCGAGTATTGTTTCTTTTCTAAACAGTTCACTTCTCGTAAGTAAAAAAAAATACTCAAGCTGAGATTGAAACCAAAACCTAAAGCAGTGAATCAAGTATGATAACCATTAGACCAGCTTTACACGATCTTTACAAAGTGTTTTCAAACTTACTATTCTTAACATAAAGAAGCTCTCATGTTTCATGGCCATGCATGTGTATTCATGAAACATTTGACAAACGAATAAAAATCTTATGACACTCCCAAATATCAATTTTGCAATTTTGACCCCTTAACAGCCCTTTTTTCTGGATGAAAGCTGATTAAAAAGTTTTCTACATATCTGAATACCTTATATACTAAATTTCAAGTCTGTAGATCAAAAATTTGTTGAGTATATAGGTTGAGAAGTGTCCTCACACAATTCTTACTTTTATAGATATATAGATTTAAGGTTGTTTTTTGTTTTAATTTTTTTTTTCTTTTTTTTTTTTTTTCAGAATACCTTAATTATGAAGATGGTAAATTCTCCAAGAGTCGAGGAGTTGGAGTCTTTGGAGATAGCGCCAAGGACACAGGAATTCCAGCTGACATCTTCAGGTTTTACCTTTTGTATGTACGTCCAGAGTCACAGGTAAGTTTTTTTTTTTCTTTTTTGGTTTTTGATAAGAAGGCGAGGTTTTTGATTTCTTCTGCTTCTTTGGAAAGGAAGGATTATTTCAAATGACTTCTTCAGCATCAAAAACAATAGATCTACTTGAATCTTGTTTAAGAATTTTTGAGATTGTTGTTGTATGACATTCACCATAGGTGGGTTGAATTGTTATAGAGTGTGGTGTCATCAGCATATATACCCATCTCAAAGGCAGTTTTGTCGGGGAGGTCATTAATAAATATTAGGAACAATAGAGGTCCAAGGATAGACCCCTGAGGCACTCCCACATTTATATCATATTGTTTAGATATACTATTAAATTATTTTTTAAGTCTTAATAAAAATACCATTAAAATATTTTTTTTAAATATTGAAAATAAAATCGAAATACATTGTTCTGTAATTGCATAGTATTATTGTGGATGCAAGAATTCGGTCCCTTTATCACAAAACTATCTGATGTTTTCCATGTAATAACATATGGTAGGTTCATTATAAAGGGGCGTAACTGTTGTATCCACAATACCGGAAATTCAAAATTTTAAAGTAAAACGAACACAGTGTAGATCAATCTACAATGGGGAAAGCAACATTTAATCATGCTTAGTTAGTCAAATATAAGTGGGTCAGCGAATGCAAATATGATTGTAAATAGACATATTTTTGTGTATGCAAAAAGGCATTTGTTTGGCACTGAAAACAAAACGAATGTAAGCTGTAAATTGTTGACCAGTTTTGTTGCGCATTAGAAAACTTCATGTAAATAACTGTATGACCTTTTAAAATTACTTTATAAAATAAAGAAATAAATGAAAATTATTTTTATTTGTTGCCAATTAAGTTTTTTGGTTTATTATATTGTTTATATATCAAACTAGCTGGGGTGGGGGTCTTTGCCTGGTTGTAAAATACGCTTAAATATGATATTTTAATTTGTCCATATTCCACATATATTATTATAGTCATAATTTCAAAAGTAAAAAAAAAGAAAAGTATTTAGGTGCCATCAGCTAGAATCGAAACCAAAACTGTAGCATTCAAAGATGATGACTTTACCACTGTTAAGCATAGAAACTAATTAAAAATAAACTAAGATGAATGTACAAAATGTTCAACAAATTTTTCAATTTTAACTCATAAAAACAATTTTAACTGACTAAAGACTCATAAAAACAATTTTAACTGACTAAAGACCCATAAAAACAATTTTAACAGACAAAGACCCATAAAAACAATTTTAACAGACTAAAGACCCATAAAAACAATTTTAACAGACTAAAGACCCATAAAAACAATTTTAACAGACTAAAGACCCATAAAAACAATTTTAACAGACTAAAGACCCATAAAAACAATTTTAACAGACTAAAGACCCATAAAAACAATTTTAACAGACTAAAGACCCATAAAAACAATTGTAACAGACTAAGGACCCATAAAAACAATTTTAACAGACTAAGGACCCATAAAAACAATTTTAACAGGCTAAAGACCCATAAAAACAATTTTAACAGACTAAAGACCCTTAAAAATAATTTTAACAGACTAAAGACCCATAAAAACAATTTTAACAGACTAAAGACCCATAAAAACAGCCTGTAAAAAATTCAATCATTTGAGGTCCTTAGTGCCACTCTGCGACTTTTAGTTTCAGAGTTGATAGAGTTTTAAAATATGGAGAACAACCGACAGACAGACATATAGCCGTTTATATATTAGATTTTGTTTTGAAAACTTGAATTTTTTCTTGAAGGCCTTGAAAAGCTTTGAAAAGTCCTTAAAATGGACATTGAAAATCTGTACGAACCCAGATATATATCACATAATCATGTTACCACATCAGTTCTTATTAGATCGCCAAAGTTAAGCAATGTTAAGCCTGGTCAGTACCAGATGGGTGACCATTTGGGAATACCAGGCACTGTATGTAGGAGGATGTTGACACCTTCCTGCAAGAACTTCAAAAACCTAACGTTATCTTCCCTCCCGGGATATTTTTATTTCATTTATTTTTTATTTCATGGAAATCACTCCAGACAAGGCATGAAGCCATTTAATGTAAGGAGCTAAAAAACTATTACTTCAATGTCAAAAATTTGCCAATACGTGTTAGTTAAAATAGATTCTGACACGGAAAACGCTGTTGTTCGAACTTCACCTAGCAAATTTCATTTTTTAATTTTCATACTTTTGCACTGATTTTCCCCAGCTAAAACCCAAATATAAAGTTTTGCATGGGTTCCAATACCCTATATATTAAGTTTCATGTGTGTAGACCAAAAACTAACAGAGGAGTTTGGTAGGCAAAATTTTAAAACAAATATATATACGCATATATGAATATATATAGAAAGAGGTTTGTGTTTATTATAACCACTTTACGCAAATATTACACAAGTAATAAATCATGTAGAATATTTGCATGAATATAATTACACGTAATAGTTAACAAAAGATGATCATCCCATGAGGAAACTGAAAAAACTAACAGGGAATTAATTGAAATGAATGTTTAAAAGTGTTATGTTTGCAGGTTGAACCAAATAACGGATAAGGCAATACAAATGAGGACTCAACAAACAAAGGTAGATCAATAAGAAGTGTATTAGGAAAAATATATTCACAGTATATTTACATAATGGTTGTCAGGTAAGAGAGTCTTGGCTGGAGAACATATCTGCTCTCGGCTCGGCCTTCGGTGGCTTCTGGTTAGCACACACTCAGACTAACCGAGTCTTGTTACTTATGTGTAATATTATCCACATATGTAAATGAGTGGGTGCCACCACAACAAAAAGAATATGCAAATCAGCTTGATCTTTTGCAGGTGAATGCAATTCCACAACCCAGTTATATAGCAAAGTTGTATTTTTTTTTTTTTTTTTTTAAATAAATAGAAAAAAGGGTTTTTGATATGAATATCAATTCACAAAAAAGATTTATAGGAGTATAGATAAATTACTTTATGAAATATTTAATGATTTCTTTATTGTTTAAAAAAAATTTTTTTCTGCAGTCTTTGTATCACATATTCTTCTGAATTACCTCAGCATCTTCCAGCAGTTTATGTACATTGCCAGAAGATACCAATGAAACTTCGGTTTCAGCATGGGTCATAAACTGCATAGTACCATTTAACAAAACTTTTACTAAAAATGTTTTTCCAAGACCTTACCATCTGTAGAACACAACACCATCGGGCTGCTTCCAAACTAACTACAACATGATTGTTTTCAAGTCCAGTTCTTATTGAGCTGTCTTCCTAAATCAAATTCTACCCATTTCACCCATCGTTCACTCGATCCTTGTCTCATTGTCCGACTAAAAAACTCATCAATCCTTATCGGAAAGATGATATGCAGTAGTTAAAAAAGTGTATTTTTATTTCCAGACTAGACTTTTTATTTAATTATTATTTTTTCTTTCAGAAAAAAATTATTTTTTTTATCTGACGTTGTTTGCTGCGGACTCTGAGTTGCCAATTCTTCTGATTTACCCAAATCTTTTTATTTTTATACAAGATTTTAAGTTAAATCTAATTATTACACTATTGTTTGGCTATTGATTTTGATTTTGTAATTGAACCAAATTCGTATAAAATTAAGGTTTAAGTCTTGTTTTAATCTCAGTTTATAAAAGGATTCATGTAAAATTTATGGTCTTTAATGCATGAGGACATTTTTATTTTTTAGCCATTTCCTATAATTACAAGAAACCTTCTCAACCATCAATAGCCATGACTAATGATACATTACCTGAAAGTACTTCGTTCAAACTCCTCGGCTTAATGTTCTAGGGGAACATGAGTTAGAACAGATACGTTGAGGGCATTGCTGAAGCTGCTGCAAAGAAGGTGGGCTCTCTCTACCATGCTAGAAAGTTACTTACGCCTAAGAGCATCCTTTACCTCTACAAGGCCACCATTCACCCATGTATGGAGTATTGTTGCTACGTTTGGGCTGGTGCATCTGCTACTAGTCTCTCCCTCTTAGACAGGATTCAAAAGACAGTCACCAACCTAACAGGTCCCACACTATCAGCTAGGCTTCAACCGCTGTCTCATTGACAAAATGTTGCATCCCTCTGCCTGTTTTACAAGTACTTTTCTGGTAGATGCTCCGACGAACTACAAGCCCTTGTATCCCCTCGTCATAAATACCCCTGACAAACTCGACAAGTAACAAAATCCCACCCCTTCACAAAAGAAATCCCTAGATGTAAGAAAGTCTTCTACTCTAATAGTTTCTTTCCTAGGACTGCCAGACTTTGGAATTCCCTTCCGGGTTCCTGCTTCCCTGACTGTACTGATATGCAGAAATTCAAGTGTAATGTAAACAGACATCTTGCTGCTCAACTCCCTACATTGTACCCCTGCAAATTATGTCCCGGATATTAGCCCCCCCCCCCCTACATCAAAATAGCACTCTACCTTGTTTGGGGTGAAAATGCAATAAAAAAAATTTTTTTTTATTAAAATGTCTGACTTGTTTATGATGAAACTGAAATGTATTATGGTGGATTTAATTTTGTAATGAAATTATTTTTTTTAGATATTTTTAAAAAATTTGTTTTATTTTGTACTCTTGGACTTCTTATTTCAATAAAGATTCGATTTATAGTAAATTAATGTTGTTTTTTTTTTCCCTATGTGTTTTTATAGATGGAAATAATCGCCTCTGTTTTATTAAAAATATTAATATGTAAGTTGTACGGAAAACTTGTGTTATTTTATTCTTCATATCATATGAATTCGAAGATTGGTTTCCCTGATATTTTTTTAGTCAGAATTATTTTTTAGAAAGATACTGAGTACATAACGGAAACACTACATGATGGTTGCCAATATTCTAAGTGAAAATTATTTTTTTGTGGAACAGACTGGATTTGAACTTGGAACACCCAGGCTGTCAGTCCATGTCATTAACCACTTGACCACGGTCACCTCCTTTTATTTTATTAATATTATTTCTTTCCCTTCTATTAGGACACTGCGTTTGCATGGGACGATTTCCAACTGAAAAATAACAGTGAATTATTGAATAACATTGGAAACTTTATCAACAGGTGAGATTCTTGTGATTTTTTTTGTATTTGTGTGATTTTTTCTTTTTTTGTGATTTTTTTTTTTCTTGTGATATTTTTTGTTTTGTGTGATTTTTTTTCTTTTTTTTGTGATTTTTTTGTGATTTTTTTTTTGTGATTTTTTTTTGTGATTTTTTTTGTGATTTTTTTATGATTTTTTTTTGTGTGATTTTTTTTCTTTGAGTTTTTTTTTAAACAGTTTTTATTCTGACTTCTGAAAGGGACATATTTAACATGGCACTGATTTATTTTATTTTTTTTTTTTTTTTGTTTTTTAGCAGTTTTTATTCTAACCTCTGAAAGGGACATATTTAACATGGCACTATGATTTATTTATTCATTTTTTTTTATTTTTTTTTATTTTTTATTATCAGTTTTTAGGACCAAATTTAACATGATGCCATGATTTTTTTTTTAATTCATTTTTTATTTATTTATTTATTTATTTATTTTAATTATTTATTTATTTTTACTATTATCAGTTTTTAAGGCCTCTGACATCATGATTTAGTTTTTAATTTTATTTTTTGGGGATTCTTGCTCAGAATTCTCCATATATTAAAAAAAAAAAAAAATAAAAAAAATTGTATGACGTACATACATGTGATGAAACAAAAATCATATTCCAAAAATCATAAAATTGATCAAATAGTTTTATTTTTATGAAGAAAATAATTGTTAAGTGATTAATGGGAATTAGTAGTCATTACAACATGAATGAATGTTGATCGGTCCAATTTTCTTTGTGGAGGAATTCAACAAAGCATTTCTGCTTCTCGCACAGGTCCATGATAGAGGTTGCTTTCTTAGTTTCACACTGTCAATATCTGCAACAGAAAGATGAAACTTTCAGTTCATGAATGCATAAGTTTCCGTCTCATCCATTCAGGCGAAATGAAAAATAGAAAGCATTTATTTTGGAATGTCTCTTGTAGCAGATGAACCATTCCCCTAAGTAATCCAATTTACGAAATTCCCACTACTTATGTTTACTACGCTATAATCACATTGACTAATGTATACCCATTAACCCTTATCCTCGAGTGGTCTCCGGGCCTTGGTAGGTGGTGATTCCTGTGTGTAAAAAAAAAAAAAAAAAAAAAAAAAAAAAAATGGGGGAGGGGGTTGAATGAGGATCACTTAAAATTTTTTGTATTGTGTTCATCACACCATATTACCATATACATATTTCAAGTTTTAATTTTGGATAAGACGTTTTGCAAGCGCTTCCTGCCTATCGATAATATCACTGTAGTTGTGTTTCTTGTATATGCTGATGATGGTGAAGCTCTTCAATCTTTTGGAGACTTTGGCAGCGGACAGAGACACTTGGTGCTCCACGGGATAGCATTCTTAAACAACAAGCATGAGCGAGCAGCTACAGAGCGTCGCACACTGAGACACCAAAAAACGGCGGCCACTCACCATCAAAACCCAAATCCTGTTTTCCTATACTCTATCCGTGCAAAGCAGTGCAGCACATCACACATCGGATTCACAGTCATCAACGGATTCACATCATCAACGGATTCACAGAAGCAATTAAAACAAAAAATAAAGCAGATGAAGAAGACGTCGTCATCCACACGGATGGACTACCATAACTAACTGATAACAACCTTCTGTCTTGTGAGACAATGGTGTTCTGCATCTAGTCTGGTGCACCACAGTATCTGCTATGGACAATATCTGCTGTGAACAGTATCTGTTGTGGTTGGTTGGTTGTTTTTGTTTTACGGCATATCAACCCTTTTCAGGTTATTTAATGCCAAATCCAGTGATTTTGAAGAAAAATTTTTTTAATAGAATATACATGTTTTTTTCAAATCGGTTTCTATTTAACCCATAGTTGGGACCCTAACAGGTACTACTACTCCGGGTCAGAGTGGACCTGGGAGCAATGGCAATTAAAGAGTGGCTCCACACTCCTCAAAGCCCGCAAGCTGGGGCCTCACCATCGGATATAGTTTAAGGTCATATCCAGGACCTATCTGTTGTAGACAAGGGTTTAACATTCACTCACATATACACGCAACCAGTTTTATAGAGTAAGTTAAGATAACAAAGGGATAAAAAAAATTACAATGAAATTTTATTATGCTATCAGTTCAATATTTAGGAATAGGGAAAACTCTTTAGGCCATGGCATTTCAAAGCCAAACACTTCTCATCAAAAGAATTTTTTTAAAAGATAATATTGCCTTTATGGGAAAAGGATACAAAGAAAACAGAAAATAGTTATAAAGGGCTATAGTAGCAATTTTTCTTTTCTTCACATTGTCTTTCTCTCTTCTGTTTGGCTGATTTACCCCTTGCACCGAGCTTTACACGGACTGAGCTTAAGTTTCTAAATTGTTAACTGCTGACTCCCCGGTTGTATAACTGGATCCCCTCTTTGTAGGTTGCGTGTAGGATCCGGTTACTGGAATAGGTTGCGTGTTCAATAAGTTGGATAGTTGGAGGTCGTCGTTGCTAGGACAGCGTAATAAAAACAATCAACAATGGAAAGTATTTTTTACAAGTACATTTAAGAAGACGCTAAAAGAATAACGTTAAGAAGGATAACATAAGAGTCGAGTTACATATGTACTTACAAGATGTTTTGTTTAACTAGAGAGGGTGAGAACATTAAGAGAGCGTTTTGTGTGCATGTGTGCATGTGAATATATATAATGCATTAAGTTAATTGTTGTTGTGAGTATGAGCTCACGACACGCACATGTATGAATGTTCGTTGAAGTGTGTGCGTGCGTGTATAAATATGAGAGTTCGTAGTATACGTTGAAAGTTCCTTGTGTGTGTAAGAATTTACGTTAAGAAGGTAACGCCCTGTCGAGGCGTGGACGTCATTCGGGTGCCACTCACATTGGAGGTTTGAACCGAAGGAAAACGTGTTGTCAGCTCGATGTCTGGAGTGGGAAGAGAAAGAAGAGAGAGAGAAAATGGAAGAGGGAAATGGAGAACGCCACCTGTTGGGCAAAGCAGAGGTTACAACAAGGGCGACAACCGATGCATGGATGTGTGTGCGGTTCACTTGAATGCATGTTAGATTAAAAAGGCATGTTCCTATAATAGGAATCCATTGTTTTAGGCATGTTCCTATAATAGGAATCCATTGTTTTATATATGGAATACAAAATTCAAACTTTAACTGTCAATAATTTTCCCCACTCTTTATCTGTGCCTAAATCAAAACGTAGGTTCCATGAACAAAGCTTCTTTCTTAGAAGTGCATGCCTGTGGAACTCTCTTCCGTTTGCCTGTTTCCCACCTGACTACAACTTGGATGTCTTCAAGTCCAACATAAACAAATTCCTGATGAACTGCCTCCTTAAGTAAGACAATTTATCAAATTTCCAATACTAACAATTACTACAATACTATCCCATTGATTACTGTACACACAATAACCCTTATTCCCAAATGGCTTCCGGGCCTTGATAAGTGGTGACCTCGATGTAAAAAAATAAAAAATGAAAAAAGACGAAAAATAGTGCAGACGTTTTTTTTAATAAATATATTTATTTATAAAAAAAAAATTAAATATTTGGAATTATAACAAATTCTTCATCAGGAAGATACATTTTTCTTTGCTTTTTTTTTTTTCATACGTCGCATTATTTTAATTATTTAATTTTGTTTAATAATTTTTCTGATTTTTTTTTTTTTTTTTTCTTTTCTAGGGGTTTGACATTCGTCTCCAACAGTTTTGACCAAACAATTCAACCAATGAAATTAGAGAAAGCAGATGAAATCGTGATTGGCCAAATAAACAAACAATTACATATTTACATCAACAACATGGAAAAAGCAAAGTTAGTAATTCCCTCAATACATCTTTCTATTTCTCTCTCATAATAATTATTCTTTATACCTACAGACACTAGTGTTTTATACTTATGCAATCATCAGTGTAGGAGGTAACAATTCCTGCCAGTCGTGAGATTCAAACCCAATCACAAAGTCACCTTTGAGCCTATCTGCTATGCCTTCACCTCCAAGCCACAAAACTCTTGCCACGAGAATGAACGGAATTAAAAACTAATAAACAATAAATTTAGGCGGAAAATCTAGTGCTCAAACAAGTGAAAGTCGTGAATGTTGAATAAATGCTAGTTGAATGCTTTTTTGTTTTCTCGGATAGTGCTCAACCTGAAGTCTTCTTAAAGGGGCTTGATAATTATAATTACATCATAATTATTCTTTATACCTACAGACTAGTGTTTTATGCTTAGGCAATCATCAGTATAACTGCCAATTCCTGCAGGTCGGGAGATTTTAACCCAAGCCATTTTTGACTCCATTTGCTAACCCTTTATATATATATATACTAGCAAAAGTACCCGTCGTTGACTGGGTTCAAAAACAGCCTACAGAAAATGGACTCTGATTTATGAAAGTATGATAGGTTATGAAAAGGAAGGGTTGTAAAGAGATAGCTTTGAATTTGGGGGTATCAAAACCAAAGCAAAATATGATGAAAGTAAAAATAAAATAGATAAACCCCATAATTTATTATACCATACCTGTTCACACTGAAACACTTATCACAATATTCTGTGGTTCTATATTAAAAAACCTTGTTAAACTTTGTGACTTATTTTCATTCTATGGAGGTCAGGCGCGAACGAACACCCCATAATTTTATTATACCGTATTTCTTCAAACTGAAACATAATTATCATAGTATACTTACGCATATAAATATGAAAAGTCTTTATTAAAGTTTGTGCCTATTTCCATTCTATGTAGGCCAGGCGCGAACGCAGACCCACAATTTTATTATACCATCCCTATTTAAGTTAAAACATACTTATCAAAGTATTATTATGTACATCTATATCAAAAACACTTGTAAATGTTTTTTTTTTTAATTTTTTATTTCCATACTTTGTGGACCAGGCGCGTACGCAGACCCCACAATTTTAATGAATCATCATTATGCCAGATCAAACATACCCATTCTTGTGTTTCGATACATCTTCTATCATTATATGTGATCAGTTTTCTATAATAATCAACCATAAAGGAGCCTATTCGTGACCAGACACACAGACGTTCAGCTTTATATTATAGATATATAGTCTGTTTATTATACAAACATTATTGGTTACAGATATGCATACATGTTTTAGTGGAATCTCAATTCAAAGAAACCACTTCATCAGACCAAGAAATGGGATGATATTGAAATGAGAGTCAGAGTTACATTCGGTTTTTATAAAATATATTTGAGTGTGAGGGTTTAAGTAGGGTCCCATGTGGTCAAGCAGTTGCAGCGAGGAGGTATTGGTTTCATTTTAACTTGGTGGTTGTTTATTGGCTTATGGTTTTGCTTTGATCTGAGGTAATATTTTACCCTCATCAAAGACTTGCAATTGCCAAAGACCAGCCGAATGCCCACTAAACAATAATTGCCTCACATCTTCAGTGGTATACCAGGCTAAAATATGCACCGTAGAAAACTCAGAAATAGAAAAATTCTACATAGGCAATGCTTCAATGACTTTAAAAAACAGATTTTCTGATCATACACTGTCAATGAATAATAATGCATTGTCCGATCATAAAATACGCTTAAATATAATATTTTGATTAATGCAGATTTCATATTTAGTATTATATTATAGGGACCCAATATGTAGAAATGATTTTAAAAGTTTAAAAAAAAAATGACTTCTGTGCCAGAAACGTTTAGCTTACGATTTACTTTTTCCTTTGGTGTTAATGCCTGAGCTATGAAGTCATGTTTGCTGCAAGGCTAAAAATTAAAACTTGAATCAGTAGCTATTACGTTACGCATGCCTATTCGTAATGCCGTTGCTCGATTTTCACCTGGCAAATTCTATTTCTTTAATTTTAACACTTTTGCACTAATTTCCTCACAGCTAAAACTCAAATATAAAGCTTTTCATGGGTTCGCATACCCTATATATAAAGTTTAATTTCTGTAGACCAAAAACTGACAGAGGAGTTTGGTAGGCAAAATTTTTAAACAAATATATATACATATACATGAATATATATAGAAAGAGGTTTGTGTTTACTATAAGTGTTTTACGCAAATATTAAGGAAGTATAAGTCATGTAGAATAACTGTATGAATATAATTACACGTAACTTCACTGAAGATGATCGTCCCAAAAGAAAACCGAAAATACTAATAGTGAATTAATTAAAATGAATGTTTAAAAGAATATGCAAATTAGCTAGATCTTTTGTTAGTGAATGCAATTCCACGACCCATACATAACAAAGTTGTATTTTTTTTTAAATAAATAAAAGGGTTTTTAATATGAATATCAATACACACACAAAAAACAAATTGATAGGAGTATATATATATTTATATATATATATTACAGGCTTAAAAATGCCTTGAATTTTTAACTTCATCTTGTTTCTATAATTACCTTGAAAATATGGAAAAGACCTTAAAACTCGTATCCATTATATCTAGTAAAATTTGTATCAGAATATTAAAAATAAAATCCAAATAAATATTATTAAAATATTTTTTAAATATTAAAATAATATCAAAATATTTGTTAGATATTAAAAATAAAATCAAAACTTCTGAAGTTGCATGGTATTATTATATTTGGTACTAGCATTTCAGCCCGGCGTTGCCCAGGTGTTTGGAGGTGTGTTGAGCAAAAAAAAAAAGTAGTAGTAGGAAGGCAGGCTCGAACCCATACCGTAAAGGAGGAAAAGAACGGGAAAAAAACCTGACGTCTTTGCTGTTACGACCACCGCCAAACCGGAAGTGACATAGGTTTAAATTAAGGTTAGACAATTGAAAAGAGGGGATGACTTTCGAAAATATTGGTAAAAAAAGCGATCCCTCCCTGTAGAAAAGTGCTCAGTTGAGGGTGAAGAAATTAATGTTTTTAGCCAATTTTTCGGTATTTGTCGTCTGAAGGGTCGAACTTCAAAACAATACTGATCTTGTGAAAATTTGTTGCCTCTGTAAGGCAGACATGCAAACATACATACATACATTTATATATTGGTAGCTCAAATTTTCGATCCAAACCGATTAAAAAGCTTGCCTTATCTCTGACTACCCTTTATGTAAAATTTCAAATGTTTAGACCAGAAATTGTCTGAGTAATTTGGTGGAGACTGCAGAGATCAAACTGTCCTCTCATGACAACAACTGGTTCTACGCATGCGTCAGATGACGTCATGACCTGATTTAGTTTAAATAGTTGAAGAACTGACTAAATTTCATGTACATCGTGTTAGCTCAGTTGGTTAGGGCGTTGGTTCATTATCTAAACGTTTTTGGTTCGAATCGGGGTGTGAGATGTCTTCTTTTTTTTTTTTTTTTGATTTTTTAAATTTAAATATTGAACCAGTGTTATTTAAGCCATTTTTCACGTAACGTTTGTTTTTCTGTTTTTTTTCTTTTACTTCGCTTATTCTTAGGTTTTCATTAACACCCTGACCGACCTCACACACCCAAAAACACCCGGGTACCCACCGATTTTTAAAATTTTAATATCGAAACAGGCTTATTTAAGCCATTTTTCACGTGTTTTTTTTTTTTTAACGTTCGTTTTTCTGTTTTCTTTTTTGTTTTTTTCGATTTTTACATTTAATATCGTTCGTTTGCCTTACATTAGGTTTTTTTTGCGTTTTTTTCCTCGATGTTTTGATTACCCCCCCCTCCCTTCACGGGTACCCCCCGCTTCGTTTTTATGTTTTCTTTTTTTACTTCGCTTATTCTTAGGTTTTCATTAACATTCCCACCCCCTCCAAACACTCGGCCAATGCCGGGTACCCCCCTGCTAGTTTATATATATAGATAATCCAAAATCTATTGATTTATGCGTCCCATTTTTTTTACCTTTGACATCCTAACTTTCTGTTTCCTTCTTTTCACAGAATGCGTGATTCCATCCGGAACTTGCTGAGTATCTCTCGCCTTGGAAACCAATACATGCAATCCAATAAACCCTGGGTATTGGTCAAGGGTACACCCGAAGAGAAGTGAGCCTTCATTTCTTATTTATTTCATTTGTTTTTAATATTATTTGGCATGAAGGAGACACTACTGTCAAAAGCAGCAAATAATTCAATAGTTTGTGGTTCAGCATGAAACTTTTTGAGTTAACTGTTTTCTTGGGTAATGCCAAGACATGAGTTGGCTAGCTTATTTTTAAATTAACTCATTTTTTTTTTTTTTTTTTTTTTTAAGATAAAATTAAAATAGAATATAACTTTAGAATAAATGGACATTTTAGTCACTAAAGTATTGGTCAAGGATACACCAGAAAAGAAGTGAGACTTTTTATACTTTTTTTTGCTTTCAACATTATTTGGCACAAACACGACACCACAACCAGAAGCAGCAAATAATTTAATAGTTTGTGGTTGGGCATGAAATTTCTTGAGTTAATCTGCTTTCCTGGTCAATGCCAGGACACGGGTCAGCTAATTAACTAATTATTTTCAAAGTAAAATTTAAAATAAATAAAACTTTAAAATGATGTTTTAGTCACCAAAAAGTGTTTGTATCGTTGCCAATTTTTTAATGGCCATTGAGAAAATAATCTTAATTTTTTTCATGACCATTAAGAAATTAAACTTAATTTTTTAATGGATAATCAAAAAAATCTTATTAAAGAAGGGACAGGCCAATTTTGACCAAAGTTAACATTTTTATACAGTATAGCATCACAAGTGCATTTGAGAAGTTTTATCACTGTACAAGCAGAAGGCCACCAAATATGACAACTTATACACTTGACGAGGGTTACATCGACTGAAATATGCGAATAACACTCAAAATGAGAATGTTAGTCCGATTAATCCAAATACTAGTGATGGGACGATTCAGATACAATTTCTGATTCCAATTCTTTATAAATCTCTAAATATTTAACTATAAAATGGTTATTTTTTCCTGATTACAAAATCAGTTACACATGTTAGGGGTGCAGATATTTTCTCAAACGTAAAACACTTGTGGGGAGGGGATGATCTAGAGATTTTAGTTTTACTGGTTGTTTAAATTTAATAAATATTATTTTATTATTACTACAAGCAGTGGAAAAATTTTTTTAAACAAAATCAAATAAAAAAGATAATTTAAGGAATCATTTTTGGCGTTTGCACAAATTTTTCCGATACTGATTCTGATACCCCAAAAATTTCTGATTTTTCCGATTCCCAATTCTGATTAATCGTCCCAACACTAATACATACTTAATCAATTTACGTGGTTTTTGGAATATGATATTTTCATTTCGTCATGGGTGTGTACATCATACAGAGTTTTTCTTGATTTTTGGTTTTTAAATATAGGAAGAATTCTGGAGAAGAACCAAATAATGTAAAAATAAAAAATCTTTGGCGTCATAGGGGATTTTTTTTTTTTTTTTTGCTATTTCATACAAAACAGATTCAATGGTTGTTTGTTTTTTTTATTTCAGGAGTCGTGCTGGTTGCGTTGTGAGTCTTTCAGCCAATTTTGCTGCTCTCTTAGCTGTTCTGCTTCAACCATTTATGCCGACCACCAGCGAAACGATCCAGAAGCAACTGAACATGGCCGATGAGAGCTTTGTCATCCTTGACAACATTGCAGCCTACTTGAAACCGGGACATAAAATTGGGAAGGTAAGCCATTTTCAGCATCTGCGTTTCTCGATTCTCACACTTTTAACTAATTTTTTTCTAAATGAATCAAAACTTTGAATAAATTATAAAAAAAAACTAAAATCTTGTATGATAGTAACATCTTCACAATATTTATCTTGAATCTTCTATATATATAAATCTCAAATGTCTATTAGTGTGTATGTATGTTTGTATGTCTTGCTAAAACTTTTGACACACGCAACAAAACTGGCAAAATTGGTATCGTTATAAAGGTCAGTCTCTCGGATGACAAATATCCAAAAATTGGCCAAAAAGATTCATTCTCTGACTGTCAACTGGGCCGTTTTTCACAAAGAGAGGTCACTTTTTCATTGATGCTTTTTGCAAAATCCTCATATGCCTTGCAATGACTAACCTTATTTCGAACAGCGGCGACGTTGTATGTCACGGTGAGTGCAGCGGCTAAGCTGTTCACTTGTTTTTCACTTCCTTTTCCTCTTAGCGTTACAGGTTCAAGCCTAGCCTGCCTGTTTACTACTTTTTTTTTCTTGCACTCACACAGGTACTTGCTGCTATTTTAATTTTTTTTTTAGGTGGGGGCGATAATTTTTTGTTTGTTTGTTTCTCGCTCGATTGAAATATCTCTTTTTAGGGCCCCGTTGCTCAATATCCTTACCATAAAACCTTTCCACGCCCGGGCTACGCCAGGTAGCCCCTGCTAGTTATATATAAAAGGCAATTTGTGTGAGTTCATACTCTATGGCTGAGTCGATTTTCTTTTTTTTTTAAATTTAACACAAATATATTTTATGTATCTGAAATTGTTCTTGGATAGGTTTTGTATTGGAATGCCTCTGATAAGTATCGATAATTGAAAAACTCTAAGGAAGGAACAGTCAAATTTTGACCAAAGCTAACACCCTTTTCAGCCTAACATCACAAGTGCATTTGAAAAGTTTCATCAAATCAGAAAATCAACAATAGGTTCTTTGATAAGACATGGGGCATGTTTCAATTGAATATTTCTGTTTAGAGCACAACTGAGCAATGATACTTGCATTTTAAACTTTGATTAAGTCATTATATAAAAATAATTTTATAAAAATCAAGAGTTTTTGGTAAATATTGGACTCTTCCTTCTTTAGAGTTTTTTGATTAGCGATACTTATCAGAGGCATTCCAATACAAAACCTTTCCAAGAACAATGTCAGACACATAAAGTTCTCCACAATGCAATGTAGACTACAATGCATTGCTGGCTAAGTCAGTGTGGGAAGGCATGTAGAAGATTTCTCCTGGTGCATCACAGCGGGTCCTTGACTAGAGCAGGTTATCAATCGATTTGATAGAAAAATGGACTATTTCACTGATGACAATAAAAGTATTGGAAGTGTGAAACATTCATTGATCACCATTCAGTCTCGGCCAACATCGGGTCTCCCTGCAAGTAAAAAATAAAAGGGAAAATGAAAGTACACTAGGATTTTTTGCCAGGGAGAGTTTCTTAATTTGTCCATGTCTTGTGGACATTTCAAGAATGGTTTTTCCATCCTGGTCATGGCACCAAATGAGATCCGATCGTTTGTCGGGGAGAGTTATTTGGTTTGTTGTGTGGACGTTTCTTGAAAGTGTTGTTATGTCTTGAGAATGGTGATCAGCTCCCGAGGTATTAACCAATGAAATACTAGACACATCTCTGACACTAGATTGCGATATGACGTCAGCTATAATCGGCTGGCAGGTCATTGAATTTTCACTGCGTCATTATGGGCAGGGTTTTATTATCATTGTTGATAACAGGAATACTAAAATTGGAGAAAATAGCCTCCCCAATGAGGCAAGATTTTTTTTGTACTAGGGGCACACCGTTTATCAAGGCTCAAGGGCCATTCAAGGATAAGGGTAAATGAATATCGGGTAGACTGTGAGACAACACTGTGATGTATAGTAATGGTGAAACGAGGATAGGGTTTGGTTATTTAAGAGGATGGCTCAATAGGAACTTGTTTATATTAGACTTGAAAACAACCATGTTATAGTCAGCTGAAATGCATTGTGTTCCATGGATAGGTAATTTTAGGAAGGAAACTTTGTTCATGGAATTTTTGGTTTGGTTTTAGATACATACAGAGAGTAAGAGAATTTGTAGACAATTGTTGTAGGTAGACGAGTGTTTGTTGTGAATGTTTAATGGGGAATCTATATAGAATTTTGAACTGAACCCTTTATTTAATCCACGAGGGTAGATTGTTCTGATTCTGTCAGCCATGACCTTTCCTTCAGCCAAGCATCTATATCACTTGCAATCTAGCAACCTAGCACATGTTTACATCGCGATATATTCTGACTTTGACCTCAGTTGATAATCATGCTTTTGTTATACGATCAACAATGCTCCCTCCCCCAGGAAGTAAAAGATAGCTGAAGTTATGATTCCAGCATTATATATATATATATATATATATATATATATATATATATATATATATATATATATATATATTAGTGATGGGACGATTTCAACATTTTTTCTGATTCCAATACAATTACTGATTCTGATTCTTTTAAATCTCTTTTAAATATGTAGCTGTAAAGTTATTTTTAATTATTTTCTTTTCGGGTTACCGTAAAAACGCATTTATTATATGCAAATATTTTCGCAAACGTAAGACATACACTTTTAGAGTGATCTTGAGATTTTTAATTTCACCGTTAATTTAAAATCAGTAAATATTTATCATTTTATCTTTAGTACCAGTAATGGAAAATCTAGTTTTAAACAAAATAAAACAAAAAAAAAACAAATAATTAAAGGAATCGTTTTTGGCATTGGAAAGTAGACACTAATCTTTCCAATACTGATTCCGATACCGTATAAGTTCCAATTTTTCCGATTCCCAATTCCAATTAATCGTTCCAACATTACAAAAGTCTATATTCAAAATTTCATGATGTTGTCCATCTTACAATTTATTCCTTTAATTACGTTAACACTTACAAATTTTGACAGTAACTGTTTCGTAACATTATTTAATTATTATATCAATCAATGAATCTATTTTGCCCTTAACTCATCAGAAGAAATAGCAACAATCAATCCGCAAAAAGAAAATAAAATGCAAATGGGCATGATTACAAAATTTGAAAATTGGAAGAGAAGTTGCAATTACCTTATTATTAGCTTAATGATTTTGTGCTACGAAAAAGATACTGCCAAGAATTGTAAGTATCAATGGAATTAAAGGAATAAATTGTAAGATGGTCAACATCATGAAATTTGAAATATAGACTTTTGTCATTTATTTAATATATGCGCTGTAATTTACATTGAGCTTAAATTAAGGACTTGTATATGTAAAAGTGAAATATAATTGAAAAAAAAAAAATCATATTTTCACAGAAATATATGTTAGTGTGTGTGTGTGTGTGTAGCAGAGTTAGAAATGCACTGTAATCTAGACTTGAGTTTTGATCCCAGCTTAAGGCAGCCGCACTGAAGAGTTGTGATAGAGCAAAAAAATATGCCCCCCCCCCTTTCTGGGTTGGGTGAAATTACAAACCCCCACTAGCCTGTTAATGCAATGCTGTTTGTTTGGAGCTTCCATCATTTGACAATGTTTATGGGCATTGTGTTCCATGGACTGGTAGTTTTTAGAAAGAAACTTTGTTCATGGAATTTTCATTTAGTTTTAGGCACACATAGAGACTGAGAGAATTTGTTGACAGTTGTTGTAGGTAGAAGAGTGCTTGTTGTGAGTGTTTAATAGGAGGAATTTGTATAGACTTTCGAACTGAACCCTTCACAAGGGTAGCCTAGCACATGTTTACATCGCAATATATTCTGATTTTGACACTAGTTGATAATCGTGTTTTCGTTAAACTATCAATGTTGCACCCCCACCCTTGGAAAGTAAAAAAGGAAAGGAGTATAAAAAAGAAAAGGAAATAAGTTTATCAGTAAAACAAAAGTATAGGAAGTTGTTCACCAACACACACAAAAGAAAGCTGAGGTTATGATTCAAGATGTAGTAGTAGTATATAGGCAGGTGTATGAATACGTTCTATAACGACGTACTCGTTTAATAGTTGGGTTTTATATTTTATCCGTATATTCATGTACGGTAAATGCATGTATATATATACGTTGTATCATTTAGTTGATCGGCTAGTGTGTATATTTTAACATTTATGCAACAGTTCTAACAGGAAACAATTGACGTAGACGTATCGAAACAGTTGTAGACAAACATTTTTTTCTTAATAACACAAAACATTCCTGAATTATTTATGAACATTTATTCTCATGATCTAGTCAGCATTTTCAGAGATTACACGTTCTTTACATTTTGGCTGTCCGAAGTGATGCCGCTTCCCACGTCATCTTGAGTTGTCCGTTCTCTCTGATGTCCAACTAACGACTGCCTAGAATCTCCCCAAATCTACATACATCACGTGTTTCTTTACGTCACATCATTACGTGTCTCAGACCAACCTAATGTCCCCAATCTAGTTATTTGTTTATGCAAACCAAAAATCATGTTTACATCTATTTTCTATTTTCATATTCCTTTTGCAATTTATTATATTATATGTCAATCATTTTTTCCCCAATTTAATTGTTTATTTTTCTAATCATAATAATTGATCCAGCGATTAGCCGTAGCTCTAATCAATTAATAATCATAATAATAATAATGTTTTGACCCTTGGCCCTGCTTGCCACAGTTAACAGATACTATGCTATGATCACCCGAAAGGGTCACAACATTACAGTAGTAGTATATATTTAGAGTTGGTGTGTGGGCAGTTTTATTTTGTGACAGTCTTTATGACAGGAATGGTTGGGGACAGTCTTGGGTGCGGCTGTTGACGGCAGTTACAAGTTGAGAACAGTTGCCTGTGTTGGACACAGTCGAAGGCAGGTTGTGACTCACAGATGATGGAGAAATGAATTGATTAACCGACTGATGAGTGCAGCCTTGACAGAAGACGTAGACGGGGACGTTAGCGTTCAGAGAATTGATGGTGTCACACACATTAAAGTGCAACTGATATTTGCAGAATATGTTGGAGTTTGTGTCATAAGCAACACGCGGTATTCACGACTCCACAGTAGGATGAGGACAATGAACCGAAAAGAAAATCAATTCAAAATCAATAACTAAATCAAAATTTGTAAAAGATGAACAAATAACAACAAACTAAACGACATCTTAAGCAGGTTTAAAGAATACCTTCCTCACTCCCTATCCCTTGCTCAAGGAGAACAAGGAGCGTTCTAAAAACATCCGTTTCCCATGACTCACCCTGTTTGAAGGAGAAGACCACAAAAACAACGGAAAGCAAAGACTCACATGGTATTGAATTTTTACAAAATCAATGACTTGCATATTTAATATATCTAACAAATACTGCTCCATTGGACTGGCTGCATGTTGGCTAATCTATCTTAAATCTCAAACTACCGATATCTATGATATGAATTCTTCCTTCAAACTTCTCAGTTTAACATTCACAGGAAATATGAACTGGAATAAATGCATTGAGGACATTATGAAGGCTGCTTCAAGGAAGGTGGGCTCCCTTTATCGTGTTAGAAAACTGCTCATACCTGAAAGTATCCTTACCCCTCCCATGTATGGAATATTGTATCCACATCTGGGCTGGTGCATCTACCACTAGTCTCTCCTTCTTGGATGGGGTCCAAAAAGGGGTCTGCAATCTAATAGGTCCCACTTTGTCAACTAGGCTCCAACCCCTGTCCCATCACCACAATGTTGTATCCCTGTGTCTGTTTTACAAGTATTTTAATGAAATGTGCTCTAATGAACTCATTGCATTTGTGCCCTCTCGATGTACATATCCTTGACAAACCCACTTAGCAACAAAATCACACCCCTTCACTGTTGAGGTCCCTACATGTGAAAAAGTTTTCTACTCAAATAGCTTCTTCCCTAGAACAGCTAGACTTTGGAATTCTCTTCCTGCTGCCTGCTTCTCAAACTGTACTGATATGCAGAAGGTCAAATGCAACGTAAACCAGCATCTTAATCTTTCTTAGGCATCGTTACAATTAGTAGCCCCTTACGTCCAAGTGGCAATATGCCTTGTTTGGGATAAAAAAAAAAAAGTAAATAAATAAAAATAAAAATAAAAAAAATTTTGATTAATGGCATAGTGAGTGATATACTTGGTAAAAAATTCAATTGTAAAGTTACATTCTGGAGATTGATGGTTCAATCCTCAGTGCGGGCGACACTCCTAAAATTACTTAGGACTTCTAACCAGCCATGGCTAATGAAACAAGAGCAAGCTACCCCCGGCAGAGTAAATAAAGGGTTTTGTTAGAAATTCTGTGCACATTTCCAAGTTTGATATTGATTTTCAAGTTTGACAATATAAACCTGGAAAAGGTCAGCGACTACTTCGACCAAAACGTGCTAATAAGATAACTATAATCCGAAAAAAAAAACAACCCACTTTATGTTTTGTTTTTTTATGAACGCTTTGTTTTTATTTTTACTTCCAGCCGAGTCCACTCTTCCAGAAATTAGAAACGGCTTTAATTCAAGAACTGAAAAAGAAATTCATGCCTGAAAATGTTGCTGATGCCAAGGTACCAGTTGGTTGCTTTTCCGTCTCCTGAATGTTTATCTTTTCTCTTTACACGATTCCCAACATCCGAGTGTTCCTGACAAGCAGTAGAAGTAGATATGATTTTAATAATGATTTTTTTTTTCAGAAAAAGACGCCACCTCCAGCTTCCTCATCCCCAGCTCCAGTTTCTTTCATCCCAACAGGATCTTCTGCAGCTGAAATTGAAAAACTCACGCAAATGGTAACAGAACAGGTAAATATTGGAAATGTTTTGAAAAAAAAATATGATGTTTGTCTAGAATTTTCCCAATATTAAAATAACAAAAAAAAATTAAAAAAAATCTGTGTGACGTATGTACCTCTGATGGAAACAAAATATCGTTCCCCAAAAATCATGTAAATTGGATCAAGTTGTTTTATTTTTATAAACAAAATAATTTTAACGTGATTAATGGGAATTTACAGGTGTTACAGCATAGATCTAGGAAGTTTGAATTATTTTGACTTATCTTCCTTGTTTCATGAGATTGTTTTCAAAATAGCATCATGAAACAGTCGTTCCTCAGTTAGCCATAAAATTTGATTTTCTTATTTAAAAATAAAATTATGATCGATTTACGTGATTTTTGGAATACAATATTTTCCTTCCATCACTCTGGTATGTATGTGTGTGTGTGTATATATATATACATATCATGGCCCACTTAAAAGTAGCCTGATCTATAATTTTTCTCTTATCGACCAACTGACACCACAAGACAAAATGCAATTCTTTTTCCAACAAGATGGCGCTACATACCACACGTTTCACAGATCACTCACACGAGTTCCTGACATGTTTTTGGAAGAAAGAACAATAATGAAAGGGTTATGGCCACCATTTTTCCCGGACGTGTCATCATGTGATTTTTATCTTTGGAGGACTTTAAAACAAAAAATTTGGAGGACTTTAAAACAAAAAATTTTATGCAAATAATCCTCACAATCTAGACCAAGTAAAGGAGAACATTACCAACGTTATCAGGAGAATCACCAGAAAGATCTACAGGCAGTATCTGCAAACGTGGTTAAATGTGCCCAGAAATGCATAGATGTCAATGACATAGATGTTCTGCCAGATCTACAGCAGATGTGCTAACCGTTATATCTCATAGGATTAGTGAATCTCTCAACAAAGGCTTCCTTTCTAGCGCAATTACTCTTGACATATCAAAGGCCTTCAATAAGGTATGGCATAAGGGCCTACTTCACAAGATTTCCAGCTACGTATAACTGGAAATGTTTTCTCAATCATTAAATCATTTCTCTCCAATAGGCTCATAAGATTAGTGGTTGATGGACAAAAATCAGAGGCCCACAGTATTAATGATGGAGTCCCTCAGGGGTCCATCCTGGGCTCAACTCTCTTCCTAATCTACATCAATGATCTCCCAAAACACATACTTAAATCATTCGTTGACATCTATGCTGATGACACAACATCTATGGCATCACATCTAAGGCCGTAAATGACAAAGTTTTCTTTGATTCTCTCTCCTCTAATCTAGAACGTGTGGTACAGTGGGGGAAGAGGTGGCTGGTTACTTTTAATGCATCTTAAACCAAGCTCCTATCTGATCCCCATCTGGCATCAATTGAAATGGATGACTCTCGTCTAGGGGAAGCTCCATGTTTTGATAAGTTTCTGGGCTCGACCTTTACTTCTGACCTGAAATGGAACATGTACATCAAGTCAGTTGCCCAGGTTGCTGGAAAAATGGTAGGATCTTTCTACCGCTCCAGAAGACATCTCACTGCTGATGCAATTCTCTATCTATATAAAAGCCAAGTACTTCCAAGAATGGAGTACTGCTGCCACATTTGGGCAGGAGCTGCTAAAAACAGCCTATCCTGCCTTGACAGAGTACAAAATTGGCTTTGTGAGGGATCCCCTTTTCTATTCCCTGCAACCTCTCTCTTACAGAAGAGACGTTGCGAGCCTGTCTTTGTTTTACCGTTACTTCCATGGCAAGTGCTCGTCTGAGCTCCAATCTCTGGTTCCCCCCCTCGACAATCTTTCACGATAAACACCCGTCTAGCTGAAACCACTGTAAAAAATTTTCCCCACTCTTTATAAACGTAGATTCCATGAACAAAGCTTCTTTTTTAGAAGTGCACGCCTGTGGAACTCTCTTCCGTTTGCCTGTTTCCCACCTGACTACAACCTGGATGTCTTCAAGTCCAACATAAACAAATTTCTGATGAACCGCCCCCTTAAGACACTTTATCAAATCTCCGATACTAACGATTACTGCAATACTATCCCATCGATTACTGTACACGCAATAACCCTTATCCCCGAGTGGCTTCCAGGCCTTGATAGGTGGTGACTACCTTGTAAATAAAAAAAAAGGAGCACTTCCAGCATCTTTTATAACAACAGGTAATTTAAACAATGTGTGTGTATATATATATATGTATATATACACACACATTGTTTAAATATATATATGTATATTGCATAGTTTCTCTAACAAAACTAGATCACCATCTTAGTTTTTTGAAATACTTTAAGGATATAAAGATTGTAAATATGGTATGATTGCAGTATATATGCAGTTGTAATAGTGTATGTAGTACGTGTTTATCTTCATTTTATGCCATTTTAAATTTTTCAGGGTTTAAAAGTTCGGGAATTGAAAGCAAACAAGGCTGAAAAAAGTGTTGTGGACGCAGAAGTTGTGATACTGCTCGATCTGAAACGCCGCCTAGCAACCCTACAAGGAATTGATCCAAGCACGTTAGTCGGAGGTGGAAAGAAAAAAGGCAAAAAGAAGTGAAATTGCGACGACGCTGATGCCAATTGGTAAAATTAATATGAAATAAAAGAATATTCTTTCCATAAATTTCTGTTCTTTGGGATTTTATAAAAAAAACAAACAAAAAAAACGGTGTATATATATATATATATATATATGTGTGTGTGTGTGTGTTAGGGGTGCGTGTTCCTTGATAGAAGCGTTGATTGATAAAATATGTATCATATAAATTGGTCAGTCATCTCATAACATGTAAATGCCTTTACAAAAAAGTCTGGAAACTTATTTAAGACACCTCATGTGTGTATATATATATATTATCGTATAAAAAGAATTTCGTCTCTGTGAGTTCGTTACCTATAGACTCAAAAACGGCTGAGCTGATTTTTATGAAATTTTACACGAAAGTACTTTATGTGCTTGGCAGTGTTCTTAGATAGGTTTTCTCTAGGAATGTCTTCGATAAGTATTGATAATCAAAATAATCCGATGAAAGAAGGAACAGTGGATTCTTTGATGTGACGGGGGGGGTGAAATGTTTGAAATTAATATTTCTGTTTAGAACACAATTGAAGCATGATACTTGGCTTTTGCATTTTAAACTTTAATTCAAGCCATTATTATATATATAAAAATAATTTTATAAAATTAACAGGTTCTCTACAGTGCAATGTAGACTACAATATATTGTGGACTAATTCCGTACAAGGAGGCATGTAAAGCTTCCTCCTGGTGCATATGGGAGTGTGATCAGCATTCAATCCCGGGCAATATCGGGTCTCATTGTTAGTATATATATATATATATTTATGGCTAAATACAGACCAATTAACATGATGATTATGAAAAATGAAAATACTGGATGTTGAGAAGATAAAGGTGTTCACAGGCTATTCCTATGGGCTGTAGCTACATGGTTGGCAAGCAGGTAGACGTTTATGCAAACAACATCAGATGGTTGGTCGGATTGGTTGGCTTCAAGGGAGTTGGTCTAGAAAGGCTTACCCAACTGGTTTTTGTAACTGATGTCATCTCCACGGCCAGGGATCTTTATCCTAGGCCACCAAAATCAACAGAGATTAAACCATTCCTGTAATGATCTGGTCCCTGTTGATTTTGCGGTGGGAGTTTAGTTATGTGCAGTTCTAGGAGGTTCACCCTTTTCTCTTTGAGAAGAGGTTAGTTTATTGCTAATCACCTTAGACGCCCTCACCAGGAAATGCCGACAGGGCTGCCCAGGCACTTTTTGCAGGTCAGAGTGCCCATCTGGGGAGTTGACTTTTCAACCCCACTTTCCGACCCTGGTGTCTAAGTTCTTGCAGTGGGATAGAATTAAATACAAACTGATGCCATCTCCATCAAACTCAAGTAGACACCAAAAATTGAGATTCTGACCATGGGAGACCTAATTGCGAGAGCAACGGTACTGACATTGACTAGGAACCAAAGCTACTATATGGTTGTAGCTGTGGGTCCACCCAATGATAAATCTGCCGTTCCTACCAAGACCAGCTCTAGCACTGGTGTAAACTGTTACAGATGCAGTCACAAGGATCATATACGAAAAGGTTGGTGAAGACATAGAACTCATTGCTACTAATACACAAGGTTGGACACTGGGCCCATGACTTCATGAAATTAACAAGGGGATGAGGCTTCAGTGCAAGACTGCTCCGCCACCAAGATGTAAGTCTATGTTGAAGGAATGCAGTGTTCTGCCTTAATCGACACAACATGCTCACATACAATAGTAGATGCAAATCGATGTTGATCCTGGAAAACGGCAAGAGGGGACGTCTAGACTATTGGAGGCACGTCTCCGTGCATGCTGTGGCAGGAAAGTAGTTATTATTTCCACAAACGAAAGCAATCAGGATCAATGTTGTGGTAGTGCGTAGTAAACAATTGGGGTTTGATCTGTTGTTAAGGATCAATTTAATAGACGCATTGGGAAGCATCACTGTTGGACCTACAGGTGCCGTTTGGATTGGTGATGGAAAAGTCCCCACATGTGCAGCTATCTCCATCAGTAAACCTGATTTTAATACTACATATGATCATTGGAGACAGGCGTGGATCGCAGCATGGAAATGGGCAGATGACTGTGCACTTGAGTGTCCGAATATCGGACATATGATATGCGAGACCATATGCAGTAAGGCAGAATGATCCAGCTTGTGGCGACTGATACATGGGCATCCGGGAACTGAACGTATGGGTCAGTGCCAGCACGCTAGCAACCAAGTTGGCATTGGAAAGAGACGGAACTCTGTTGAAGGACACTTGTTGGCTGCAATCTGAGAATGATGCACAGCATATTAATCTGGCCAAACTGGATGCTATGTTGAAGGGAATTAACTTGGTGCTCCACTGGCAGATCAAGGTGTTGCACATAAAGACAGACTGCATGTGTATGCAACTAGGTGTTGGGCACTCAGTAGAAAAGTGCAAACTCTATCAAGGCTGCCAGTGAGATGCTCATTAGGATATGATTAAACACACTGAAGGAAACTGGTGAATGATTACTGTTGTGTTTTTAGTCTACCGGAAAACACCATTAAAATGGTCAATTATTATGATTGATAAGAGTATAATTGTTAGTATAGAATGTTATCGACGTGAAAAATTAAGTTTAAATGTTTACATTTAATAGTTCTCAGTAATGTTAACTTGATAGATGAAATTTGAGCTAACCATAATATAAGCAAAGATACGTGACAAAAACCCAGCAAGGATGTTTAGGCTATGTATAGCGATGACTAGGGCTATGACAACAGCATATTCTTATCATTGTTTTGACTCTCGAGTATATATCCGACACAGTTAATCAACCGAGAATCACATTACTTTGTATAAAAGCATATAAGATATCAATGAATACACACTCAAGAGTCAAAACAATGAAAAGTATATGCTGTTGTCCTAGCTCTAGTTATGACGTAAGGGAAAAAATAGGTTTTGAGATGTAGAGTTTTAGTTACAAGGGGAGCGGTTCGATATGCAATGCGTAAACAGACAGATGGGTTTTTTTTGAGAGAACTCCCTTGGAAATCAGAAGGGGGTGACTTACAAAAATATAATCTGATACAAAGCGTGCCAATTCTAAAAAAGAACCTACCGAAGAATAAATTTTTTTTTTTTTTTTACATTTTCACCCCAAACAAGGCACAGTATCACTTTGATGTAGCAGCTACTATTAAGAACATAAGTTGCAGTGATACTATGTAGGAAGTTGAGCAGCAAGATGTCTGTTCTGTTTTGAACTTCTGCATGTCAGTACAGTTGAGGTAGCAGGAAATCGGAAAGAATTCCAAAGTCTAGGTAGAAACTATTAGAGGAGAAGGCTTTCTTACATCCAGGGATCTCTACTGCGTAAGGTTGAGACTTTGCTGCTTTTCGGGTTTGTTGAGGGTATTTACATCAAGGGGGTACAAGGGCTAGTAGTTCGTCAGAGCATCCACCATTAAATTACTTGTAAAGCAGGCAGAGAGATGTAACATTTTTTTGATGGGACAGATGTTGAAGCTTAGATGACAGTTCAGGACCTATCAGGTTGGTGACTCTCTTTTGAACTCTGTCCAGGAGAGAGAGACTAGTAGCAGATGCACCAGCCCAAATGTGACAACAATACTCCATACATGGGCGAATGGTGGCCTTATAGAAGTACAAGATACTTTCAAGCGTTAGTAACTTTCTAGCATGGTAGAGAGAGCCCACCTTCTTCTCAGCAGCCTTGGCAATGATCTCAGTGTATCTATTCCAACTCATGTTCCCCGTGAACGTTAAGCCGAGGAGTTTGAAAGAATACTTTAAGATAATGTATCTTTAGCCATAGCTATTGATGGTTGATAAAGTTTCTTGTAATTATTGAAGGAAACAAGCTTAGTCTTGGCAGCATTGAATGTGACCATCCATTTTTGTCTCCATTCCACTATAGATTAGAGGTCTTCCTCTAGTGTTTCTGCCATTTCCTTAGATATGTGTTCATTTGTTTTCCCCTCGTGCCTTTTATAGAGTGTGGTGTCATCAGCAAATATACTCATCTCAGAGACAATTTTATCAGGGAGGTTATTTATGAATATTAAGAATAATAAAGGTCCAAGGAGTGACCCCTGAGGTACACCCGCATTTATATCATATTGTTTAAATGTACGACCATCAAGGACAACCTGAATTTTTCTCTTAAGACTAGCCTAGGTGCTCAGCGTTGCCTGGGTGTTTGTAGGTGTTAAAGAAAAAAAAAAAAAAAAGAAAGTGGTAATAGGTAGGCAAGTTTGAACCCGTGACGCGAAAGCGGAAAAGAAAGTGAAAGAAAACCTGACGTCTTACCTCTATGCTACAACGCGACCGGAAGTGTAAGGCGTTCAAATTAAACGTAGTCAATCAAAAAGATGACTTGCAGAAATGGCATTGCTTTTAAACCTCCCACGAAAGTTGTTTTAAATGTGGGTGAAAAGCAGCTCCCCCAAAAAGGGGGCACTCTGACAGTATCCAAATAAATAGTAATTTTCTCAGTATGAAGGGTTTCCCCTACATTGACCAAGAACCAATTACAGAACAGATACTACCTGGGTGAAGGCCGGGAGTTGGCTGTTGTGTTCGACTAGTTTCGCTTTATTTATACGAAAAAGACAAACAAACAGTTGATACGACGGGACGGTGGGAATTTTTGAAAATTTTATCAAAAAAAATGAAAGAAACCATGTCCGTTTGCAAATCTGAGATATTATGATTTATAAAAAAGCGAAACTAACGAAAGGGAAGCTTCATGTTGGGGGCGTCCAGAAAGCAATTAGCTTTGATCACCGTGTGGAAAACCCCTCATATCAGACAATTGCTATTCATTTGGACACCTGGGAGCTGGGAACAACCTCGTGGTGAAGAAAATAAATATCACGAGATTCATTTCATTTCTTCGTCGACTCCTGACTTAATTATTAGTAAGTCAACAGCTTTTGATTGACGTCGCTAAATCTAAATGCTTTTCACTTCCTTTGTCGTCATAGCGCAGCGGTAAGATCGCATGTGTTCGACCTTCACATCACGGGTTCAAATCTGCCTGCCTACTAACAACTTTTTTGTTCTTTTACACCTCCAAACACTTCGGGAAACGCCAGCCACCCCCAGTAGTCTAATATATAAAAGGCAAAATGTGTGTGTGTTTGTATGTCTTGCAAAAAACTTTCCACATACGCGACTGATCCTCACAAGATCTGTATCGTTTTAAAGCTCCATCCTTCGGATGATAAATATAAAAAAGATTGGCCCAAAACATTCCTTCCTTCACCCACAACTGGGCAGTTTTGTATAAGGAGAGCTCACTTTTTCGTCAATATTTTTGCAATGTCATCATATGCGCTTGCAATTATTAGCCTTAATTTGAACGACAGCAAAGTCATATGTCATGGTGGCCGCGGGGATTAAGTGATTTGCTTTTTTTCACCTTTTCCTCCTTTGCGTTACAGGTTCGAGCCTGCCTGCCGACTCCTTTTCTTTTTTTTTTTTATTTTGAGGTTTACATAATGGGATTTTTTTCTTTTTAAAACAAAAACTGAATTATTTTACCATTCACTTAAACTTTTTTTTTTTTTTTTTGTGGTTGTATTAACTCCTTACTATACCACCTCTCCACACTCGGGCAACGCCGGGTACCTCCGCTCATATATAAATACAAGACAAACATATATGCTCGTTATACAGCTATACTGTTTATATGGTTTTGTTTTTACAGCATATCAACCCTTTTCGTGTTATTTAATGCTGAATCCAGTTATTTTGTTGAAGGTTTTTATTCTTTTTTTTTTTTTTTTTTTTTTTTTTTTTTTTTACACAGTGATCACCACTTATCAAGGCCCGGAAGCCACTCAGGGATAAGGGTTATTGCAAGTACATTACGTTAGTGTGGAGATTTGATGAAGTGTTTACTTAAGGGGGCGGTTCATTAGGAATTTGTTAACATTAGACTTGAAGACATCCAAGTTGTAGTCCGGAGGGAAGCAGGCAGACGGAACAGAGTTCCACAGGCGTGCAGTTCTAAGAAAGAAGCTTTGTTCATGGAATCCGCGTTTTGATTTAGGCACAGATATAGAGTGGGGGAAATTTTTCACAGTGGATTCAGCTAGACGGGTGTTTTTCGTGAAAGATTGGCGAAGGGGGACCAGGGATTGGAGTTCAGACGAGCACCTGCCATGAAAATAACGATAAAACAAGGATAGGCTCGCAACGTCTCTTCTGTGGGAGAGGGGTTGCAGGGTAGAGAAAAGGGCATCCCCCACTAAGCCACGAAGTCTATTTTGTACTCTGTCAAGGCATGATAGGCTGTTTTTAGCAGCTCCTGCCCAGATATGGCAACAGTATTCCATCCTTGGACGTACTTGGCTTTTATATAGATAGAGAATTGCATCAGTAGTGAGATATCTTCTGGAGCGGTAGAAGGATCCCACCATCTTTCCAGCGACCTTGGCAACAGACTTGATGTACGTGTTCCATTTCAGATCAGGAGTAAAGGTCAAATCCAGAAGCTTGTCAAAACACAGGGCCTCACCCAGACGAGAGCCATCCATCACAATTGATGCCAGCTGGGGATCAGAGCGTTGATGATGTAAGGATAGGAGTTTGGTTTTGGATGCATTAAAGGTAACTAGCCACGTCTTCCCCCACTGAACCACGCGCTCGAGATCAGAGGAGAGAGAATCTATTTGTATCTTCAATCGCTAATTTGTAGTGTTTGATTTGGTTGTTTTATAGTGGATTTTGTCGTTTTTGTTCTCTGCCCTGCAGAACATGAATGAGTTTTGCAATGCAAAAGGGGAAAAGGGTTACAGTATTAATGTTTGGTACATTTTAAGTTAGGAAACCAGTAAGGAAGTTGAGGAGATAGAAGGAGGAAGGAAAGGGGGGGGTTGTTATTTTTTGGTTTTGCAGAACATAATAAAGTTTTGCAAAAGGAAGTAGAAAAAAAAAACATCAATGTTAGGTGCATTCCGTCTTAGGAAGTCAATATCTTCAGACAGCCTGATCTGGTAGCAGCAGAACACCGTTTATATACCCCTACCTCCAATATACAACAATATAAACTCTTGGTCAGCATGACATTGGTTGCATTGATTAAAAATATAGCCAGCCAATTGATGTGCGTGCCATATAGTATTGGTTCAGTGCCACAAATAAATACAAGGGACCAGAGTCTCTGACCAGTGATATACATGTAGCGGAATTGGACGTGGCACAGATCATAGCCAGTCACAAAGCAGTAGACACCCAGAAGTGCGACATACCACTTATTATTGCATACTTATGTGTCCACGCAAAATTAGTATAAGTGCTAAAAATTATGAAAAATGATTTTGTGCTGAAAGTATTTTTAATAAAAAAAAAATCAACTATGTGTTTAAAGATGGCAGATCCTTTAATTTAAGTCGAGGGTTATTTTCATTGTTTATCATACTGAATTGGTCGCACAACTCTTCTGTATGAAAGCATACGATAAAACTTGATAATTTGATAAATTCTATTTTTACTTGTAATTATTTTTCTACTGAATCGTTTTTCGTAATTCATACTAATTTTGCCATGACAAGTAAGTATGTAATGTTTTCACCTGAAATGCATTGGTTTAAAAAAAATCAACAATTGTAAACAAGCACCAAGTTTTATTATATATTTTGGTGTCATTTTGTTTATTTATATTTTTGGGCTCCCAATTTATCGGAGAGGGACCTATGTTTTCAGTGGCGTCCGTGCGTGCGTCCGTCCGTCCATTAGTTTTTCCTGAAATTTTGTCACAAATTGTATTTCATTAAACAGATGTGCATAGTAAAAAAAATTTTTTTTGCAAAAGTTCCCGTTGCATCCCCAGGGGCTCCAAAGAGACCAAAAATGACATGTTTTGCCCCATAACTTTTGATCCATCGATTAGATTTTTCTGAAACTTAACCAAAATATGGAGCCCATTGTTCTTACTATAAATCCAGTATGGGTGACCTTGGCAAAATTCTGGTTTGCGTCCCTGGAGACTTTTTGTGCTAAAATGCCCCTTTTTGTGGGTCTTTTTCGTATTTCTCAACAAAAACTTGATATGTCTGACTATATAGTATTTTTTCATGGTGGTCAAATCAAATATAAATGTGTTAAGGCCTGAAACTGCACTGTTATCCATTTACACTGGGATTCGGCATCCCCAGGGGCTCAAAAGAGGCCAAAAATGCCCCAAAATGGCCAAAAATGACACTTTTTGGCCCATAGCGTTTAATCCACCTATTAGATTTTCCTGAAACTTGGCCAAAATATGGAGGCCATTGTTCTTAATATAAATTCAGTAAGAGTGACCCTGGCAAAATTCTGGTTCACATCCCTCTGGGACTTTTAGGACTAAAAAAAAAACATGCCTTTTTGGACCCCTTTTTTCATATTACTCAAAAACTTGATATGTATGTCTATGTAGTGGTTTTTCATGGTGCTGAATTCAAATATACATGTCTTAAGGCATGAAATTGCACCGTTTGTTCATTTTCACTGCGATTCAGCATTCCCAGGAGCTCAAAAGGGGTCACAAATAGCTCAAAATTGCAAAAAATGACACTTTTTACCCATAACTTTTTACCCATCCATTAGATTTTTCTGAAACTTGGCGGAAATATGAAGGAACGTTGGCACTTCACGCTTTTCACATTCGTCATTTCTTCACTATTTTTTGTGGTGTCATCTCACATGCAGCACCAGAGGGGGACCACGCACACGCGGCTTGTTCTACTAGCAGTTTTTAATATTGGGCTAAAAACTGGGTAAGTACCATGATTAACACCTATACAAAAAAAATATAAATAAAAAAAAAATTAACACCTATACAAAAAAAATATAAATAAAAAAAAAATTCATTTTATTACTTACTAGTGGGGGAAGGGGCTTGCCCAGTCAAAAAAGACGCTTAAATATTTTGATTCAAGCAGATTTTGTGTTTATTATTACAGAGCCAATTCTTTATTGAATATTATATTATACTTAATATATAGGAGTAATTTCAAAAGTTAAAAATAAAAAAATGTCTTGGGTGCCATCAGCTAGAATCGAAACCAAAACATTTAGCACTCCAGTTGTGTCTCCTACCAATGCAGCTATCAACAGATAGGCAAGAAAGATTTAATATTAGACTACTTGAAGAAATGACTTGAATTTTAACATTCACAGAAAATAAAAATATGTCGGCAAGTTGAAATGAACATTTTGCATTTCTACTTACCAACATATTTCTGTATGCGTTATTCATCCATCCAAACAAAGATTTTACTCCTTATAAACAATCCTTGGTGTATGATTAATATTTTCTGTTAACTTCACTGTTAGTAGTTTAAGATTTATTGATTAAATATTTATACAAAGACAAACTCATACAATTATCTTCTATTTTATTTATACAGATTAATTAATATTATTATATTGTACCCAATATATAGCAGGGCCTCCTGGCATGACCCAGTCACAAAATCCACTTAAATATACTTTAATTCATGCAGATTTTGTACTTATTATTATAGAACCAATTCTCTATTGAATATTATATTGTACCTAATATATAGGATTGATTTCAAAAGTTAAAAAAAAAAAAAAAAATGACTTGAGTGCCATCTGCTAGAATTGAAACCAAAATATTTAGCGCTCCAGCCATGTTCCCTACTGTTTGAGCTATTGACAGATAGATAAGAAAGATTTAATATTAAACGGCTTGAAGAATCAATTAAATTTAGCCATACACAAACGTAATAGAAATGTGTTGGCAAATTGAAATGAACATTTTTGCATGTGTTATTCATCTATCCAAACAAAGATTTTACTCGTTATAAAACATCCTTGATGTATGATTACTGTTTCCTGTTAATTCAAGTGTTGTGATCAGTAGTTTAAGAGTTTATCGGTTAAATATTTATATACAAACATACATACATCTACTGTTTTATTTATATAGATTAAAGTTATTTATAATTAAACAAATTGGTGAAAAATAAATAACAAAAACAAGTAAAAATAGGATAAAGTTTTTTTTTTTTTAATTAACACTAGTCGAAATTCAAGATTTCAGATTTGGCGGCCATAACATAGTGGGAAACTCAAATTTAATCTGTCTGGCTGTAAATTGTAAATTAAAAAAACAAAAACAAAAAAAAACGATATGAGTGCTTTAAACAGAATTCCGCTGTATTGAAACAAAAAAAAAAGCAAAAAAGAGAAAAATTTGTATGATGTACATACCTATGATAAAATGAAAATGCCATATTCCAAAAATCACATAAATTGATCAAGTAGTTTTATTTTTACAAATAAAATAAATTTTAAGTGATTAATAGGAATTTGTAGACATTACAAGACAAATCTCACAAATCTGAATTATGTTGAGTTATCTCCCCCCCCCCTTTTTTTTTTTTTGTTAGACTGTTTTCAAGATGGCATTGTGAAACAGTCACTCCTCAGTTAGTCATAAAATTTGATTTTCTTATTTAAAATTAAAACTACTTGATCAGGTTACATAATTTTTGGAATATGATATTTTCCTTCTCGTCAGGGTGCATACGTCATACAGATTTTTTGGCAGTCTCTAACAATTGCGGTCCCAAAATGAAGACGGCGGAAGTGGATACAGTTGATGTAAATACAGAATGGAAGTTACAAAACATGAAACGAAATACGAAACCATATAGAAATATTTTTAAGTAAAAAAATTGATTTAGTTTTTATACTTGTTTTATGACGAAACAAAAAAAAAAATTAATTTATTTTTTTACATTTTTATATTATGTTTTAATATTTCTTTGAATTCTTAGAATATCTTTCACAAATTTTGTGACATAATTTTGACCTAATCTCTATATGTAAACTAACATTGCCCGGGTGTTTGGAAGTGTGTGTTGAGCAAAAAGAAAAAGTGGTAGTTGGCAGGCAGACGCGAATATATACTGTGAAGGAGGAAAAGAATGTGACGTCTTTGCTGTTATATCCATCGCCAAATCGGAAGTGGCGAAGGGTTAAATTAAGGCTAGTCAATCAAAAAGACGGGATAACTTTTGAAAAGATCGGTGAAAAAAGCGACGCCTCCTTACATACATACATTTAAATAGACAGGATAGATTTATGTAATAGAAGGCAAAATGTGTGTGTGTTTATGTTTCTCGCAAAAATTTTCGACAGAGGCGACTGATCCTCACAAGATCGGTATCGTTTTAAAACTCGACCCTTCATGACAAATATAAAAAGAATTGGCCAAAAACATTCATTCGTTCACCCTCAACTGGGCAGTTTTGTACCAGGAGGGGTCGATTTTTTTGCATGTCATCGTATCGGTCGGTCGATAGAGACATTGGCAAAGATGTCAAGGTTTTTTTCCCTCCTTCATGTTATAGGTTCGAGCCTGCCTGCCTGCTACCACTTTTTTTCTTTTTTCTCTCTCCATCCAAACTGCTTCGCCTCCCCGCTACTACCAATTATTTATTTTTTTTTTTTTTTAATCGCTCCCCCACCCGGGGTCCTTACTTGACCCAAGCAACCACTTTTTTTAACACCTTTTATTTCCCCCCTCCTGGGGGGAGGTCCTTACTACACTTCCACACACCCAGGCAATGGCGGGTACCCCCGCTAGTGTATCATAAAACAAGGTAACTATTTTCAAGTGAATTACGAAACCATCGCTTCCGTTCTGTATTTACATCGACTACATCCATTTCCATCGTCTTAGTTTTGGGGACAAAATTGTTAGGGATTGCCGATTTCGTTCTCATGTACTTGTTGTCTCCTTGTTTCTACTTTCATTTTTTTTTCTCACTTGCATGCCCCTATTATGAATTCATAGCAGTGGGCAAGCATTATTTATTTTTATTTTTTGACCAAAATGGACATAAACAATGCTTTTGTTTTTTAGTTTAACCTATTTCATACTGATATAAATTTTTGCACAGCAAAAAAATAATTAAATTAAAACAAAAATATTTTTCTTTATTTCAAATGATTTAATTAAGAATTTCGTTTTTTTTTACTTAATTACTAAATTAAAAAAAAATTATTCAAGCAAATTTGAAGGTTCTCATGGATCTTGCATGGAATTTGCACTTATATAATTCAAAATAAGAAAAAATGAATTTAATTTGAAAATACTATGAAAAAAATAGCGTGGTAACATAGCAATGGTTTTTATTTTTCTTATTTCGAATTAATCAATCAAATAAAAATTCCAAGCAAAAGTCCATGAAAACCTTCAGATTTGCTAGAATAATTTTTTACATTTAGAAATCAAGTAAACAAAAAAAAAAAAAGAAGACATTTTTAGTTGATTAAATAATTCGAAATAAGAAAAATGATTTTTTGTTTTAATTTAATTATTTTTACTGTGCAATAATTTATATGAGCTTGATATGAACTTTTTTTGATAAGTTTCCAAGGCGCTTTTATTGATAGTAAATACATGAAACTCTGGTTGCCTTCAAAGTAATCTCCCCCGGCTGCAATGCACTTACACCATTCCAGCAACTTCTAGAAAGCCTAATGACCCTTGTCACAGCCTCATTCATCTCAATTGTCTCATAATGATAGCCTCTAAGGAATCTCTAGGGAATAACCAAAAGTCACAGGGAGCAAGGTCTGGACTATAGGGAGGATGAGGCACTGTCTTAATGCCCATCTTAGTTAAACAGTTTGTGACAAGGATGGACTTGTGCATTTGTGCCAATTTTTGGCATCTTCAGTGCCTCGCGAATAATTTTGTGAACAGTTTCTACACTAGCATCAAACTGTGCCCTTATTATCTCTATAGACACACAACGATCCTTATCCATGAAATTCTTTATTTGGCCAATCAACTCTGGTGTTCTGACTTCCTTACTCCTTCCACACCTCTCATCTTCTCTCACAGACTTCCTACCTTCCTTGAATCTCTCATGCCACTCAAGAACTGATTCTCGATTCATGCAAGATGGTCAAAATATAGTCTATGTTTCTGTGGCATTTTTGTTTTTCAAGTTTAAAAACATAATTTTATTGTCTATCATTTTTCTAAAGTGTCCTTGTGTCCAGATAACATTTTTGAAATTCACCAGCTGCGACAATCAAGCTTTTGTAGGGTGTATTCCAATTCCTGCTGTAGCTGGTTATTTGAACCTGAAATCATGAAAATTGGTCAGTCATCTCATAAGATGTATAGCAATAACAGTGAATTCTCAAGCCTTTTAAATGCATGTACACAAAAGTCTGGAAACTTATTTAAGTCACCTCGTTTATGTTAAACTAAAAAAAAATTGTTAATTGTCGTTTTGGTAAAAAAAAAAAAAATCATTAATGATGGCTCATTGCTACGAATTCGAAATAGGGGCATGTAAGCGAGAAAAAAAAAAAAAAACACCAAAGGGAGACAACAAACAAGTTCATGAGAACCATCGATTTTTCTTTATTCTTGAACAAGAACCAAGACCAGCACCAAAATATGTAATACAAACAAAAATGAAGAAAAAGAAAATTTTTAATGTGAAAAAATATAATTTTGATTTATTTCAGGCTTTCAATTTGCATCCTTATAAATTAAACAACACAATATAAAAAAAAACATTTGTTTGCCATTAAAAAAAAAAAATTCAAACAATTTTCTACTTTCTTTTTTTCTTTTAAATGCACAAACGAATTTATCAACAATTTTACTCTGAAAAAAAAAAAAAAAATTATTAAAAGATACAAACAGTGAAAAGCCAATAGAAGAACAAGGGCAGTTATAATAACAATCAGTATAACACACAAAACAAAAAAAAATGGTTATTGTACGTGGTGACCCACCAAAAATGCCACTCGCAGAATCCTAAAATAAAATCAATAATCTTTTCCATTATCCAACCATATTTGGTATAAATCAACTTCAGCCTATGCCTGATATGTCCACCAAATTTCATTTACGAATGTCCAACAGTCTTAGTTTTATCACCATTCAATGATATGAAGGGGACACTTTGGTGATCATCTCATCAGTAGAAAGTTATTCTGAATGGGTCGCACATTCACCCGGACATTGACCACCCCCACCCCATCTCCAGATTCGTAATTTGTTTTAATAAATATTTGTAACGTGACCGTTACGCTTGAACCGTGTGCATTACAGTTTAAACCTCTCTCGGACCCTCGTGCTGTCTGGTACCATCCTTTTCTTTCTGTTTTAGCAAAAGGCATTTATTACCAATACTTTCGAAACAATGTCTGCTTTTTGGATTTTTTTTAACTGTTCATTTTGTCTGCCATGAGACTAACAAAACCCCGCCATCTCAACACCAGCTTAAAAGTTTTTCGCTGCCATCACAGAGCCACACGTCTATTTCACCTAGCACGCGTTTTTCCTTATGCCCTCGCCACGTGGTACATTTTTTTCTCAATTTTTCTTTTTTTCCGACACTTGCCAATTTGCATACACGCTCAAAACGGCTGCTGCTAATATCCTCATACGTGCTCTTTTACATCTTATCTTTGAGGTAGCCAATCTCCAGACTATTCCCAAACTGAAGAATACTATCACAGCTAAAACGAGACCAGTGTCAGGAGAGGAATGCGTTAATGTTATAGAAAATTTTGTACATCGTAACTAGGTATGTAATAAAACAAAGGCTGTTGGATATTCCTTATTGAAACTTGGTGGACAAGTAATGCATGGATTAAAGTTTATTCGTGCTACATATGGCTCAATTGTAGAAAGGATTGTGAATTTATTTTTAATTGAGTCCATGGGTGTAATTGGCAGGGGGAGGGGGTCACCAAATATTTTAAGAGTTAAATTCTTTTCTACTTTTTTATCATTAATAAAATATTAAAATTAAATAATTTGGGTGTAAATATATATTTGCTAGTATTTTTTTGTTTTTGCTCGTATTTATTCGTAAACAAGTCAGCCATTTTAAGGTTTTGTTAATAGTTAAAAAAAAAAAAATCTGAATTAGTTCATGACTCTTCAATATTTGAAAGGAATTTTTCAAGTCTTTAAACAGTTGAATAGAAAGTCATTTCTCAGCAATTTAATTTTGAAAAGAAAAACAAAAAACAAAAAAAAACTGGAAGTGTTTGAAGCTATTCACGTCCAATGGCTTCATAAATAGACTAAAACATTATCTTCACAAAATAATAATTAAATTTAGCTTTCAAATATACCTATTTCAAATTTTTGTTAAAATTGGTAAAAAAAAAAAAAAAATTAAATAAAATGCAAATTTTAAAAATTTAAAAAAAATTTAAAAAAAAATTAAATAAAATGCATATTTTAAAAATGCCAGGACAAAATTTTAAATAAAAAGACTCCCAGGCAACATCGGATACCTATAGCAGTATATAATGAAGGAAAGTTAATTGATTTCTTAGTACTTATGCAGTATAAAGACAGTGCTATCATCAAAATCGTCTGGGCGCTTTACAGAAAATGCAGAGGACTTTTGTTTATTAGCATTGGTTTATTAATTAAAAAAAACAAAAACTTATAACGAATGTTTTTTTTTTTTCTTGATTCGAATTTTGGGTATGTTTTACTGTCCACAGTACTTCAAAAAAGTGGTAAAAAAATAAAATATATAATGAATAAATGTTACAAAATGCAAGATAAGTTACTTTCCTACCTAACTGGGTAGGTGTTGTAGTGTATTTAATGTAAAATATTTAATTGGCTCGAAAAATAAGCAAGTTCAAAAGGTTTGAGAGCACAAGAAAAAATGTCTGCATAACAAATACATTGTGGCCACTTTTTCTTGTCGTCCTGCACCCATTGAACTTGCTTGTTTTTCGAGCTGATTAAACATTTTATATTTGAGTAAAAATACTAAAAACTACAGAGCTGGGTAGAAGGGTAACTTATCTTGCCTTTGGTAACATTTATTTGCTATATATTTGATTTTTTTTTACCACTTTTTCGATGGTCTGTGAGCAGTAAAAAATACCCTGAATTTCTTAAAGTTTTGTAAGAATTGCCCGTCAAGAATATCGATTTTATTGAATTATCTTCATACTAACAGAAATTGAAAAAATTGGCCAGAATAACAAATTAACTAAACAAAAAAATGTCCCCCCCCCAAAAAAAAAATGACCAGAAAAATATTGTCTGGAGAAAAAAAAAAATCACAAATGTTTTGTTCGGCATCTTTTCTATAAACCACTCGGACGATTCTAATGATAGCAGAGTCCTTATACAGCATAAGGACCAGTTTCTTGATTTAGGAAGCGGATTGGCTATTGGGTTTACAAGCACGAGTGAATTTGACATTGGTCTATCAAATTTAATCCTACTTTTCGCTTATCGTCAGTAAATAAGTTCACTATTAATGTTTGACTCTTTGGCAAATGTGGCCTACATAAATAGAAGGCCATTCCCTTAAAGTCATGTGACCTGTTGACATCGAAGAATAAAGTGCAATGGCTGCAGTTAGGCAATAGACAGCTATTACGAGGATTATTTTAAATTTATTTTAATATTAGTCATTTATTTTTTTCTTATCAACCTGAAGATAATAGGCTTTTAGGTGTTCATATTGAAAAATATCAATTGTATAAATCGGATGGAAATTCTCTGGATTTTTATCTTACACATAACAATTTCCATCAGGTTTATATAATTAATATTTTTCAAGATGAACAATTTTATACAGTGGTAGTTTGATTTCGTTTCCTAGAAGTACATCCACTGAAACAACATGTGTCTACCAAAAAAAGTGCTCAATGAGTTAACAGAGCATATATTAAACTCATTTATACAAACAAACGGCTACATATGTGCATACATGTTTCTGTAATTTCCCATTTCAGAGAAATCATATCATCAGGCCAAGGATATCGCTTGAAAAATATGTGTGTGTATACATATATATATATGAAATCATAAACTTTTATCAACTTCATATAAAGCAATGCTTTTTGTGAAAACAGATGGAGTTTGCAGGCAATTGACAATCTTTATCATTGAGATTTTGTTTGCTATTAGCAGATTCCAAATGATAATCTATTTGTTTAGGAGTACCAACTTATCTGGATGGTCAAATTTGAATCTTGGCTTGCTTATCTAGCCACATTGAAGAAGTGTGATACTGTGTCTGTAGATGATATATATGTATATATCAAGAAATTTAGGTTTATAGAAGGCAGAATAATGCAAAGGTGTGACGGATAGAATCAAGTTGAAGCAACTTAAGATATAATGGTGGAACCATCTAAGCAGTTTCACTTTTATTGATCCAATTCATGTGTATATGTATAATCATACATGTGTGTGTGTGTGTATATATATATATATATATGTGTGTATTTTTTATACAATATTTTACATGTAGGATGTTCTTACTTGGGTCAGGTGGTGTATCCATGATGTTATATTTCGGGATGTCTTCCCTTCGTCAGGTGTGTGTTTAATTTTCAAACGTGCAAAGCTTCAAACAAACTACTGTAACTTGTTATCACATAATAACAGGTTAAAGTAGTTTGCTTGTGTGTAAGTATAAAAAATTAATACTAAAAGTGTATATGTTGACATCTATTTTCTATTTCTTATTTGGCAACATGTAGTTTGTTTTAAAAGAACATAATTTCGACCGTACCTATGGTCTTCGTCAGTGTATGTATGCATGTAAATATATATATATATTAAAATAAAATATTTATATATTAAATAGGGATATATTATTATATTTAATATATTAGATAGGGATTAGAAATGTGTTCTTATATGCATAAATAGTGTATTTCACCGTCTGAAGAGAGGCTATTTTTAGAATATTTTGAATGAGATAAAATTTGAAATTGCCCGAATAGTAACCGAACATGAAAATACACTATATGATGCTCTCATTTTTTATTTTAATGTCTTGATTTTGTGAAAATATTATTTGCATGCTTGATTATAAAAACTGATAATCTTGAAGTTTAATAATTGAGTCAATTAATTTTTACTTTAATTTTTATTGGTATATGAACATTACCGAATTTTGATATATTAAAAGTTTTTGTTAAAAAAGAATTAATAAGGTATATATATATATATGGGAGACTGGTTTAGCCAAACGAAAGAGCTATGATACAGCGAAAAGTCCGTCTGTGGATGACTATATAAAAGCTCCCCCCAATTCTCGGGTTGAGCACTCTGGATAATGATATTTTATGCAACTACTTTAGCATAATGCAAAGCTCTTTGTGAACATGGCGACCGATGCTTGTATAAAAGCGATGTTAGATATCAATGCCAACGGTGCTGGTCCCGATGAGTCATCGAATCTTCTTAATTGTAAAAAAAAAAAATAAATAAATAATAAAGACATTGTCACTGGCATTTGACAATATTTTTATATATATGTGCTCTGTTATTAAAAGGTAAAATTTATTGAGCTTTTACTTTTCAAAGTTTTGAATATTTATTTTACAACATGTTTTTACACACACACATATGTATGTGTGTGTGTGATTATGAAAGAGTAGAGTTATTAGGTTTTCCTTTTTTCCATATTTAATCTGTATATATATATATATATATATTTTATCCAAAGGTTTAATATATTAAAATATACTATGTCAGGCATGAGGAAATGGTTTAAAACAAAACATGGCGAGGTGGATCGCACTGCTTGCTAACGTTAATAGCGGGATGAAGATCTATTTAGATATGTATTAACTTTTGTATTTCTTTCAACATGTCTAATGAAATGCCAATCTGGAAGATTTTTGAACAACATAAGGTTTAATATTATCCGAATGGTGTCGAAACAGTTGTAACATTACTAGAAAATACACAATATGATGCAAACATTTTTTAAAACTTGGTATTTTGGTTTGGAAATATATATATATATATATAAACTAACTATATATATATATATATATATATATATATATATATATATATAAGAAAACTAATTAAGTACTTACTACATTTGTCTTTATGACATTTCATTTCATGATATTGTGTGATATATATATATATATATATATATATATATAGTTAGTTTATTAGTAATGGAATGAATATATATTTTTTATGTCAATAGCTTATAATTATAAATAACCCTGTTCTTTAAAATAAAAAAAGCACTGAAAAAATACATGTATGTGTATATATATATATATATATATATTCAAATATAGTGTGTTTATGTATATTATAGGGGTGCAAAAGTTGATGTGTAGTTGAAAAAGGAGGTATAGAGACCCATTATTCAGCACAAAACCGTCAAATCAAATCATGGCAAAATGTACGACACAATGTTAATGTCAATGTACGACACAATATTAAAACAGCTGCCTCTACTTTCAGCAAAATGGAGCACGCTCCACGTGTGTGTACTGTTTCAGGAAGAATTTCCAAACAGACGAATTGGATGCTCAGAAAGGGCTGACATGCTTATAACAGGTAGAGCTTTCGCATGTAAGACACAAACTATTGACATGCTTAACAGGGATTTGGATGCCGATAAAATTCAATATGGCATAATGAAAAAATATAAAGGTAACTGCAGCTTCTCTTCCAATTTTCGGGTTTTCATCATGTCAAATCACATTTTAATTTCTTTTGACGGATTGATTGTTGCTATTTCTTCTGATGAGTTAAGGGCATAATAGATTCCCTGTTTGGCATAATAATTAAGTGATTGATTTTGTGCTACAAAACAGATACTGTCAAGAATTGTATAAATCAACTGATTTTAAGGAATAAACTATAAGATGGTCAACATCATGAATTTTGGAATATAAATTTTTGTCATTTATTCTATATATTGCTCTGTAATTACATTGAGCTTCTTATATAAGGATTGATATATAAGAAAATATATATGTATATATTTTTTTCATTGGTTAATTATTTTAATAACTTTATAAACATTTCAGGATGTTACTACTATTGACAAAGTTTATTTTATTAATAATAGTTTTTTTTTTTAGTTTTTACTAGTAATGTTTCTAGTATTTAAAGTTTTTTTTTTCTCTTCAAATATAGATGTGTTGTCAACTAAAATCTCCCTAAATTGGGAAAAAGGAAAGAATGGTGTATTAGTCAGGTGGTTAAATATAGCAGTGTTTTCCACCATTTTGTCAAGGAGATTATCCATGCATCAAAAACATCCTTTTCCTTGCCCCAACTTAAGTAGATTTTATTTGATAACACATCTGTACTTAGATTGACTAAACAAAAAATTGAAATACTAGTAGCATTACTAATAAAAACTAAAAAAAAAAAAAAAAAAATACTATTAATAAAATAAACTTCAACAATAGTAACATCTTGAAACGTTTGCAAAATTATTCAAATAATTAACCAATGAAAATATATATATTTTTATTAGGGGACGGTCTAGGTTGTGGGCTCAAACTCAACTGTTTCAGCTCACTGGATATTAGACACTCCAAGAGTTGTAATATCCAGAGCAATTATAAATTGAAATAGTTTCCAACAAAAAACAACATCTTGTATCAATCAAAAAAAAAATAGTTTGCTTTTTAAATGATTCAAACTTTGTAATTTATTTGATTGTGTAGCCGTGAAGAAAGAGCTGTTATTTTTTAATCAAAACCAATTTTGATTGTTCTTGTTGGAATGTACATGAGTGCATGTGTAGATTTGTGCGTGTGTGTATATATTTATAGAGAGATGTGTGCATGTATGTATGTATGTATATAATATATATATATAGAGAGAGAGAGTGTGTGTGTGTGTATATATATATAATATAACAAATGTTTTTTATGGTAGTCTTTTCCTGAATCCGATTGTTTTTTGTTTTTTTTTAATTATTTATATTTTTTTTCCAACTTCTCTCATTGTTTTTTTTGTACACCTCATCTACACCATTTGTGTGAATCAGTTATACAACGGCGTTAGTGTTGCGTTATTCTCTCGTTTCCTGTGCCGGTTGATCACATGAATATATTGGCCAATCAGCGTCGAGATGTCGGAACACTGAAAGAATAATAGAAAAAAAAAAAATATCAAGTCTGGTGCAAGGACATTATCGGGAAGAAAGGTATGTCAAATTGCTGTCAACAAGATAACGACTTCCAATCTGTTGCATTGGAAAGAATCCCCCATGCGACAAATTCCGTTAACAATTTGTTCATGCTCTAGTGATATCATGGATATTCTCCCGCCCCCCCCCCCCAAAAACAGAAAAAAGAGTTTTGCCACCACCTTTTGGAGGCGCTGGAGTGTTCTCTTTGGGGCACAGTGCCTAGGCAAGATATTAGGGGTATAGGTTATTACCCATAGAGCAGGTCCCTCCCCTCTCCAAGTCTTCAATGTTATCCAAGGGAAAGACAGGGGCCATGCAGCTTGGGTAATAATGATGTCGCAGGAGTTGCCAGAGCTTGGGATTGACTCACGAAGTCTCACTCCTAATGCATGAACTATGTGACACAGCGGTTGTTTGAAATTAGAATTTTCCATCTCCAAGATGGTTGGTCTGTCAAGCACTATCTACCTCTATCAGCTGTTTGCCTGATGTATTCCTTCCTGTCAGCAAAACAGGTCTGCCAGGCTTAATGACTAAGCCACACATGAAGGCCAGGAGTAGGACTAGATTGTCAGAAGCTATAAATTTTAGCATGCCTTGGGAGTATTTTTTTAGGAGAGTGGGAGCTCGTCCCCTACTTCCACCTCTGCCAATATGGCAACCATTGAACCCAGAAAAAAAGAATATGAACTATATATAAAAAAAAGAGGAAATAGTTGATTATCAGAACAAAAATTTATATCAATATGACATAGATACTTCTGCAGTTTATGGACCGTGCTGAAGTAATAACGTCATTACTTAGAAACTCATTCTTAGCATGTGGAGAGAGGGGTCTTTATAAACTATTCTGTACTTTCACTTAATAATTTAATAAACAAAAAAACCCTAAAAATTTGAAATGAACATGAAAATCGTATCTAAGAATCTAAAAAGATAGTATGGTTCGTAAACTGCAGAAGTATCATTGTGATACTGCATATGCCCCCCCCCACCTCAAGTGTTAGGAAATGATTAAAAAGAGGAAAAACTATAACAAAAAGAGGCATGGGAAATGAGGTTAATAGAAAGACAATAGGGGATAGGTGGTTCACCAAAGACAAAGGTGATCGAAAATAGGATTGTTCATCAAGGTGTGGCAGTGACGTGGACAAAGAAACAGATATAGAGGTCAATATATTTGGAGTTTAATTAACAGACAGTTTAGAATTGAAAGTGAGTTTTGCGACAGTTGACAGCAGTAGATTGAGACAGTTTTGACGAACTGGAGATGAGCCGACTTTGCCTGATTGACAGTGTTGGCATCGAAAGATAACTAAGAGGGGGACGTTAATGTTTGGAAGATCGTTTCCCACAATGGTGTCACACACACACACACACCCAGCATACAACTGATATTTATAAGATGGAAACTAGATACTTCCTTCCAAATCATTTTCTTATGTTCAACTTTCCCACTGCTATCCGGTCACCAAGAAAGTTATTAGGTTGATGCAAAAATAATGTCGTTTTTATCAGATATATGTAAAAAAAAACGACAACCTAATAAGTAAGTAAATGTCATGACGTCATTGGTCTGTGAAACTCTGCTTTTATTATTATTATTGCTATATTGTGATACTGTCGATGTCCAACCCCCAAAGGATTAGGAAGTATAAAATAAACAAAACAAAGAAAAACTATAATGAAAAGAAGAAACAAGTGAAACATGCATGGTCAAGTGCACAATGAACGAGGCATAAAAAAACTAAGTTCAGCATTTACTCCCCCCCCCCCATTTAGCCCCAAAAGTCGCTGAGGGAAATCCTGGTGAAAATGAACAAACAGTGCAATTTTAGGTCTTAACATATGTAAATTTGAGTTCTGCATCATGCAAAAAAAGAAATGACAAAGTCCACAATTTGCCCCCCCCCCCATTTAGCCCCAAAAGTCCTCAACATATTTAAATTTGAGTTCAGCACCATACAAAACTGCTAAATAGACATACACAGAAAATTTTGGACAAATATGGTAAATAGTCCCAAAAACGGAGTGTTTTTATTAGCTCTAAAAGAGCCCCTGGGGCACACCCAAGAGTTATCGCGAAGTATAGACAAACAAAATTATATAGAAATCAGTTAGTTACAACTTTTCAGAAAGTTTTATAAAAATCCAAGGCATCAATTTTTTTTAATAAGCACAAAAGTGTCAATTTTATCTATTTTAACCCAAAAGGCACCCCTAGGGGCAACCGTAATTTTCCCGAAAAATCCGTTCTGTTACTTTTTTTTACTTATATCATGTTTAATGTTTGTGCGAAATTTCAAAAAATTCCAAGCTATAGTTATTGAGAAAAGTGCGAACGGACAAGGGTGAATTTACAGGTCCACCCTCCTTTTGTCGGGGGGACCAATAATAAGCAAAACATAAATATAGGAAGTGAGATTAGTAGAAAGATCATGGAGAGAAAGCTGTTCATCAAGGCACACAAAGGAGAGCTGAAATAGGATTGTTAATCAAGATGTGGCAGTGATTGGGACAAAAGGACTGAACAATAGAGGTCAGTATATTTAGGGTTTACGGACAGTTGTGAGAGTGAGTTTTGCAACAGTTTACAACAGTCTTGAGTTGATGAAAGTTGAGGACAGTTTTCAGTTTGGGACAGTTAAACGCAGATTGTGGCTCAGAGCAGATTGGAAGATCAAATATGGTCTCGACTGAAGACTGGTATGATTTTTAGGTTGTGATACTGTCGAGCTCCAACCCCCAAAGTATTAGGAAGTAAAAAACAAAAAAACAAGGAACAACTATAATGAAAACTGGAAATAAGTTTTTATTGAGTTTATGGATGGTATTTGGGGGGGGGGGGACACCAGATTTTTTTTCTACTTTTTTATTATTAATAAAATATTAAAATTAATTAAATAATTTGGGTGTAAATGTATCTTTGCTATTTTTTTACTCATATTTATTGGGTAAACAAGTCAGCCATTTTAAGGTTTTGTTAATAGTTAAAAAAAAAAAAAAGTCTGAATTAGTTCATGACTCTTCAATATTTGAAAGGAATTTTGAAGTCTTTAAACAGTCGAATAGAAAGCCATTTCTCAGCAAATCCTCGTTCAATTAGAAAAACTGAAAGTGTTTGATGCCTAATAACTTCATAAATCTACCTATATATCTATAAAAGTGAAATTGTCTGTGTCTGTGTGTACATTTCCCTACAAAACTACTCTATCTATTTTCAGTCTACAGACTCGAGAGTTGATATATAAGGGGTATTAAGATTTGGAAAAATCGATTTATCAGTTTTTGGCCAGAAATTTGTCTGTTAAGGGGTCAAAGTTTGACGATTTGACCTTTGAAAACTCTACCAAACTCCTCCGCCAATTTTGGCTCTAAACACTTGAAATTTTAGATGTAGGTTACTTGCACATAAATGAAATTAAAAAGTTTGACCTGAGCTCAAAACAATGTGTTTAAGGGTCAAAATCGGTCAAAGTTAAAAACAAATTGACCTCTGCGGTCTCTATGAAATTACTTGGCCAATTTTTGGTCTAACGATTCAAAATTTTACATAAAGTGTATTCAGACATAGGGCAAGCTTTTTAATAGGATTTGGGCCAAAAATTTGGCTGGTAAGGGGTCAAAGTTAAGATTTTTACCTTTGTGGTATCTAGCAAACTATTCAGCAAATTATGGATCTGAACATTTGAAATTTTACATAAAGTATATTCAGACATGCAGCAAACTTTTGAATCAGTTTTTAGGCGAAAATTTGGCTGCCAAGAGGTCAAAGTTGGAAGAGTTGACCTTTGCAGACTCTATCAAATTCCTCCGCCAATTTTGGGTCTAAATACTTGAAATTTTAGATGTAGGTTGCCTGGACATGAGTCAAATATATATATATATATATATGCACATAAAGTTATGAACAGTATATAGGGCCCGAGCAAAGCTGGGATGAACTGCTAGTAGAGATTAAAATAATACCATCACAAAATAATTAAATTTAGCTTTCAAAAATAAAATTTTAAATATAAAGACTCCCAGGCAACATCGGATAGCTATAGCAGTATATAATGAAGGAAAGTTAATTGATTTCCTGGTACTTATGCAGTATTCATTATTGAAGTGGTGTCCTTTCTGGTACAGACATAGACAGCTATGACTCTCCATCTATCTCTCTCCCTCGAGGCATTCATGAACTTATTGTATACTGTAGGCCTTCTGAGTTTTCTTTTTCACTAAAAATAGTGAATTTCTCTTTTAGGGAGGAGAAAAATTTCACATTATTCATTTTATTTTTTTAGGTTTTTTAATACCATTTGATAACCCTGTTTATTTTATAAGTCCTCGCGCTAAAGAGCAGGATACAAAATGTTTTAAATAATAATAGAATAACAAAGACTTTCGCTGACGAGGACTACTATTGACCATAACCAGTTATACAGTCCTTTTGAAATTTTCATCTCTATTTTTCTCGTTATGTACTGAATATTTGTTAATAAACCCTTTATGAAATATGTTCCTGATTAAATTTTAAAGATTTTCTAATCTGAAAGAAGTTTAAAAAAATTTAATCTAAAAAAGTTATTTTAAAGTTTTTGTTAAAAAAAATCCAGATTTTCTCATTATTCAGACATGTATTACAAAGAGGGGGTTATAAAAATGAGTTGTGGTGTGAGAAGAAATACAAACTGAAATAGAGAGAAGGAGAGTTTTAAAATATAATCTTAAAAAGATAAGATACAAGTTAGAAAAGCATTTCATCCAAGGCATGAAAATTGTTAAACAAAATGTTTTTACTATAGGTTTGAAAAATAAAGGTACAAGATTCAATTTGAAATTTATTTATATTCAAAGTACACTTTTATAAATTTTACAAAGTAAGGTATAAAAATTTAATTTAAATTGAATCAAAAAATTACCTTGGATTTATTTTATGTAATGTACATTTTGTTGCAATTTAAAAACATTATCTTTCATCTAGCAATTAATGATATAGATATAAAATTTTCAATGATTTTTTTTTTTAAAAAGTGCAACATACCTCAATTGAGAAACACGGGTGCCAACTTCCGGTGTGTTTGAAAGCTATTGTCTCCCTTTATGCACTATCCCCTCCCCCCATACACACAAAGAAAGAACAAAACACTTGTTACCTGATCTGTTTCGAACCGGGAGATTCGCTGCGCCATTAAATTGCCAAGTTTCATGTCCAGATAGGTTTTCTCATTCTCTCGATAAAGACGTGTTGATAGAATCTCACCGAATTTATATTTTGCCAATAATTCCTAAGAAAAAAAAAAAAAAAACATTGTTCAAGTCAGTATAACACAATGAGTCAAGCGTCATATAGAACGTATGGTCGCAAAGAAGACTGACGCAAAAATTCAGATTTAAATAAATCTTAGAATAATTGAAAAAGAAAAGGAAAGAATAACCGGGATGAAAATCTAATTTTTATGAGCAAAGAAGAGAAGGCTTAATCTTAAAAATAACTATTGTCTATAGTGCTGGGATGAGGTGATTTTATTATGGATTTCGTTTTTCGGACTCACTTCCTCATCTTCGGTGTTTTTTCCACTACGTTTCAGCCGTATCATCCTTTGGCCTTCTTCAGGTGTATCTCGAACTCAGGAAAAAAAAAAAAACAGTTCCTGAGTTCGAGATACACCTGAAGAAGGCCGAAGGATGATACGGCCGAAACATACTAAAAAAAAACACCAAAGATGAGGAAGTGAGTCCGAAAACCGAAATCCATAATTAAAAATAACTGATCTTTACTATTATAGAAAAGGAACAGTGTGTGTGTGTGAATTCGTTCCTTATGCACTCCAAAATAGCTGGGCCGACTTTTAAAAAAATTTACTACAAATCTACTTTATGTGTCTGGGAGTATTCTTAGGTAGGTTTTGCGTCGGAATACCTCTGATAAGTATCAAAAATCGATAATCGGAAAATCCCATTAAAGAAGGAACAGTCCGATTTTGACCAAAGTTCATACCCTTATACAGCCTAACATCAGAAGTGTATTTTAGAAGTTTTATCACGGCGCAAGCAGAAGGGCCAGATTTATAAAATCAACAGTAAGTTCTTTGATAAGACAGGGGCACATTCAAAATTAATGTTTCTGTTTAGAGTACAATTGAACCATGATAATTAACTCTTGCTTTTTAAACTTTAATTCAAATTTATATATCTATAAAAGTGAGAATGTGTGTGTGTGTGAGGACACTTCTCAACCTATATACTCAACAAATTTTTGATCTACTGACTTGAAATTTGGTATTTTCATCCTGAGAGAAAAAAAAAAAAAAAAGGGTTGCTAAGTGGTAAAAATTGAAAAATTGATACGTGGAGGCTGTCAGATTTTTATGTTTGTCAGCTGTTTCATGAATGCGCATGCGTGAATCGTTCACATGACAGATTCTTTATATAAAGAATAAGTAGGTTTGAAAACACTTTTGAAGATTGTGTCAAGCTAGTCCAATGATTATCGTAGTTGACTCACTTTCTGTAGGTTTTGGTTTCGATCTCAGCTCAAGCATTTTTTTTTTTTTTGTTTACTTACAAGAAGTGAACTATTTAGAAAAAAACATAATACCCTCATGGACATGTCTTGGTTTCTTTCCGTTTTCTTTTTTTTTTTTACTTCATTTTTTTTTTTTTTAAGGAATTTAACGTTACGTTTAATACCTACTGTTTATATTTTAATTAATACAAAATTCTTATTTGTTATAATACTAGCAGGGAGACCTGACGTTGCCTGGGATTGAACGATGATCAACGAATATTTCACACTCCTATATTTTTATTGTCATCGAAATCCGTGAAATCGCCTGGGAAGAAGCTTCACATGCCTTCATGCAATAACTTAGCCCAAAATATGTTATTCTACATTGCACTGTAGAGAACCTACTGTTTTTTAAAAAAAAAAAAACATTAAGAAATTTATGTGCGGGGTTTGAACCTTTAGACGTCATGCAAAAAAAAAAACATGTAAATTTTCAAATCTAATAAAATTCTTTGCAGTTAATGAAAAAAAAAATTTAAGAAATTTAAGTGTGGAGTTTGAACCTACAGACCACGTCACATAAAAAAAATGAAAAAACATGCTATCAACTTACCCACAATAGAATTTTCACGGCCCCTTGTTCTATCATTGTTGCTAAGCGACCACATGGAAAAAATGGCTTTAACAATGATAGATAAATTAAAATAACGGTTTCGATTATCGGTAATTATCGGGGGGGTATTCTGAAACAAAACTTAACTAAGATCACTCCCAAACTTATACACCAAAGTTCTGTAAATTTTAAAGAAAATCTGTTCAGCCTTTTCGGAATGGACTATCACACAGACACACACAAAGTTGCATTTATATAATTGTAGAGATTTATACGTATTTTACGATGAGGCAACGCCAGGCCTCCTATTAGTCATTAATATAAAAATAGTTAAAAAAATCAACAGTAGGTTCTTTACAGTGCAATGTAGACTACAATGTATTGTGAACTACTTATCTATAAAAGGCACTTGGTTATTTCTATGTGTGTTATGCCATCACGGTTACATATGTGTCACTGGCTTTGTTACACATTTTAGGGATTTTTATCCTGGGGCCCACAAAATCAACAGAGATTAGACCATTCCTGTAATGATTCAGTCCCAGTTGATTTTGCAGTAGGTGTAAAAGTTCTGTGCAGTTCTAGGAGGTCCACTCTCCCAGGCTTTGCCTTCTCTCTTTGAGAAGGGGTTAGTTTATTGCTAATCGTCCAAGGCGCCCTGACCGGGGAATGATGACAGGGCTTCTCAGGCACTTTTTACAGGTCAGTGAACCTCCTTTGGGGTGCTAACTTTCCCGATCCCACTTTCCGACCCTGGTGTCATAGTTCATGCAGTGGGAGAAAACTAAATACCATCTCGCACCTACGGTAATACCGCAAATGTTTGTGTTACTCACGTGATTGACCTTGCTGATAATTTGGACCCCGTTTCGGTTTACAGCCAGCCAATACTCTCCAGTTGTTTGTGGAATCGACTGAAAAAAAACAAAAAATGGCATTTTAGAAGTAAAAATATTCGCCACGTTCTGAATGGATATAAAAGAATTATTTAGAAAAAGAAAATCGATAATATCTAATTGATAATAATATCTAATTGATCATAATATCTAATTGATAATGATATCTAATTGATAATAATATCTAAATCTATCAGTGTTGGAACGATTAATCAGAATTAGGAATTAGAAAAACCTTAACTTTTCGGGGTATCGGAATCGGAAATATTTGTGACTATTTTCTGAGGCCAAAAACGATTCTTTTGTTTTTATTTGATTTTGTTTCAAAATCTGGTAGTAATGATAAATTAATATAGATAGAAAAGAATTATTTAGATAAAAAAAATTGATAAATCTATTAATGTTGGGACGATTATTTGGAATCGGAAATCAGAAAAACTTGAACTTTTTGGGTGTATCGGAATCGGTATCAGAAAAATTTATGCCTATTTTCCGATGCTCAAATTATTTTAATTGTTTTTATTTTTATTTGATTTTGTTTCAAACAAAATCTTTCACTGCTGGTAGTAATGGTAAAATAATAAATCGTTCTTGATTTCGGATATATATTTAGATAAAGAAAATTGATAATGTCTAAATCTTTTAGTGTTGGGACGATTAATCAGAAATCAGAAAAATCGAAAAATAATAAATATTTATTGATTTTAAACTAGTTGTAAAACTAAAATTTATAAATCACCCCTTAAAAGTGTGTTTTTATAGCTGAGAAAATATCTGCACATTTAACATGTTTTTTTTTTATGGTAATTGGGGAAAAAATTAACACGTATATAGTTAAATATTTAGAGATATATAAAGAATCAGAATCACTAATTGTATTGGAATCGTCCCATCACTAATATATATATCAAATCTTAGTCATGAATTGAATTTAAAAATTTATGACGTGAAATGTTTGAATTTCAAATCAAAAGATTTTGATTCTTATATGTAAGACAAAGAATACATTTGAAATATTATAACTCCTAATATAACAGGTTTCCATACCAGTTGATTGTTAGATAATTTTATTCTGAAGTATACACACACACACAGACTCCTTCAGTCTTTAACAGACTATGGATACCCGTGAAGGGGTGACTACGCATTAAATTTTTGTGGCAGGAGGTGCGCAATCTCCAACCACACCTCTCTTGAGATGACATTGTTAAATACCAATGGCAAGTGACGTGTACGTACAGGACAACTGGAAACAAATGCAGAGATAAGCGGAGAGCACATATAGAGCCTAGAATTCCCAAATGGTCATCCATCTGGTACTAACCAGGCTCAACGTTGCTTAACTTCAGTGATCTGACGAGAACCAGTGTGTCAATGCGATTATGCTATATATATATATATATATATATATATATAACTACTTCATTTACTCACATAAAATTAATATGCGAAAGTATAGATTTATGCGTAAACTTTAAGTATTTATTTCAGAAGTGCTCAATACGTAGGTAGAGCTAGTTAGTAATTTATAAAATATATATGGCGATTAAGCTACACTGAATATTCAGCGTTTCATCCACTCTAGGATTCGTCAGGCTTATGCGCATAAGCCTGACGAATCCTAGAGTGGATGAAACGCTGAATATTCAATGTAGTTTAATCGCCATATATATTTTATAAATTACTATATATATATATATATATATATATATATAAGTACATAATTGGGAGAAATATTGGCATCCTCCAATCACTTATATATATATTAGTAATGGATGATTGCAATATTTCTCCCGATTATGTACTAAATTTCCGATTTCAATTCTTTATAAACTTCTAAATATTTAAGTATAAATTTGTTATTTTTTCTGATTACGGTAAAAACACCTGTTAGGTTTGCATACATTTTCTCAAACGTGAAAATACATTTGTGGCGGATGATCTATAGATTTCAGTTTTACTGGTTGTTTAAATAATTTAGTATTTTATCATTATTACCAGTAGTTGAAGATTTTGTTTTAAACAAAATCTAATTAGAAAAGGCAAAGGAATCGTTTTTGGCATCGGAAAATATGCACAAATTTTTCTGATTCTGATACCCTCATCAGTTCTGATTTTTCTGATTCCGATTCATAGTCCTCACACTAATATATATATATATATATATATATATTTTAACTTAACCTGTTTATCTGTCTGTTGCAATTTTGCTCAGAAACTACTGGTGACATTTGGATAAAATTTTGTTATGATAGTGTGAGAGGCATAGCACACTATCATTATGAATCCGTAAAAAAAGTAAATAAACAAATAAATGGACGTACCTTTATGTGGAAAAATGTTGAACCAAATAATTCAAACGAGGACAGATGGTCTGAAAAGAAACATTTTTATTATTTCAATTAAAAAGAAAGAAAGAAACATTTTTATTATTTCAATTAAAAAGAAAGAAAGAAACATTTTTATTATTTCAATTAAAAAGAAAGAAAGAAATATTTTTTACGTTTTTAAAAATAACAATATTTGCTTCCATACGAAAAGGGCATTTAAAGAACGGCTTCAAGGACTAAACCTGTTTTCACTTGTGCAGTGTAGCATGCAAGTTGAACGGATGCAGGCATACATCATCAACAGGAATGTAAATCTGTCTTAAGAGGAGTTTTCACACTAAATGATGTAAATACTCCCGATAAACCCAACAAGCAGCAAAATCCCACCCCTACACAGTAGAGATCCTTAGATGAAAGGAAGCTTTCTACTCTAATAGTTTCTTCCCCAGAACTGCTGGACTTTAGAATTCCCTTCTGAGTTCCTGCTTCCCTGACTCTACTGACATGCAGAAGTTCAAGTGTAATGTAATCAGACATCTTGCTGCTCAACTCCCTACATAGTATCCCTGCAACTTATGTTCCTCTACATCAAAGTGGCACTGTGCCTTGTTTAGGGTGAAAATGCAATAAAAAAAAATTGTAGCTTCCAGGAATATTGTCGCTTTCGTCTCAACCTAAGAATCCCGATGTTCTATCTAAAATTCCTAACGTTATATCTAAAAGTCTCAACGTTCTATCAAGAAAATTGCGACCTTCTATCTAAAAGTCTCAACGTTCTATCATCGCGACTTTCTATCTAAAAATCCAAACATTCTATCTAAAAGTCCCACTGTTCTATAAAAAAAATTGTGACGTTTTATAAAAAAAAAAGTCGAAACATTTTCAAGAACAATTATTCTTATTGTCTCTATGGACACACAACGCTCCTTATCCATGAAATTCTTTAGTTGGTCAATCGACTCTAAGGGAGATTATTTAAAGAAAAAGCATTGCCGAGACAGTTTACGAAAATGAAACCCATTAATTAACAAACTTTAATAAAAACGAATACACAAATTTTTGAATAATAATAGCAAAAAGGAATACAAAGGGAAAATATTAATACACGAATATTAAACCTGAACAATTGTAATCAGTTAATCAATTAAAAAAGAGAACAAGTTAATTAACAAACTAAAAATGAAACAATGTTATGTAATAAAATAATTAAACTTATTAATTAACAAACACAAAATCTAAAATAAATAAATTGTAACAATGAAATGATGTCAAAAAAAACAAAAAAAAAACTTGTGTTAATAAAAAACAAAACAAAAAAACTTGTGTTAATTAATAAAAAAAAAACAAAAAAAAACTTGTGTTAATTAATAAAAAAAAACAAAACAAAAAAAAACTTGTGTTAATTAATAAAAAAAAACAAAACAAAAAAAAACTTGTGTTAATTAATAAAAAAAAACAAACAAACTTGTGTTAATAAAAACAAAACAAAAAAAACTTGTGTTAATTAATAAAAAAAAAAAAAACAAAAAAAAACTTGTGTTAATTAATAAAAAAAACAAAACAAAACAAAAACTTGTGTTAATTAATAAAAAAAAAAAAAAATTATATCACATACTAATCCATTAATGCAAGAATTTTTCATTTTCCGCCAAAGAAACTCCATGAGATGAAGGTGGAACATCTCAGTTTTGGTCCCAAACAATTTTCGGATATGCCTTTTGGCATGAGATCCAAAACCAAAAGAGATCAATATGTGATATTTTTTTTTTCTTAAATCAATTTTCGTAAACCGTTTCGGTTTATCTCCTCCTAAAACAAAAACGGCGCTTTTGTTTTGTTTTTTCTTATATAATGGGAGGGGGGATGCGAGGAAAAAATTCTTCTTGAGATTTTTTCCTTCTAAAAAAGGCTTTTTTGCCGTTTAGTAACCTTTTTCCTCCATTTTTATTCTGTGTGTATGTCCAAAGAACAATAAAATACTTTGGTTATAGCGTCAAGGAAGCAAGTGTTACAATTTTTTTTTTTTTAGTATTTTTTAGTTACTTGTTTGAAAATTTTCCTTCTTTTTTTCATATATCTGAAATCCGAATCTTTGTTGCTTTTTCCTTTTCAATTCCATTTAGCAATGCTAAGTGAAACACTGGGGTTTTCTTAAATTTGGATTTTTGCCGTGAATCCTAATTTGCTGGTTGTTCCTATTTACAATGCCTCCCCACGGGACAGAGTTAGACACCAAGGTCGTTTTTTTTTAACGCGGAGAAAAGGAACAAAAATAAAAATTGTCTCAGTCGTGAAGGATTTTCCCTCCACTGACAGAACAAGAAATTGAAGTGCAGCATCTGAAGAACAGATACTACACTTTGATCTCATTTGCTGGTTGTTATGGTCGATGGTTTAAGGAAAAATAAGACAAATTTCGAGTGGATGTTTATATTTGTGGTAAGACATAGTACGTAATCTGGGCAGCGAGATAACTTTCTCTTGCACGTGCTCCGACTCACTCAGTCATTCCCTTTATGGACACTTTCCTTCGCTCTGAGTAGCCGTATTTATAAGGTGTGAAATAAGTCCTTCATATGCAGGTTGCCCAAACTATAAAAAAAAATCGCAACATTCTATCAAGAAATCGTAATGTTTTATCTAAAAATCCTGAAGTTTTATCTAGAAATGCCGAAGTTCTATCTAAAAATTGCGACGTACTATCTAAAAATCGCAACATAATATCTAAAAAATTGCAACGTACTATCTACAAATTGCGATGTTCTATCTAAAATTCGTGACGTACTATCTAAAAATCATAATATTCTATCAAGAAATCGCAATGTTCTATCTAAAAAAATCCTGACGTTCTATCTAAAACTCCAAACGTTCTATAAAAAAAAAAAAATCCCAACATTCTATCTAAAATTCCCAACCTCCTATCTAAAAGTCTCAATGTTCTTTAAAAAAAATCGCAACATTCTATCTAAAAATCCAAACATTCTATCTAAAAATTCTTATGTTCTTTCTAAAATCGTGACGTTCTATAAAAAAAATCGAAACATTTTCACGACTAGTTATTCTTAAATAAGAAAACAAAATATTTTTTACTTACGAATAAATTGAATTTTGCTTGCATGAGGTGTAATCGAATTCTGTTTCATGTATTGGCTGATTTTGTGTAGCCATTGCTGAGGTTTGATTTCTTTCGATTCTAAGAGCGGGTTTGGAAGAATATTCTTCAAGTCTTTCCTGGGAAAACAAAAGAAAATATTTGAAAGACAAATATACAAAATATAAATCTTTATTTTTATGTTAAATGTATGGATTATTTTATTTTTTTTTAGAATCCTGAATATTAGGTTTTAAAAGTAAATAAAATCACTAGATTGGCCACGTGATGTCAAAGACGGTGAACAAAAAAAAAAAAACGTGATGTCTTTGCCGATGCATCCATGGCAAAACCGGAAGTCGCGAATGTCGAAATTAAGCATAGTAAATCGAAAGGAGATGACGACTTGCAAAAATGTCGGCAGAAAAAAACGACCCCTTTTTGTAGAAAACGGGCGAGAAGGAATTAATTTTTTTGGTCAATGTTTCGATATTTGGCATCCGAAACATCAAGCTTCTAAACAATACCAGTTTTGTCACATTCCAATGCGTTTGTCGGAAGTTTTTGCAAGACATACAAACACACACATTTTGCCCTTTATATATATACTAGCGGGGGTACCCGGCGTTGCCCGGGTGTTTGTAGGTGTGTGTGGTGTTAAATAAAAAAGAAACTGGGGGGATGGGTAGGATCGAACCGGAAGCTCTGAGGGGAAGTTTGAAAATAAAATCGGCCAGCCAGAATGAGTTAGTGAAAGATGTTTGAATTTATTTAAGTAAGAACCAAATTGACGGAAGCCATTGAGCGTTACGACGACGTCAATGACCAGGTTTGTTTGTTATAAGCGAAGTAAAAAAAGAAAACAACGTTAAAACTTAAGCGGGAAAAAAAACAAACTAACGTAAGGCAAACGAACGATGAAAACAGAAAACGAACACGTGAAAAATGGTTAAATAAGCCTGTTTCGATATTAAAATTAAAAAAATCGGTGGGTACCCGGGTGTTTTTGGGTGTGTGGTCGGGGGTGGATAAGTGAAGTAAAAAAAAAAAAAACACAGAAAAACAAACGTTACATGAAAAATGGCTTTAAATAACACTGGTTCAATATATAAATTTAAAAAATCGAAAAACAAAAATAAAACACATCAAAAAGTAATCAAAACAAGAATAAGCGAAGTAAAAAAAACACAAAAAAACTAACGTAAGGCAAACGAACGATGTTAAATGTAAAAATCTGAAAAACAAAAACAAAAAAGAAAACAGAAAAACGAACGTTAAAACTTCTGAAAAATAAAAACCAAAGAAAAAAGAACACGTGAAAAATGGCTTAAATAAGCCTGTTTCAATATTAAAATTTAAAAAATCGGTGGGTATCCGGGTGTTTTTGGGTGTGTGTGGTCAGTCGCTGGTTGGGGGGTGTTAATGGAAACCTAAGAATAAGTGAAGTAAAAAAAAAAAAATCCCCCAGAAAAACGAACGTTACGTGAAAAATGGCTTAAATAACCTTGCTTCAATATTAAAATTTAAAAAAAATCGAAAAAAAAAAAGAAGATATCTCACATCACGATTCGAACCCAAAACATTTAGATAATGACTTAACGCTCTAACCAACTGAGCTAACACGGCGCACATGAAATTGTGTCAGTTCTTCAAATATTTAAACTAAATCAGGTTATGACGTCGTCTGACGCATGCGTAGAACCGATCTCGTCATGAGAGGACGGTTTTTGCTGACCCCCCCTGTAGAAAAGTGTTGATTTCAGGGTGAAAACATCAACGTTTTTGGCCAATTTTTCGATATTTGTCGGGCGAAGGATGGGGCTTTCATATGAGACCAAGTTTGTGAAGTTTTGTTCAGTTTGTCAAAAGTTTTTAGCAAACACACAAACATACATACATTTTTTGTTTTTATATATATAGACTAACGGGGGGGGGGTACCCGGCGTTGCCCGGGTGTTTGTAGGTGTGTGTGTGTGTGTGTTGGGGGGGTGATCAAAACAACCCTGTTAAAAAAAAAACCGTTGGCCGGGTGTTTGGAGGTGTAAAAGAAAACGAGAGAAGAGGAATGAAAAGCATCTTAATTTAACGTTTATAAAATGAAATTGACAGGTCACGTGATGTTTGACCTTGAAACATGACGCGGCTGCAAGCCAGTTTTCGCTTGTTTTATACTGTTTTAAAAGTTTTTCTTTTTTTCCAAGGAGTTACCACTAATCAAAGCCCGGAGGCCACCCAAGGATAAGGGTTAATGAGTGTACAGTAGTCAATGGGACGATATCGTAGTAATCGTTAGTAGTGGAAATTTGGTAAATTGGATTACTTAAGGGGAATGGCTCATCAAGAACTTGTTTACATTGGACTTGAAGACGACCACATTGTAGTCAGTTCGAAAGCAGTCAAATGGAAGAAAGTTTCCCAGGAGTGCAGTTCTAAGAAAGAAGCTTTGTTTATGGAATCCACATCTAGGTTTAGGCACAGATAAAGAGTAGGGGAAATTATTGATAGCGGTTTCAGGTAACCGAATGTTTTTCATGAAAGTTTTGCAAAGTAGATTGGAGCTATGACGAACACTTGCCATAAAAATAACGATAGAGCAGAGACAGGCTTGCAACATTTCTTCTGTGCAAAAGAGGTTGCATGGAAGAAAAAAGGGCATTCCCTACTAGGTTATGAAGTCATTTTTGAACTCTGTCAAGGCAAGATAAGAGCTTCTAGCTGCTCCTACCCAGATGTGGCAATAGTACTCCATCTTAGAATGTACTTGGCTCTTATATAAATATATAGGTACTGTTATCTATTCACCAAGGGCAGTTCAAAATGCGTTTTTCCAGTCCATATAATTGTTAACATCTACTTTTGTCACTGGTTCAAGATATATACATGCTGACAGCAAGTAAAACACAACACAGTTGATCTATAAAAAAATATAGTTTTTATTTCACACCGACAAATCAATTTTTGATTATAAGTTATTATTGGTGTTTTGACATTTTTGAAGGCATGTGAGGTTGGTGCGTTGTTGGGTCAGATGTTGGGCGGAGAAGAGATGTGGCAGCCTTGCTTCTCTCTGACCGACTGCTCGCTTTTCTCTTTGTGACGATTTATTTATATAAACATTCTTTTCCCATTGGAATGTTTAATTTTTCTTATTGTCTGTTGCTTCAATCCTTTGATCGATATCCTCTCACATATCTGTGTCAAATTATGCATTCCAATAGACAATGGTAGAAAGTCCAGCATTCTTCACATGGAATCTATTTGCATGTGTGCAACCCATCGAATGGGTCTCTTTTCAGGACCACCTGCCAATTACCTCCCTTTTCTATCCTGCCCTCTTTTTTTTACATTTATATTTTTATTACTTATTGTTATCTCGACAAGGAGGGGGGGGGTTCTCCTCTTACCCTCCACACCTACCGTCACGTAACAAATGCACTTTTTCAAAATGGAATTTATCCCATCATTCCCAAACGTTGGGATATATCTCAACAGTCAATCAGCAGTACCCAGTTACCTAACGTGACCTGCATCGGTTTCGAAAGCCAAATTTACTCATTAGTCATCAGAATTTCCTATTTACCTGACGAGAAAAACAATTCTTTTCTTTCTCACCAGATTTATGCTTTTTCCCTGATTGTGTTAACGTTAACAAATTCTTAATGAACCGCCCCCTTAAGTAACCACTTCATCAAATCTCCACACTAACGTAATTTACTTGCAATAACCCTTATCCCTGAGTGGCTTCCGGGTCTTGATAAGTGGTGACCACTGTGTAAAAAAAAAAAAAAAAATTGTTTTTTTTTTTTTTTTTTTTTTTTTGTGAGTGTTTTTTCCCAGAAAAATCAGGTTTTGCATTAACCCTTTTCAATCTGATAATGTCACTCCAAAAATGTTACAATAAAAAGAAACAAGACAAGGGAAGATAAATATCACATACAAAGAGGTGGGGGTGATGCTCGGGAGAACTGTCAATATCTTGGATTAGTGCTACACTCAGAGGAAGACACCAAAAGATGAAAAGAGCTGGTTCTAGAGGCATATACGAGCTATGAATCCACCTTCAACAGCAGTAATTCTAAACATATATAACTTGTGGGTAAAATAAAGAAAAATGTCCGTGAAATGATCCCTAAATATTTGAAGTTCAATAATGACTTAAAAATAAACTAAAATACTGCTTGAAACCCACGCATTAAATGTCACAATAACATTTATTAACAGTGGTTAATGACACGGACTGACAACCTAGTAGTTCCAAGTTCAAATCAGATTCGTTCCACAGAAATCACTTTCACTTAGAGATGTTGGCAAACTTAACGTGGTCCCTCCTGTAAGTAGCTGATGTCTTTCTAGAAAGAATTCTAACTAGAAAGATATCAGGGAAGCGAATGCCAACAATAATCATGAGTCATACAAAATGAATAATGGTGAGCATCATGGTTGTTTTGCAGAGGAAAATTGTCCTTTTGGACTTTGCAGAATATGATTGAGTTTTGCGAAAAAAAACAGAAAACAAACAAGAATACCAATGCCTGGTGCATTTTAGGTCAGGAAGTCAGGATCTTCAGACAGCCTGATCTGGTAGCAAAAGCTTCAGTTTGTTGATTGTTTTATTTGGTTTGTCTGTCAATCTACTTAATAATGTAATAGAAAAATATCCAATTCATTTTGGGAGAAAATCAAAATAATTATGACCTCAGATGAGGTTTGCCTTTAATGTCTCCATGTGTGGCACGCTAACCAATTGAGCCATTGTGACCAGGTAACTTTGCTACTTAATAATGTAATAGAAAAATGTCCAGAACATGACGTCAACCATTCATGTTTGCTCGGAATCTGGCATGAGACGCTGACCAACGAGCAGACGACTTTCGGATAAATATTAGAAGAGAAAAAAAACAAAAACAAAACAAAAAAAAACGAAAGTAGTTTTTGTATCAAAACTAGCATTTCAGCCCGGCGTTGCCAGGGTGTTTGGAGGTGCATGTTGAGCAAAAAAAAAAAAAAAGCGGTCAATTTTTTTAACTTGACCCCTATTATGACCTCTTAACATTTATTGTTTGGGGCTCAAATCAAGTTATTAAGTTAGATCCATGTCCTAGAAGTGTAAGCCATTTTGAGTTTCAGAACAGTTTCAGATGGTTCGCTGTTACACACAAGTCCTGGGAGGTGACTTGTTTGTAGTAGACAGTTCCACAGAACAAAATATTCTTACCGTGTCAAGACGGAAAAGAACATGTGAAATTGCTCCAGAAAAGGTTTAATATTTATGAAGCAATTCTGGTTTCTGATTGGTTGGTAGCAGAACGTGAATTAATTTGATTCGTCAGTTCTTAGCAGCATCGTTTATAAATAGAATCGTCCGACTGTGTGGGATCATACCCCATTAATCCCATTACAAGTCCATTGTGATGGGATGTGTCTCCTAGCGGCTTTGGCTGCAGGGAGACAGGGTAGTACAAGTCAAGGATTCGTCACTTGACACAGTCCAACAGGTGAGGGGCCGGGAACCGGCCCAGCACCTGTTGGACTGAGGTACACCGCCTGGGTAATACCTAGGAGGTCCACCCTCCCAGGCCTTGCCACTGGGCTTTCCGGTGGGGCAATTTTATTGCTTGCTGCCTGAGGCGCCCCGACCGGGGAATGCCGCGGGGTTACTCAGGCAATTTTTAAAATTGCAGGAGTGCCCCTCCTTTAGGGGAGCCTGCAGGGTTCCCACTTTCCAGGCCTTGTGCCAAATATTGCCGATGTGGGCGGCAATTAAATAACTACCCCATTAATCCCAAAATATTGCAACAATTATGACCTCAGATGTCTCCATGTGTGGCACGCTAACCAATTGAGCCATAGTGGCCAGGTAACTTTGCTACTTAATAATGTAATAGAAAAATGTCCAGAACATGACATCAACCATTCATGTTTGCTCGCAATCTGGCATGAGACGCTGACCAACGAGCAGACGACTTACGGATAAATATTAGAAGAGAAAAAAACAAAAACAAAAAAAAAAACGAAAGTAATTTTTGTAACAAAACTAGCATTTCAGCCCGGCGTTGCCAGGGTGTTTGGAGGTGCATGTTGAGCAAAAAAAAAGAAAAAAAAAGCGGTCAATTTTTTTTAACTTGACCCCTATTATGACCTCTTAACATTTATTGTTTGGGGCTCAAATCAAGTTATTAAGTTAGATCCATATCCAAGGAACCTATATCTAAAATTTCAAGTGTTTAGACCCAAAATTGTCGGAGGAGTTTGGTAGAGTTCTCAAAGGTCAAATCGTTGAACTTTGACCCCTTAATCGCCAAATTTCTGGCCGAAAACCGATCACATCGATTTTCCCAAATCTCAGTACCCTGTATATCAAATTTCGAGTCTATAGACTTAAAATTGACAAAGTTATTGCGTAGGGAAATGTACACAGACAGACACACAGACACGTTCACTTTTATAGATATATAGATAGATAGACTAATAGATTAAACAAAAATATATACGTATACATGAATACATATGGGAACAATTTTTTGTTTACAGTAAAGATTTTACGCAAATATTATGCAAGTATAAATCATGTAGAATATCTGCATGAATATAATTACACGTAATAGTTAACTCTAGATGATCATCCCATAAGAAAACAGAAAAAACTAATAGGGAATTAATTAAAATAAATGTTTAAAAGAATATGCAAATTAGCTAGATCTTTTGCTAGTGAATGCATTTCCACAACCCATATATAAGAAAATTATATTTTCTTTCTAAATAAATAGAAAAGAGGGTTTTTAATATGAATATCAATACACACAAAAGAAAAACGAATTTATAGGCGTATAGATAAGAAATTAATCGGATCCTCAAAAGAATTACATTCCATGTGACGTTAGATGCATCACAGGAAAAAGAGGTTCCGGGGGCGATGGATGTAGATGGAGATACACAAACCTTTTCTTACAATTTTATTTGACAAAAAAAACCAAAAAAAAAAAAAAAAAAAAAAAAAAAAAACCTTTAAAACTTTTTCTTATAAATTTTTCTTTTCAGATAAAATTCTAACAAAAAATAAACTTGCAAATAAAACAAAAAATGCATAATTTGTTTTGAACCCCCCCCTCCCAAAAACCAAACAAACAAACTTTTGTTTACGTTAGGGTTTGTGTTCCTTGATAAAAGCGCTGGTTCAGTTTGAATAAAATAAAATAGGTATTAGATACGTTTGAAGCCAAAACAATGCATTATTACAAAATAAACAGATACTTATTTTGTTTGAAATTTATATTTTAGATTTCAATATAAATTTCAAACAAAATAAATATATGCTTATTTTGTAATGATGCGTTGTTTTTGATTTCAAACTTTTGTTTGCTGAACATTATATATTAAAAATGAAAACAAAAAATACAAAAAATGATTATAGTAAATCCTCCCTCCCAGCATAAATAAAAAAAAAATGTATACCATTAACATACCATATACATTAAATGAATATTTAAAAAAATTACGATAGTTCGTTTTAATTTTGTTTTGTTTTTTTACAATTTCCATTTTTATGTTTCGTATCATGGTTAAGATTTCATCATCAGTGACGCTTGGCATAATTCAGCGGTTGACGTCATTATCGTAACCTTGCTGTAATCACAGCGAGACTACTCAAATAGGATAATGGCGCGTAGGCATATAAACTAAACTCTGCCTGTTCACGCGGACGTAGTCCAAAGCATCTTACGTCACAATGATGTTGTTCTTTTCATCCAATCGGATTACGAAGAAAACCAATTTCAAAAATGTTTTTTTCTGACAGCGTTCGTGGAACCAGTTTGGATTTATAAAAAGGGGATTTTTGCGCCCAAACGAATCAATCGACCCCCAAGCAGCATGCTGTAGACATCAACGTCGATCTCCGTCCCCGGGACGTTAAACGCGCACACACCCGATAATTAATTCTCCTCGTGGACTTACCCTAATGGATTTTTCCCATTTTCTATCTCTTTGCTAAAATAAGCGACGGACTTTTATGTTGTTATTTCTTCATAAAAAGAACTGGTTATTTCTAACCAAAAACTTTCATTTTTCTACTTCATTTCATTTTATTACCTCAGTCGCAGGAGGACTCGTCTAAGAAGAAACCTTCTTATCTTCTCTTTTCATTTATTTACAAGTTTTATAAAATAAATTTTATATTTAATTTATTCATCCGCCTCCGTCATTTTTGTTTGATTGTTCAACAACTCCATTTTATACGCTTTATTTTTAGTTTTATTATTTCGAGTTTGTGGGATTAACACCGACACCCATTAGTCCCGCAACATCATGTTCAGAGCGAACACTTAGATACGCCTGGTTCCAAATCGGCACAAGTACCGAATTTTCAAATTCATTTCGGGACAAAATCAAAGCAAAAATAATTATGAATGAAGTTTGAACTGAAGATCTGTCTCTAGGTGTGGCACACTAACCAATTGAGCCATCGTGGCCAGGTAACTCTGCAAGTTAGTGCTGTAGAAAAACAAAAAACTCTGAACATTTACTTACGCCTGAACTTTGGAAGAATCTCCACTAGCCATTTGAAGCGAAGCAGCCAAGATGGCAATTTTCTTAAAAAAGAAAAAAAAAAAAAAAAATGAAAACATTAAATCAAATAAATTAAAAGGATATACAATAGGCATTGCCACAACAATGTGAAAAAAGGAACGCATGATTCTGTGACGTCAGATTTGTGTTAACTATACGGACTATGGAAAAGCAGAAGCGACTTAATGATTTTTTAAAACCTTTCTTTATCTTCTTCAAACTGAAATTTATAATTAATCTTTGTTATAATTTTGTTAGGTTTTAAGATTTACAGAGTTTAATGATTAATAATATTGTAAACATTTGTACATTAAATATCAAATACGGTTTTAACAGTGTTCATTTGGTTAACTACCGGCTTCCATACTTTTGTTTGGTAAAAAGAGACAAACAAAATATTGGGGAGGCTACAAAATGCTTAATATTTGTGCAATAATATTTTCAAATCGGTTTTAATCTGGCGATAAAATAGTTGACAAGAGCCATGTTTATATTAAAAATTTAATATTTAAAAACAAATTTAAACACAATTAAATAAAAATCTATGCTGTAACGGAACATTTTGAAATAATGGAATTTTAATCGTTTTAATCTTAACACAGGTATGTTTTCACGTTCGGAATGCTTACTACATGGGAACGTTATTTTAAAGCGCCAATTATGTAAACATGATTCCTCGAAATTTCATTATTTTCGTACGATGAAAATTAAAAAAAAAAATTATTACTAGTTTTGCCCTTCTTTTAAATGGTACAAAAGTTATATTGATTATATTCATTTATAATAAAGTTACATCGTTTTACATATGGGGAGGGGGTTACTTCTTTGGTGAATTTTGGGAGGTGCCTAATATACAACAAAAATATAGTACAGTAGAACCCCGGGATACGGTGGCCCTAGGATACGGTTTTGTCAGTTTACAATGTGGAATACGATGTTTTCCGACCGCTGGTTACGGTATTTGCCTCGCCTTGCGGTGTTATTTATAATGTTATTTGATTATATACATAAATATTATATACTGTACTGTTTTTGTTACCAATTTTTAATGCCGTATCCCGGGGTTCTACTATACAGTTAAAAACGAAAAGAACAAGTGAAGCATGCATGGTCCCCTGTGAGTGCACAATGAATGAGTCATAAAAAAAAGGACTAAGTTCAGCATTTACCTCTCACCCCCATTTAGCCCCAAAAGTCCCCAGGGGGTGTCAAATTCTGGTGAAAATGAACAAACGATGTAATTTTAGGCCTTAACATATGTAAATTTAAGTTCGGCATCATGCAAAAAAAGAAATGACGAAGTCCATCATTTGCCTCTCCTCCCCCTTACCCATTGAGCCCCAAAAGTCCCCATTTAACATATTTAAATTTGGTTTAACAATGTTATTAAATATGTTATGTTGAGGATATTTACCAAAACAGGTTGACCCAAAGGATTATGAAACATAATTTCGATTTTGAACTTAACTAAAACCTAAAACGGGATGGGTTGGCTTATCAGCCCTTTTTAGGTTATTTAATGCCAAATCCAGTTTTTATTTAACCCATAGTTGGGACCCTAACAGGTACTACCACTCTGGGTCAGAGTGGGTCTGGGAGCAATGGTTATTAAGAGGTGGCTCCACACACTCCAAAGTCCGCAAGCTGGAGCCTCACCATTGGATATAGTTTTAGGTCACATCCAGGACCAAAACGGGATAGGACACAAAATAATGTTCCGATTACTATGTTCCAGTTCATCCTATTGTGATACTTAATGTTAGCATAATTTGATAATAAATTAACTTCCCCAAAGATTTGGGAATTGGAAAATGGATTTTTGGAGATAACCAAAATAAGGCCTTGGAGGAGTGAGTGGGGTACAATTATGTATTTTTATTAACGGTTTTTCGATTGTTAACCATATTGTCTGATAAACATAAAAAAAGTACTCGGTACTCACATCAACATATTGGCTGTCCTTTGACAATGTCCCTTTCTTCAACAGCAGAAGGTTACCTCCAAGATAATCACGAATGCACTGGAAATAAAAATGTTTTATAGAATTTAGATATTTAAAAAAATTTTTTAAAAACAATACAAATTACTATCCGTTTCACTTTCCAGCTGATCTCAATCGAAACATCTGGGGGTCTTATGTCCCGATACTTTACGATTCATACAATGCAGTTATGACCTTGTTTTAGTAGGAAAATCCTTTTGTAACATCATGGATTGAGACCATTGTCTAGTGTTGAAATCAAACACCGAATTTTAACAAAGACAACGAATGAATGATCGCGGTCTGTGCAGTGCATGCATACAAACATTGATGTAACTTATTCTGAATTATGATTAAAATATTATCTCTTTAGTGCTTTCTTTTTATTCTGGCAAGGTAGGGTAGAATAACAATATCTGTTTGAAATTTCAGACACATCATAGAACCCATGGTAACATCGAAGAGGCTGTTGCATCTGTGAAAAGGCAATCATTTGTGATATGTTTATTTACTTCTGTAATGACTCTGCATAGGTATATAGATTTTTGGAGACAACCGAAATAAGGCCTTGGAAGAGTGAGTGGGGTACAATTATGTTTTATATATATATAAATATATATATATATATATATATATATATATATGGTGTTATTTTATTTTTTAAAGGCGGTGATTTTTAAATTCAAATAAATCCAAGAAAAATATTTTTATTATACAAATATGTGGTTTATTACAAAGATTAATTTTTGGCATTTTTACTTTAAACGCCATTTTGGGTATATGGCATAATCTAGAAGTCTAATTTTTACAAACTTTATTCATTAAATTCGGCTGTAGTTTGGAAATAACATGTCAAATGATGCATTCCAAGTGGTCTGTTGTGTCTGGTTTCTCAGCATAGACATGAGACTTTACAAAGGACTAAATCGGATGGGTGAGGAGGTCAGTTTACAAGTTCATTTTGTGAAATTATTCATTCATCAAATGTTTCCCTCAGTAAATTGATCGTATCATTTGCAAACGCTGCTTGAGGGCCAGTCTCTTCATGATGAATTGCTAAACAAAACTGAACTCAAAATAAGAAAAAGTTTCCAAATCTGCAATAAAAATAGACTTATCAAATTAAAGTTTATTGCCTCTAAAAACACCCTATATATATAGATAAATCCCACAAATTACACACACATATATGTATGATATATATATAATTTGTTTGTATCTAGACAGTATTTTTCCATTGTTAAAGTATAATTGTTTATTGTGCCTTTTCATTTTTTCCAGTTTTATTATCTTTTTTATGGGAAATTAAAAAAAAACAAAAACTGATAGCTACATTGGTTTTGCCACCATTATCCTATCCCATCACCTCATCATGCATCTTGTGAATTCTAACTAAATTTATTGTCCCTCCTTTTATTTACAACAATTTTTAGTTAATACAAAAATAATATATTCCAAAACAAATTTAAAACTCTCTACATAAAAACTCAATACCCAGAATTAATATTGTCTATCAATAATATTTTAAAATGCCCAATGTAATCGTTATCTAGTCACTCAAATTCTGACACCAGAATTTAGTTCATTAACTGTTCCACACAGTCTACAAATACTAAGCATAACTGCTATCAAGATACTGCTTCTTCTACAATTTTGTTCAATTGCTTGCTCACTTAATACGATGATTCGGCAATGAATTGAAAAGCGTTTATTATATCTATGGAACTTAGATTCATTTTTTTTATTTTCACCCTGTCACAAGAAAATAAAGTATGATGCAGAAGTGGCTATTCCCCCCTCTCTCCTTGAATTTTATTTTAAATATTACTCAGACACACCCACCCCACCGCTATCGAGACATTCGGCAACGAAATATCCACGTAATAAACCTACGAAAGGAAGTAAATCAGACACACGCACATCTCCACATGATCCACCGAGTCATTCGTCAAAACACGTACCAAGGCTATGACGAGACGTCACCCATACATCTCACCCCCCCCCCAAACAAAGCAGCGTGCGGGGAAAAGAAGAGAAAAAATTTTAGCGGGAATGATGCGCGGGGCACAAAACACATTAGTCGAGCAAAAGACACGAAACCGATCACGTCGAAAAACGAACATCAACAAAAGATGCTATTAACACCAGCAAATATGATTCGCTCAATTCTAGACTCAATCCCTCGAGCCGAAAAGGGAATATGTCAAAAACTGCCAATACACTTTGGCTCAGATATGTTGGAATGAGATGCATCCCCGATTGGGAGAGGCCCAGCAAACTTGCTCGTCAAATCATCCCAATGTCGGTGTCTAAGAAATAAGCAAGAAAAAATAAAAAAATAAATAAAGGTAGACAGGTTAGGGTTAGGGTAAACGGACATTGAAAGGCATCAGATCGCACGTCAGTAAAGCGAGACTGCCTCACACCATAAAATCGGAAAACCGATTTTTCTCTGATACTTAATCATCGATTGGATGCAATGTCCTCACAGCTAAATATCTTGCAATATCGTCTTACCCCCCCTCTTACTTCATAAATGTTGACTTGATGAACTGAATTATTTCTTTTCTTATTTTGAATATTTTCTGCTGCCTCATATGACTTAACCATTGTTTCATATAGAATAAAAGAAGATAACAAAAAAAGAGGCTATGTTTATTTGAACAGTTTTCTTTATCGTTAACCCCCCCCCCGCTCTTTGACCTGTTGGACGTTTTTTTTTATTATTATTTCTTTGTTTTGGTTGTTGAATTTTAACGAACAATAAATGACGTGTGCATAATATATATATGGCCGTGTTGCTCCGTTATTTAATGGCCTGGTATTTCATCAACCGTGAATCTTATAAGAATATTCCACGACGGAGTTACTGTCCCGAACCTGGGTAAAGTGCTACTTGGTCGTGATAATTCTACGACTGACACGTTCATTTTTTTTTTTTTCATATGATACGTTTCACGAATAAATTCCCTTTTGGAATTTCTCAACAGAGATATACCGTCACAAGACAAAAATATAAGGAAAATCAAAAAAAAAAAAAAAAAAAAAAAATTAAAAACGCATAAATAAAGAGAAGCTCTTTGTCATTTTGAAAAATATTTGTTTCTATATAATAGCATTATAGACAAGACAAAGACATATTGATGCGTAATATTTATTTTGTTTGAAATTTATATTGAAATTTATAAATATATTTTGAAGATATACTTCATCATCAGTATGTTTTTCTTTTCTTTTCTTGCTATGTTGTTGTTGGAGCATAGAATCAGTAAAAGTAATAACGCGTTGTTTTTAGCTTCAAACGTATCTAATACGCATTTATTTTATTCAAACTCAACCAGCGCTTCTATCGAGGAACACAAACCCTAACGTGAATTCCACGTGACCAACCCACCGTTCCGGTACTTGAAAAGACTACCATAACAACAACAAACGGACTTCTACTGATTCTATGCGCCAACAACAACATCGCAAAAAAAAATAAAAAAAGAAGACATACTGATGATGAAGTGTATCTTCGAAATATATTTATAAATTTCAAATGAAATAAATATCTGTTTATATTTGTTTATTTGATATGTAATATATTTTTATTGGTTGGTGGATTGGTGTAAATAAATAACTGATTAAATAAAATATAAAATAAATTATAAAAATAAATAATTCGCCCCTACCCCACACCCACCACCTTTACAACAAAAAAAAAAAGAAAGAAAAAACTATAAACACACAAAGCCTCAATAAAGAAAATGGCAACAGCAACAATCACTCCTGACGACGATCAGATGTACTGATTGAAAGCGCTTGAAAAAAATATGGCCAAACAACAACTTTTGGGCACCATAATATGCAACATGCCAGCTGAAATAAAAAAGACCACTCGGTGAATTGAAAAAATATCCAACAAAATAGGAAAAAAGAACTCAGTCGTGTTCAATCAGACGTGCTTGAATATATATTCAAGCACACATATGTATACATATATATGTGGGGGTACCAAATTGGTTAAAGGGAAAATTATTCCCAACTCGCATTTCGGTAAAAATGCACTTTCATAAATAATTGAATTCATTCAAGACGTATCGAAAAAACAAAAACAACTAACATATAAGTAAATCGCGATATATCCGAACAGTCAGCGAGGTGGACGAGGGGTAAGGGTTTAGGCTTCTTACCATCGGGTCCCGATTTCAAATCTCGCTAGATTCAGCCGAGTCGTAGACGACGAAACACGTGTCAATGGATAATTATTTTTTAAAAATAAAATATATATATATAGTACATGCTGAGAAGAGGGAGGGGGCAAAAATTCCTTAGAGGAACTCACCTGCATAAAGATTAGGTTCGCGTAGGTCTCGTTGTTCATGGAATGGATTGGGAAAAACCAGACCATTCTCTGGAGCATTATTTCATAAGGTTTCTTGCTCCTTTGTAAATCAGCCGTCATATCCAGCAGGTATTCATCTCGACTCAGCCGATGGATCTGAGCATTCGGTTGTCCCGGATCTGCAAAGAGAATTTTGAAAAGACAACAACAATAATAATAAAAGATACATTCCTTCTTTGATGTTAGGTGTGGACTTATCTCTGGGGATTAAACCTTATTGTCCTGATATAGCACTTCGAGATCCTGAGGCACTATACCCACATTGGATATAGTTGCGGATGATACAATGCTCTATAAAAGACATGAAGGGAAAAATGGCGGAAATCATAGGTTGCTTTTGTTTTACGGCATATCAACCCTTTTCAGGTTATTTAATGCCGAATCCAGTGATTTTGAAGAACAATTTTTTAATAGAATATATTTGTTTTGTTTTTTTCAAATCGGTTTCTATCTAACCCATAGTTGGAACCCTAGCAGATACTACCACTCCGGGTCAGAGTGGACCTGGGAGCAATGGCAATTAAAGGATGGCTCCACACTCCCCACAAGCTGGGGCCTCACCATTGGATATAGTTTAAGGTCATATCCAGGACTCAGGAAGTCATAGAGAACGGCCTTTAGTCTGTAGTGGAATGGGGTCGAAAATAGATGATAACATTTAATGCTGCTAAGACTAAGCTTCTTTCTTTTAAACAATTACAATAAGCCTTCTCAACCACCAATAGCCATGATTAGTGTTGGAAATTTATCCGTGTTCAGATAAATTCAATGTGAAACGAATAGCCAGCACAAAAAAAAATCAAAGACTAAAAAAGGGGGAAGTAAACGAATAAAGTCAAAAGGGGCCTTGTTTTAAAATGGAGAAAAAATTTTATTTACAAAATAGTTAGCAAATTGTACCGATTTTCCGATGCCAAAACGATTCTTTTGTATTGTCTTTTTTTATTTTATTTTGTTTAAAGCGAAATCTTCCATTGCTGGTAATCATGATAAAATAATAAATATTTATTGATTTTAAACCAACAGTGAAGCTATAATCGATAGACCCCCCCCACCCCACACACACACGTGTACTTTTACGTTTAGGAAAATATCTGCACATTTAACATGTGCTGTTTTACGGTAATCGGAGAAAAAAATTCAACTATATAGTTAAATATTAAGAGATTTATAAAGAATTGGAATCGGAATCGGTAATTGTATCAGGATCTGGAATTTAGTAGGGACTCTGTAATTGTATCAGAATTGGAGAAAAATATTGGAATCGTCATATATCACTAGTACACATATCTAAGGTAATGACCGGAACCCTAGAAAATGACCTTCAGTATGTAGTGAAATAAGGCTGTAAGTACATGATAACATTTAATGCTACTAAGATTAAGCTTCTTTCCTTTAACAATTAAAAAAATCCTTAATTTAATATTAACACCTATCCTTTAACAACTATATAAAATGTCTTCTCAACCAACGATTTCTATGACAAATAACATCTTACCCGAGTTATGTCGTATAATGGGCTTAACGTACATGGACTAGCAGTTGTGGCCAGTGCAATATATAGAATTAGAAATTGGAGTTCATTGTTTTTAGACTAGACGTTATTAGCACAGGCAAGTTGTTTCTTTATAAACAAGCCGAGCATGCAAAGTCTTCCTCAAAAAGTGAAAAATTTACTTTCACCATGACTAATATTTGTGCAAAATTTTAAAAAATTTCAAGGCATGGTTATCGAGAAAAGTGAAAACGGACGAATGGGAGTTAATTACTAGGTCCAATCTCTTCTTTGTTGGAGACCAAAAAATGTCATAACAAAATTAGAGAGACAGGTCAGACAAAGCAATCACTGACATAGCGTGATGTGGAGTGCCACGTCACAGAACAATTCGTGGAATGCGACTTTAGGGGAAGATTGTTATGAGTTAGTGTGTTTCAGGGAGTTAGAGATAGCAGATTGGAAAAAAAATCTGTCTCTGATTCTCTGAGAAAATGAATTGGCAGAGTTCTCGTGGAGGTGATGAGAGAAATAAATGACAGCTAAAACTATACCAAAATAGAGACCCCACCCTCCTTCTAAGGATGAGAAACAATGTGACTTTGATTGTAGAAAACCATGGTGACTGAATAAAATAAACAGTCCAGAAAGATATGCGACTTGTGTCTGTTGTTATGCATTTAGAGAGCTCTTGTTCCGGATGTGATAAATGGTGACATGTTTGGTTCCCATTTTTTTTTATAAATCCCCCAAAATGGTTGATGCGCCATAATTGGGTAATTCGAAATCGAGAGTAGATGGGACTCTCTTAAGCCATGGTCGTCATGATAAAAAATACTCTTGATAGCCCCGGCGAAGCATCAAGTATTCAGCTACTGACAAGATTTGAATTACACTACAAACTCGTGTGGTGAGTTCTATCTCGGCTAAGGCCGTGCTGGCTGGCTGGCTGTAATTGGAAACATTGACGCGATGCATTGAGGACATTGCTAAAGCTGCTGCAAAGAAGATGGGCTTCATCTACTGTGCTGAAAAGTTACTCACAGAAAAGATTATCCTATATCTTTACAAAAACAAAGAAACTACTTTGTGTAACAGGGCTATTAATGCATACTTAACAGCAGCAGCCACATGACATGTATGCAAATGACTTTGCCAGTGTGTGAGCTGACGTCCCAGTAAAGGAAGAGAAGAAAGACGGAGAGAAAAAAAGGGACATGTAGGTGGCAAGCAACAGAAAAGCATGTGTGCGGCAACAGTGAGGAACCATGTGGGTAAACAGAGGATTTGGAAACACGAGTCAATGCAAGAGGAACTGTTAAAACAAGATGCAACCACATGGCAAACTTTTAAAACAAGATGCAATGCTTTGTTTGGAAAGTACCGTTAATAAGTGCCTTTTATTTCAACTGGAAAAGTTGTCAAATTTTTTTTTCTTTTTGTTCCTTTGCGACTTTCTTAGATACAATGTGTGGGTCTGAGTGTTAAAATCTAATGACACCGTTTAAAAAGAATAACGACAGCACTACACTGGAGTCTGGAGTGGCTTGGGGCTCTAAATGGATAACAACATTTAATGCTACAAAGACTAAATGTTGCATAAAGCAATCCCGGACGATGCCTGATAACCATGTATGTTGCTTTCAAAGACACTCATGAATAGACGATCACACGTATACACATTTCATGAAGAGATGTATTTAAACCCTCATCTCTTTCTCACGACGATATAACATATACCGTCTTGGTGCCGTGTATATATATATATATATATATATATATATATATATATATATATATATATATATATACACGACTATATAACATTTATTCGAAGACGCTAATGCAGTGAGCTCTCCTGGAACATTAATTATAAAGCTCTTATATGGAATTAACATCTGTTTTTTCGATTTCCAATATAAAGCATTCTTGCTCGTCCGTGTTTTGCAGGATTTTGAAATATTATTCTATAGATGTATAGCACAAACACAAACCTCATGATATTATTGTACCATCTTTGCACAGCACAGATACTACACTTCGATTCTAGCCCAATGCCCAGGACAGGGTCCAAAAGTAGCCAACCTAATAGGTCCCGAACTGTCATCTAAACTTCAGCCCCTGTCCCACCGACGTAATGTTGCATCCCTCTGCCTGTTTTACAAGTATTTTAATGATGGATGCTCTGACGAACTGCAAGCCCTTGTACCCCCTCGATGAAAATACCCCCGACAAACCCGACAAGCAGCGAAGTCCCACCTCTACACAGTTGAGTTTCCTAGATGTAAGAAAGCTTTTTACTCTAATAGCTTCTTCCCCAGAACTGCAGGACTTTGGAATTCTCTTCCGGCTTCCTGCTTCCCCTACTGTACTGACATGCAGAAGTTCAAGTGTAATGTAAACAGACACCTTGCTGCTCAACTCCCTACATAGTAGCCCTACAACTTAGGTCTACATCAAAGTGGCAACATGCCTGGTTTGGGGTGAAAGTGTAACTAAAAAAAAAAAAAAGAAAAAGAAAAGAAAAAAAAAGTATATTAGCAGCGACACCAGATGAACTTTTAAAATTGTTTGCATCTTTTAAATTCAATTCCTGATCTCGTTCTCAAATGTCGTTACTCCTGGATTTTCTTCTATACTCTCTCAAGTACTCAATTTCTTTTTATGAAAATCATCTTCTCCCTTATTGTTGGAAGGAGTCCATAACTTTAAATATGCCAGTGATCTAACATACACCGGCTTGATGTCGTTTATATATAAATATATATATTTCGGTTTTATACAGTGCGAGGTCGAACTATCATCTCAATATCATTGAGGCGTTAGTCATTAATAACTCTCAACCCAGCCTGTGTAGACAAAAGATTTTGAAACATCAGTTGGAAATATTTATTGATTTAAAACCACCTGAACAGTGAGATTTTTTTTTTTTCACTGGTCTTTCAACTGATACCAAATTCCCTTCTTTCCTCATTCGTTTCTTAGTTTTTAATTTATCATTCTGACGTTTCCTCTTAGAGGGTCAGACGATAAGGCCTTAAGGAAATTTTAATAATTTCACCTGCCCGTTTTTTGTTTTCTTTGGTATTTAAATTAAATTATGTTTCCTCTGAAATTTCTCCTTCCATTTTGCTGTACCAAGAATTTACTTAAATATATATACTATATAACATTTTTTTTATTCACCCCAAATAAGGCACATTTTCTGAATAGATACAAAATGCTTTGTACCTGACCTAAATGCCCCCCTAAAAGTATTACTATGACTCGCCATGTACTAATAGTTTCTCTCATAACAGTACAGGTCCTGAATATGACCTTAAACTATGGTGAGGCCCCAGCTTGCCGGCTTCAGGGAGTGTGGAGCCATCCTTTAATTGCTATTGCTCCCAAGTCCACTCTGACCGGAGTGGTAGTTCTTGTCCCAATTATGAGTTAAATAGAAACCGACTTGAAAAAAAAAAAAAATATATGGCATCCGCTAATCGAGCCAGAGATGTCTCGTGTCGCGGGGTTCGAATCGTTCGACTGGTAGTAATCGTGACACCCTGCACTGAAGAATCCCGAAAGGATGAAACACTAGTGTCTGTAGGTATTTAATTATTATAGTAAAAAAAAAAATAATTATATATATATATATATATATATAGCGAATCAGTACTGTATGTGGATGACTATAGTGCTCCTCACCTTGAGTTGAGCATATTAAGAAGTGAAACACGAATTACCATTAGCATATAAGCGACGCTCTTTGTGTAAACAAATCGAGCGGAGGTATTTCAGACGATATCATAACATCGTTAAACTCACTACTCGTTCAAGCAGCCGCCAATAGCGTAATGGTTAGGAGCCTTGACTGCCGTACAAACGGTCGGGTTTCAATCCTGGCTTGAGGTAGTTGCCTGTCTAGCCGCACTGATGAGCTGTGAAACAGCGAAACAGTACTGTATGTGGATGACTATATATATATATATATATATATATATATTCTATTAAAAAAATTGTTCTTCAAAATCACTGGATTCGGCATTAAATAACCTAAAAAGGGTTGATATGCCGTAAAACAAAAACAGCCAATCAACCATAACAGTAAAAAAACCACTGCCGGCTTGCTACGTATATCCAATAGATACTTTATCTCCAAGACGACTGCCTTTGTTTGTTTTGCATGCCCCCTCCAATTTTTTAAAACTAAACTTCACTTGAAGCTGTATATTCTAATGTGTAACTCTCCTGTATTCTGTAAGTTAAATCACCTCTCCTGAAAACTAACAACTTGCTCTAGTTCCCAAGCTGCCTCTAAAACTCATACATTACACACGCCTTTGGAGTAGGGTCTGTAGCTCTCAGTCCTTAATCTTCACATGCTGACCGTTTAGAAAGTCATTATCACTAAACATCTATATATTTCTGCCTCTAAGGCATGCATTAGAGTATATTCTTATCCGTTTAGGTACTTACTAGCCATAGTCTGTACTTGAATTTAAAGTGATCTACATTACATAGCAATTCTTTCTCTGTCTTTTACTTAGATGGTTTTGCAATGATTAATACAAAAACTGAACCAATACTCTTTTTATGCAAAATAAAATTTCCTGATTTTTAAACGAAAGGTGAAGTAATCTTTCTTCATTTCTCAACCAATGATAAATAATATCCTGATCACATTGCTAAGAATAAGATCCTCATGATTACTTATTTCCAAAGGATAAGTTAGTTTTTTATCATTATTTTTGTATAGCCGTATGACACATATGCAAATGACTTTGCCAGTGTGCAAACTGACGTCACAGCATAGGAAGAGAAGGAAAAGAAAATGGAGAGAAAAAAGGGACATGTAGGTAGCAAGCAATGGAAAAGCATGTGTGTGGGAACAGTGAGGAACCATGTGGATAACCAGAGGATTTGGAAGAACGAGTCAGTGCAAGAAAAAACTATGTAGTGATCTGGGGTCTGGTTTGGTTGTTTTGTTTTATGGCATATCAACCCTTTTTGGATTATTTAATGCCAAACCTAGTAATTTCTGCTTAAAATTATTTATATCTTCAATATATTCATGGCGTTTGGTTTGATTATTTTGTTTTAGGGGGTGGACTTTGAACGACTCCAAACAAATAACTATTTTTTAAATTTTTAAAGAGAAACGTTTAAAAAAAATGTCTACCAAATTACTTTTCTACCTACCTGGCATTCAATAAGTTTCCAGACATTTTCATATGGGCTTTTTTATTGATAGTACACACATGAAACTCTATTCCACTTCGAAGTAATCTCCTCTGGCTGCAATGCACTTGTATCGTTACAACAAATTCTGGAAGTTCTCTTGTGTGAACATGTCAATGACCCTCATCACAGCGTCTTTAATCTCCTCACTTGTCTCATAAAAACAACCTGTAAGGTTTCCCTTGAGCTTAGGGAATAACCAAAAGTCACAGGGAACAAGGTCTGGACTATAGGGAGGATGAGAAACTGCCTTTATGCCCATCTTGGTCAAATACTCTGTGACAAGAATGGAGTTGTGGACTGGTGCATTCGCACAGATCTTCTGCGTCTTCAGTTCCTTGCAAATAATTGTATGTACAGTTCCCACACTGACATCAAACTGTGCACTTATTGTTTCTATAGGCACACGATGGTCCTTCTCCATAAAATTCTTTATTTGACCAATCTGTTCTGACTTCCTTACTCCTTCCACACCTCCTAACATCCCTTACAGACTCCCTGCCTTCCTTGAATCTCTTATGCCACTGAAAAACTGATGCTCAATTCATGCAAGATGATCCAAAAGTATATGTTTCAGTGGCATTTTTTCCAAGTTTTAACCAGAATTTTATTGTATTGTTCTTCTAAAGTGTCCTCACATCCAGATTGCATTTTTGAAATTCACCAGCTGTGAAAATCAAGCTTTAGTAGGGCGTATTCTAATTCCTGCTGTAGCTGTTCATTTGAACCTGAAAACATAAAAATTGGTCAGTCATCTTATAAGATGTATAGCAATAACATACTAAATTTTCAAGAGTCTACGGCAATTTTAAATGCCTTGTACAAGAAAGTTTCGAAACTTATTGAAGGTACCTTGTAGTTTTAAATGTTCTTTATTTCATCTTAAATATTTATTTTTTACGAGCGGTTTAACCGATAATATGGCGGTCGGCTTGTTTCTCATGGAGAATAATCTAGGCCAGCATCTTGTTAGTTAACTGTTAACTAAGCCAAAAATATTCTTATGAAACAATGCTTTTTTTAAATGTAAGCTGCTGCTGCTACTACTAATAAAGTGTAGATAGCTTTTTTTTAAATAGTCGATGAAAATCAAGATGAAAATCATGCAAAGTTCATGAAAAAAGCTTCTTTCCTAGAACTGCCTGCTTGGGAAACACTGTTCTGCTGACCTACTTTTCAGTTGAATATGGCATGGTAGCCTTCAAATCCAATCTAAACAAGTTCTTGTTGAGCCGTCTCCATAAATAATTAAATTAAGTACTGTTGCCACATCTGGGCAGGAGCTGTTTGGCACACCCTATCCAGCCTTGATAGAGTTCAAAACCGACTTTGAAACCTAGTAGGCAATGCCCTTTTCTCTTCCCTGCAACCTCTTTCCCACAGAAAAGACGTCTCTGCGTATCATTATTTTCACGATAAGTGCTCGTTTTAGCTTCAATCTTTCACAAAAATATTCGGCTGGCTACAACCACTATAAATGATTTCCCTCACTCTAAATCTAAATGTGCCTAAATCTAAACAGAGTCCATGAACAAAGCTTCTTTGACAAAACTGCCTGCCTCTGGAATACTATTCTGTTGGCCTGCTTCCCAGTTGAATACAACATGGTAGCCTTCAGATCTAAGGTAAACAAGTTCGTGTTGAGTCGTTTGCATAAATAATCAACTTCTATCCAATTTACACCATTAACAATTACTACATTACCACCTTTCATTCATTTACTCTTATCCTCGAGTGGCCTTCAGCTCTTGATAAGTGGTGACTCCAAGAAAAAAAAAATTAAGGTGGTTTTTATGACTCGTATTTCTGGCAGTATGACTCCAGTTTGACACTTGCAAGAAATACCCATCTAGCAGAAAACACTATCACTAATTTCCCTCACTCTTTATCTGTGCCTAAACCTAAACGTAGATTCCATGAACAAAGCTTCTTTCTTAGAAGTGCACGCCTGTGGAATTATCTTCTGTTTTCCTGCTTTCCAGCTGACTACAATATGGTTGTCTTCAAGTCTAACATAAACAAGTTTTTGATGAACTGTTCCATATATGATGAACTGTTACTAAATACCACCTTACGGGCCTTGATAAGTGGTGACCCTCAAGTAAAAAAAAAGCGTGATATAACTGCATTCATCTTTAATAATCAATTATTACAACAAAAAAAAATTGTAATTCTTGAAACTACTTACAGATAAAAATGAACAAAGTGTATTCTTCGATTTCGATGGGGTCAGTGATGTCAAGGTTACTACAGAGTTCAGCAATGATGTCCCTTACCACCTAAAAAAAAAAAAGATAGGAAGAGATATTGGCGCATCAATAGTAAAAAAAAAAAATGATTGTGTAGCTTATGGGTCTTACTTTAAACTATATCCAATTGTGAAGTCCCATTTTTTTGTGTTAAGTTTGGTTTTTACTTTGCAGAACATGATTGAGTTTTGTCAAAGGAAAGAAAAAAAAAAGCACTAACATCAATGTTTGGTGCCTTTTAGATCAAAAAACAAAAGTAAATGAAATACAAAATTAAATCCACCTACATTTTCATTTCTACGTGAAAAAGCCTGCCATTTTGATTTTCTCTTAAAAGTTGAAAAAAAAAAAAAAATTACTATGTGACTCTTTGAAATTTGAAAGGAAGTTGGTTACTTATACAAAATACAGTGCTGAAATAATAGCGTTAATTAGAAAAGCATTCTTAAGATAGGGAAGGGCGGTGCTTTGTTAACTATTCTGTACTTTTACTTGATACTTTAATAAGCAAAAGATACTGTAAAAATTGAATTTAACTTAAAAATCGCATCTAAATATAGTACGAAACTGCACAAACACCTTTAATAATATTCAACATCCTTTAACTGTTGATCTATGCATCTCATTAACCCTTCATCCTTAAGTAGCTTTAGCCTTGATAAATAATAACTAATTAGCAAAATAACATTGCTTTTGGTTGTCCCTGAAATACAAAGGATATGACCTTTCGAATCAAGGTTGGTTGGTTGGTTGTTTTTTTTTTCACGGCATATTAGGTTATTTAATGCCAAATCCAGTGATTTTGAAAAAAAAAAAAAAATTTAATAGGATATATTTGTTTTTTTCAAGTAAGTTTTTATTTAACCTGTAGTTGAGGCCCTAACAGGTATACCACTCCGGGTCAGAGTGGACCTGGGAACAATGGCAATTAAGGGGTGGCTCCACACTCCCCAAAGAGCACAAGTTGGGGCCTCGCCATCAGATATAGTTTAAGGTCATATCCAGGACCATTCAAACCAAGAAACAATATCGAATAATATTTTTGAATTTTTGAGATATGTTTTCTCTTCGTACCGTTTGGAGTATTCTCATATCTGGAGTGTTATTTTTACAACGTGTCCATCAACGTAACCTCTGACCTTCTTCAAGTGTATCTTGTCAAACTCAGGAATCTGTCTGTCGAACTCTGGAATTACTTAGGACTTCTACCTAGTCATGGCCGACAGAACAGGAACATACTACCACCATGGATTAAAAAAAGGGTTCCATTCGAAATTATATGAAAGATTTCTGAGCTATAACTGAAAAAATTCAGAGGTTACATAACAGTAGTCTTAAGAATCCAAATAATAATCCTTTGATTCGAAAGGTTATATTTTTCGTGTTTCAATGACAATCAAAAGCAACATTATTTTATGATCCAAATAATACGAATTATCAATCCCCAGCTCAAAATTTCAGAAACGTTATTCGATATTGTTCTTTGATTCGAAAGGTTATATTTTTTGTGTTTCAGTGACAACCAAAAGCAACATTATGATCCAAATAATATGAATTATCAAAAAGTTATTATACATACTGTGCTTGATTTGATTTGTACCATTCCATCGGCCTCGGCATGTCCGCTGTAGCAGAAAGTATGTCCATTGCTCATTCTACCATCCTACAATGAATTCAGAAAGAAGTTTCAAAAGACAGATATTCGGGAAGGTTTTTAATATACAATGTGATCATCTGAGTGTCTCTGTTGTTGAGAGTATGATAGTATTTTTTTTTTGACTACTATTCTCATCTATGGTATTAAACACTGACGAGCATGTGGTGCAATGAAGCAAAAGGTGGCTGGTTAATTTTAACACATCAAAAACCATGTTTCTAGCTTTTCGCCATAAACGCTCTGATCCCCACTTGGCTCCAATTGATATGAATGGCTTTCGTCTCAAAGAAGCTCTTTACTATGACAAACTTCTGGGTCTGACAATCATCCCTGACCTTAAATGGAACATGCACATCAAATCTGTTGCCAAGGTCACCGGAAAAATAGTTGCGTCTTTATACCGTTTCAGAAGGTGTCCCCCTCCCAACACAATCCTCTATCTGTATAAATGAAAAATTTGCTTTCACCATGAAATATGTTTGTGCAAATTTTTTTTTAAATCCAAGGTTTGGTTACTGAGAAAAATGGCAAACAAATGAACAGACAAACAATTTAGAGGCAATTTAAGCTCTTATAATGTCTCCTAGGGAGGCAACCAGAGTTCTCCTGGAAAATCTGTTCTAGCAAAAATTTACTTTCACCATGACTAATGTTTGTGCAAAATTTCAAAACAATTTAAGCCAAATACAACCTAAAATAGAGTATTGTTACCACATCTTGGAAGGAGTTGCTTGAAACATACCTATCCTGCCGTGACAGAGTTCAAAACAGGCTTCAAAACCTAGTAGATAATGCCCTTTTCTCTTCCCTGCAACCTCTTTCCCACAGAAGAGACATTGCGAGCATGTCTTTGCTCTATCATTCTTTTCATGGCAAGTGCTCGACTGAGCTTCAATCTATGGTCTCTCCCTTGCCAAACATTCACAAAAAAACACTCGTCTAGTTACAACCACTATCAATAATTTCATCTACTCTCTGTACCTAATTTAAATGCAAATTCCCTGAACAAAGCCTCTTCCCTAGAACTGCTCGCCTATGGAACTGTTCTGCTGGCCTGATTTCTAACTGGCTACAATATGGCAATCTTCAACTCTAATGTAAACAAGTTCTTGTTAAGCCGTCCCGTTAAATAATTAAATTATACCCAATTTCGACCACTAATGATTACCATTGTTGTCTCAGTGATCACCATGAACTCATTAACCCTTATTCTCGAGTGGCTTTTGGGCCTTGATAAGTAGTGACAACCTTTAAAAAAAGAACATGATTTAGACAACATGGGGGGGGGGTGATAATCTAGTGCAACAAAACTCTTTGACAATTAAGTACGAAGTGACTATTCGGAACTCAGGAATGGTGTTATATTGTCTCTAATATAAAGGGTTGTGTGTTTGATTATCATAAAGGGAATCGTGTGTGTGACATGTATTTTCAGAACCTACCTCTGCTTCTTCGATGTTGGACCATCTGGAAATTTCTCATCCTGGAGGGAGACTTGATACCTGTTTTTGGATTCAATCACTCCAAGACAAGGAATTAGTTTTATAGTTTTTATTTCACTTTCTCCAGATGTCCTGCAGGAGGTGGAAGTGAAATCGGCCTGTGTGGGTTCTTCTTCTACACACGTCAGCGTTCGTCCCCCCCCCCCCCGTGGAGAGGAGGAGACAACGGGAAGCCGTCCGTTGTCTTCTGTGTCCAAATCAAATCTCCCAGATCTAGCCAACCTGACCACGTCACTCATACATAATCTGGTCAGCTGACCCTCGGTTCTGGTAAACGTGTCTACACTCCACGTTTACTCACCTCTCTCTCTCTCTCAATCCATTTTGTAACAATGGTCAAAGTCAGGGATGTCACCAAGAAAAGGGTGATAAGGGGTATAGAGAGAGTAATCTCTTTCTTCTTCTTTTAGAGAGTTACTTCCTGCCATCTGATATCACTTCGTAGGAAGTCATACCAACTCATAATCATGCTGCAATATTTCAGTTATTATTTATTTCAATGTTTTAATATACAATACAATATTCAGCTGTTTTTGCCCCCCCCCCTCCAACAAAAGGAGGGTGGACCTGTAAATTAACCTTCATCCGTCCGCACTTTTCTCGATAACTACGCCTTGGAATTAAAAAAAATTTTTGCACAAACATTAAACATGATATGAACTAACTGATTTCTATATAAGGTATTTTAAAAGGCAAGAACAGGCGAACAATTTAGAGGCAGTCAGGTGCATGAATGTACAGTCATTATGAGAAGATAAATAAATAAATGAATGAATGATAAATGATTCAATTTTTTTTCTTTTTTTCTTTATTTATTATTTTTTAAAATATATATTTATTCATTTATCTATCTGAATTTTAACTGTGGGTGGTACTTAATTCCAAAGGTCCTTTCGGGTAATAACCCATCGTCAGTGGATGTTATTTATCTTCATACAAGGACTGTACAATCCTGCATTGTTCTAGCCTTCTAAAAATACCATTTTATTCTCTAATAATATTTCAAGCAAACTTCGCCATACTTCTGATTTCTATATAACTAGCATTTCAGCCCGGCGTTGCCCGGGTGTTTGGAGGTGTATGTTGAGCAAAAAAAAAAAAAAAAGCGGTCAAATTTTTTAACTTTGACCCCTACTATGACCCCTTAAAATTTATTGTTTTAGGCTCAAATCAAGTTATTAAGTTCGATCCATGTCCAAGGAACCTATATCTAAGATTTCAAGTGTTTAGTCCCAAAATTGTCGGAGAAGTTTAGTAGACTTCTCAAGGGTGAAATCGTTGAACTTTGACCCCTTAACAGCTAAATTTCTGTCCGAAAACGGATTAGAAAGATTTTCCCAAATCTCAGTACCCTGTATATAAAATTTCGAGTCTTTAGACTGAAAATTGACAGAGTTATTGCGAAGGGAAATGTACACAGACACACACACAGACACATTCACTTTTATAGATATATAGATTTTGTTTGTCTATACTTTGCAATAACTATTGGATGTGCCCCAGAGGCTCTTTTAGGGCTAATAAAAATACTCCATTTTTCGGATTATTTTACCATATTTGTCCAACATTTTCTGTGTATGTCTATTTAGCAGTTTTGCATGGTGCTGAACTCAAATTTACATATGTTAAGGCCTAAAACTGCACCATTTGTTCATTTTCACCGGGATTTGACGTCCCCTGGGGACTTTTGGGGCTAAATAGAGGTGGGGGGTGGGGGGAAAATGCTGAACTTAGTCATTTTTTATGTCTTGTTCACTGTGCACTCACGGGAGACCATGTTTTCACTTGTTTTTTTTTTACTGTTTATTTATCCCAAACAAGACACAGTGCCACTAAGGGGGTTACTATTTGGGACCAGATTTGCTGGGATACTACGTAGGGAGTTGGGCAGCAAGATGTCTGCTCACATTACACTTGAACTTCTGCATGTCAATTCAATCAAAGAAGCAGAGGTTTGAGAAAGAATTCTGAAGTCCACCAGTTTGAGGGAAGAACCTACTTGAGTAGAAGGCTTTATGGTATCTATGGATCTCTGCAGTGTAGGGGTGGGATTTTGCTGCTTGTCTGGTTTGTCAAGGATATTTACTAGTGATGAGACGATTCCAATATTTTTCCCAATTCCGATACAATTACTGATTCCGTACTAAATTCCCGATTCCGATTCTTTATAAATCTCTATTTCACTATGAAATTGTTATTTTGTCCCGATTACTGTAAAAACACATTTTAAATGTGCAAATATTTTCTCAAATGTAAAAACACTTGTGAGGGGGAGATCTAGAGATTTTAGTCTTACTGGAAGTTTAAATCAATAAATATTTATTATTTCTACAAGCAGTGGAAGATGTTTTCTTAAACCAAAATCAACTAAAATAGATAAGTAAAGGAATCGGTTTTGGCATCAGAAAATAGGCTCAAATTTTCCCGATTCCGATACCGATTCCCCAAAAAGCTCCAATTTTTTCTGATTCCCAATTCCAATTAATTGTCCCAACACTAGTATTTACGTCAAAGAGGTACTAGTGCTTCGAGTTCATCTGAGCACTTACCATTAAAGTACCGTTAAAGTACCGTTAAAGTACCATTAAAGTACCATTAAAGTACTTGTAAAACATGCACAGGGATGCCACATTTCAGCAATGGGAAAAAGGTTTGACAGTGTGGGACCCATTAAGTTATCAACTATCTAGGAATAAGAAACTAGTGGCAGATGCACTAAATCCAAGACAATGGCTGAATCCTTAGAAAATTACCTCCAGACTGTAGTGGAATGGGGATGTAAATGGAAGGTAACATTTAATGCAAGAAAGACTAAGCAGTGCTCTTTTAACAATTATAAGAAGCCTCTCCAACCACCGATATCCACGACGAATAACTCTACCTGAAAATTCTTCCTTCAAACTCCTTGGCTTAACATTCACAGGAAATATAAATTGAAACAAATACATTGAGGACATTACAAAGGCTGCTGCAAGGAAGGTGGGCTCCCTCTATCGAGCTAGAAAACTACTCACACCTGAGAGTATCCTGTATCTCTACAAGGCCACCATTCACCCAGGCATGAAATATTGTTGCCACATCTGGGCTGGTGCATCTGCCACTAGTCTCTCTCCCTTGAGAAGGAATTCCAAAGTCTAGCAGTTTGAAGAAAGAACCTACTTGAGCAGAAGGCTTTACATCATCTAAGGATCTCTACAGTGTAGGGGTGGGATTTTGTTGCTTGTCAAGAGTATTTATATCAAGGGAGTACTAGTGCTTTGAGTTCGTCCGAACACTTACCATTAATGTACTTGTTAAAATAGGTACAGAGATGCCACATTTCAGCGATGGGACAGAGGTTGAATAGTGCAGGACCTATTAGGTTGACGACTATCTAGGAGTGAGAAACTAATGGCAGATGCAATAGCCCATATGAGACAGCTATGGATTTTTCGTAACTGGTGGTGATGTCTTCGAAAAGTTGTTTTTTTTACGAGCAATTACTTACAAGTATACTTGTAATTTCTGATGGCAATGGTACGTTTTTCCTTCCTCCGTATCGAAACGTTTTTCGCAGGTTCTTCAGACATAAATCTGCAGTATCTAAAAAAATTAAAAAAAAAAAAAAAAAAGGTTTAGAAATATGCAAATAAAAATATAGATAAAATATACAGTTATAGTTGAGGAATTTCCAAAACTACCTAGCAAATATATCTGGTGAACCAAGTGCAAGACATATACAAACAATTGTACTTAATGGGACGATTAAAACCTTGAAAAGATCTCTCGGTTGGAGTATCTGAAATAACAGGTGAGTGTCTTGCATCTCAGCAAAAAAAAAAAAAAAAATTGAAAAATCATATATATATCTACAATTATATAAATGCAACTATGTGTGCGTGTGTGAATTCGTTCCTTATAGCCTCCGAAATGGCTGAACAGATATTTTCTAAAATTTACAGAACTTTAGTGTATAAGTCTGAGAGTGATCTTAGTTAAGTTTTTGTCTCAGAATACTCCCAATAATTACCGATAATGGAAACGGTTATTTTAATTTATCTATCATCGATAAAGCCATTTTTTCCATGTCCTCGCTTAGCAACAATGATAGAACAATGGGTCGCGAAAATTCTACTGTGGATAAGTTGATAACATGTTTTTATTATTATTATTTTTTTTTTGCCTGACGTGGTCTGCCGGTTCAAACTCCTCATTTCTTAAATTTTGTTTATTACAAAGAATTTTATAAGACTTGAAAAATTACATGTTTTTTAGCAGTGCAAACATAAATTATGTTTCTGCTTTTGAACGTCTATTGAACAAGCAACTAACCCTAAAGAAATTTCAAAACAGTCTACACACATATTTAGTGAAAATGTGATTCAGATGTTTCTTATATGTCGGTTTAATAAAACATAAGTCCCAACAACCAAGCACAAGTAATATGCCCGGCAACATAAGATAAGGATTTTTTCAACACAGTTGACTAATTGCAGAACTATACAGCGACAACCACATAAATTATTACAACGAATAGGTAGTCGATGTTGATCCTGTGGTTTCTTTTGCATACGGTTCAAGAAATCAAGCCCCCCCCCCCTCATCCTCACCTAAGTAGTTGGTTTTGAGTAGGAAGAATAGCTGCTAAGAGGACAAATCAGAGAAATTGTATTGTTGCTGGCATGTTGCATCTACTGTGTGGGGACTACGTTGATTAGTAAGGTGTTAATATAACTGAAATTCACTAAAATAATTTTAGGATTACAAAAAAACAAAATACAAAAAGAAAATATTGAAATTACAAAAGATACAGATCAAATAAGCATAAAAAAAAGCATCAAAGCAATCCTTGAGCAAGGCCGGGTAATACTGCTAGTATATATATATATATATATATATATATATATATATTACTCTACCATAAAACAATAGTCTTCTCTGCTACCAGTATCAAAAAATTTAAAAACAAATGAAGAAATTCATATAAACATTCAATTTCAAATCTCTGGGTTGATGTGATTGCTACATTTAGCCACACTTTTTGCATTAGCGGATGAATAGCTGTCATGATAGGATGCCCCATCCCCAACAAAATAAAATTAAAAAAAGTGACGAAAAGAAACAACTGCTCTTTATATGATAGATTTACAACTGAAGAAGAGTGAAGATGATATTATTTGGTAATCGCTGTGCTACACATATACTGAATGCGATCACAAATCTCACGGCTGCTCAGAACCCAAGGGACATAACTCTCGCTGCTTTCCAAAATACAAGGGAGATAAATACTACTTCCCTTTTAAATATAAAATGATTCATTATTACATTTTGGATCAGCAAGTCTCCAAACTACAGCACGTGGGCACGATCCAGCCTACCAAAATCTTTAATCCGGCCTGTGAAAATTTTTTTTTAATGGAAATGCCTGAAAATAATGTCACTGTTTTTCTTTTTGTTCAAAAAATGATTTAAATATAAAACTAGCGGAGGTGCCCGGCGTTTCCCGGGTGTTTGGAGGTGTGTGTGTTGAGTACAAAAAAAAAAAAAAAAAAAAAAAAGTGGTAATAGGCAGGCAGGCTTGAACCCGTGACGCAAAGGCAGAAAAGAAAGTGAAAGAAAACCTGACCTCTTACCGCTACTCCATAATGTGACCAGAAGTGTAAAGCGTTTAGATTTAATGTAGTCAATCAAAAAGATGACTTGCAGAAATGGCGTTGCTTTTAAACATCCCACGAAGGTCACTTTTAATGTATGGGGAGGGGAGAAAACCAGCTCCCCCAAAACAGGGGGCACTCTGGCAGTATCCAAATAAATAGTAATTGTCTAAATATGAAGGGTTTTCCCTACATTGACCAAGGACCAATTACAGAACAGATACTACCCGCGCGGAAGGCCAGGCGGTTGGTTTGCTTCGATAAGTTTCACTTTATTTATACAAAAAAGACAAACAAAACAAACACTCAAAACAAGGGAATTTTTTAAAACTCGATCAAAAAAAAAAGATAGAGACAATGTCCGTTTGCAAATCTGAGATATTATGATCTGGGAAGTATTAGAAAACTTCTCCTGGAATCTGATGTGAGAACCCTGATGCAAAAAGCCTTTCGTGGACATATACAAACACGCGCACACATTTTGCTTTTTATATATTAGAGGATTCATTATTAATTTTTAGATCTGGAAGTCTCCAAGCTACAGCCTGTGGGCCAGATCCGGCCCGCCAAAATCTTTAATCTGGCCTGTGGAGCTCTTAAAGAAAATGTACAAATATTCCGGAAATTTTTTTTAAATGGAAATGTGGGAAAATAATATGGTGGTTTTTCTTTTTGTTCAGAAAATGATTTAAATAAAAAAAATGAGGTTTTGAAGAACTAGTTTCACTAAAAAGCAAAGTTAATAAGCAGAACAGTATAAAACACGTTCAGGTTATTATTTTGACCTGTGTAGCTCTAAAAAGTTAGCAATATGCCCCCCCCCCCGGTTTGAAAACTTTGGAGACCCCTGTTATAAATTAAATCTCTAGTATGTGTCAATACATGAAACTTATTTTTGTCCAAATTCTTTCTTAGAACTGCACACCTACGGAACTCTTCCGTTTTCCTGCTTTCCAACCGACTACAATATGGGTGTCTTCAAGTCCAATGTGAACAAATTCTTGATGAGCCATCCCCTTAAGTAATCCAATTTACCAAATTTCCACTACTAATGATGACTACGACATGCTCCCTTTGACCACTGTACACTCATTAATCCTTACCCTCGAGTGGCCTCTGGGCCTTGATAAGTGGTTAAAAAAAAATAAAGAGTCCCTCTTTTTTCAAGAACTGAATTTCCTCCCACATTAAAAACCGACCATATAACTTTGAACCAAAAGGGATTTAAGTGCGTCATATTTTCAATAACAATACTGAATTTTTGAGATGAGAATGGATTATTTGGATCCTTCAGACTACTATTCTCATCTTGTTATTTTCACAACATTTCAGTCACTGTAACCTCCAACCTTCTTCAGGTGTATCTTGTCAAACTCAGAAATCTTTCTGTCAAACTCTGAAATCTGTATAGAATTTGGAATGGAACTCTTTATTTAATCCACAGCCATAATTGTGTAGAAATCCTAAATAATTTGCAATTGTCTTTTGAGTATCGCCCACACTGAGGATTGAACCTTCAGTCTCTAGAAGAGTGTAACTTACTACTGAACTTTACCAAGTACTTTATGCACTATGCCAGTGGCCCCCAGGTTTGATGGAAAGATTCCAGAGTTCAACAAGATGCAACTGAAGAAGGTCGAAGGTGACATCGACCAAAACGTTGTGAAAATAACACCCAAGATGAGAACAATGTGTAGAGTGGTTTGCATGTCTGCGTTCTACGTCTTTTCCGCTTCTTTTCACAGAAAAAAAAAAAAGAAATGTTTCATCCAATGCCAGTAGGCGCAGGTGAAACGTGAACAAATTCTGTGGAATCTTTCACATTTTTTTCTAATGGCTGGAAATACTTGATGTTTCGCCAAGGTTATCAAGGGTATTTTTTATCATGACGCCATCACTAGATGGGTTGCCTACCACAGCTTAAGAAAGTCCCATCTACCCTCGAGAGAAAGATAGACCGCGCAAGTTTCCCAACGTGGTATTTTTACCTCGCAGTACATACAGCCCCTCACCTTCCCAAATGGTCACCCATCTGGTACTGGCCAGGCTCAATGTTGCTTAACTTCTCTGCTCTGGCAAGAACCGGTGTGTCAATGTGATTGTGCTGTATATGAATATTATTTGTATATGTATATTCTTTTCATGGAGAAAGTGGATAATAGGGAGAGGTTCACTGAAAGTTTTCTTCCAGGTTATATTTTTGACTCAGTAGAGAGAGACTATTTATTTGTTGACTTCGTAACCTAACAGAAACAAGTGACACACGGATGGAGATATCAAACTAACATTTTGCACTGCTCATCCACATTATTAGCAATGTCCTCTTCTCATGGCTTCCATGGACTGATTTGAAAAACCTTTGTTTTCTCCCAGCTTGAAAAACGTGACATCATTCGTCACCTCACTCCGTTTTGTCTATCGTTTGATCTAGTCTCAACTTGATGTCACCAATCTTAGTTTCCTTCTGGCCTTAATTTTATCTGCTTATCATCTGGGAACAGTTCTATTTTACCGATTTGGATGATGATTATATGCACCAAGTGTGACCCTTGTCAAAATCAACACTAGCTGACTTAATAGCTATTGGCGTGGAGGTCTCTAATATGCAACAAGTAAAATAAAAATCCTTCTAGACAGAGGCAATTTTCATTTTTGTCCCAATTAAGAGTGTCCTTTTTGGTAGGGTGGGGGCAACTGGATTTTCCTCTACACTAAAAACCGACCTTGTGTCTAACTTTTCCCCCATGGGGATGTTATATAGGGAGAGGGAGATATTAGAAGAACGATATTTTTTGTTCTCCAAACGGCATCAGATTATAAACGTATAAATTTTATGTATTATTATTTAGCCAGGGAATATGATATCAACGTATAAACTGAGTTATGTTGTATCAGAGAGTTATCACATGGGACTATTTTACAATTCATGCTTCATACCTTTTTTCTTCAAGAGTTCTTGTATCTTCACTGCTGAGCTCCGTGACGAAACATGAAATGACCAACACCATCCAATTCAGAATCGGTTCTTCCTTCTTTTGTGAAACCACAGAACAACACTTTACATTTTTATAATATAAATTTATTTCAGTTGCCTCAAATGGTTTTCACAGGGTCTGCATTTCGTCTACATGCTTATTATTCCCAGCCTGCTTCCTGGCCGTCTATTCACTCCCGTGACCAACTCTCGACTCTAAACTTCCCGACCTCTTGACCTAAGTTCCGGTGATGTAACCAATTAAAAGACACATCTCCTTAACGTGACCTCCTTATCACATACGTTCAAGGTTATTTTGTTTATATTTAACCTAGCTAATTTATATAAACATCTTCAACTAAAACCCATTGCTACACTTTATTCTATAAACAATAAATAACTCCCAATATAAAATATTTTAAGAATATCATTGAATGGATAGATAGATAGATATGTCGATAATAACTAATTAACTTTTAACAATGTTAATTATTAATTAATTAATTAATTATTAGGCACATGAACAGGAACACATGTTTGACATGAAATAAAATGTCGCATACTTACTGGATATGGGAGATGACTCCATGGCCGAATTTTCCAAGTATTTAGTGAGGTGAGGTCTCAGTTTATCCGAACAGTCGTTGTATGCGGCAAACAAAGAGAAGAACCTCCATCCACGGAGAAGACTGTTACTGGAAAAGACAATGGAAAAAACAAAGGAAATAAATAATATTGTTCAATAGTATTCTGGGCAACGCGAATGGAAATTTAACTAACTTTCTTGGATTTACATTTTTGGATTTTACCGTCATTGGATACTTTCACCAGACTATCCATTCACGTGAAATCATCTTTTTCTTCACCATATTCCCTCTGCTTCACTTTTTGTTATCAAGTAAGATCTTTGACTTACTTTCAGTTTCATCAAATACTTTTGCATGCAAAATCCGATCCTGCATTTTGCTAATTCCTACCCTCTGTTGAGAAGGAAAGTATTTCTTCGAAACTCCGTGGATTAAGGACTAGCCACTTATTTAGTGTTTCCTTTTCAAATTAAATATGTTTTTAACTCTTTTTCAAAGTGTTTTTAACATGTTTTATTAACTACTTGTTCTTATATATATACTAGCATTTCAGCACGACGTTGCCCGGGTGTGTTGAAGTGTATGTTGAGCAAAAAAAAAAGAAAAAAAAAAGCGGTCAATTTTTGAAAACTTAGACCCCTATTATGACCCCGTAACATTTATTGTTTTAGGCTCAAATCAAGTTATTAAGTTAGATCCATGTCCAAGGAACCTATATCTAAAATTTCAAGTGTTTAGGCCCAAAATTGTCAGAGGAGTTTGGTAGAGTTTTCAAAGGTCAAATTGTTGAACTTTGTCCCTTAATCGCCAAATTTCTGTCCGAAAACGGATCACATAGATTTTCCCAAATCTCAGTACCCTGTATATAAAATTTCGAGTCTGTAGACTGAAAATTGACAGAGTTATTGCATAGGGAAATGTACACACACAGACACGTTCACTTTTATATATACTAGCATTTCAGCCCGGCGTTGCCCGGGTATTTCGAGGTGAATGTTGAGCAAAAAAAAAAAAAAAAAGAAAAAAAGCGGTCAATTTTTTAAAGTTTGACCCCTATTATGACCCCTTAAAAATTATCGTTTTGGGCTCAAAATTATTAAGTTTTATCCATGTCCAAGGAACCTATATCTAAAATTTCAAGCATTTAGACCCAAAATTGTAAGAGGAGTTTGGTAAAGTTCTCAAAAGTCAAATCGTTGAACTTTGTCCCTTAATCGCCAAATTTTTGGCTGAAAACCGATCACACAGATTTTCCCAAATCCCAGTACCTTGTATATCAAATTTTGAGTCTGTAGACTGAAAATTGAGAGTTATTGCGTATGGAAATGTCACTTTTATATATATATATATATATATATAGCCAGTAGAGTTTAGTTTCCTAGAAGTACATCCAATGAAACAACATGTGTCTACCAAAATAGTGCTCAATGAGTGAACAGAGTAGGTATATTAATTTTATTTATACATGTATGCACATATGTAGCCATTAATGTTTGTATAAATAAAATTAATATATATATATATATATATATATATATATATATATATATATATACTCGTGAACAGAAAAAATGGGCCATGATTAAAATTGGAACAAAAAAAATGGGCCATGATTGAAATTGGAAAGAAAACAATTTTTAAAATTTTTATCGCTTGTTTGCTAATAATTAGCTGTTATTTAGTATTTTTCAGATTATTAGTATTAAAGATGAGTCCAAGAAAAGTAAGACGACATCTTGACGAAAAAATTAAAAACCGAATTGCAGGATTACGACAGGCAAATTTGACTTACAAGCAGATTTTCAACATTTTGAAAGAAGAAAAGGTGGCAACATCTCTTTCAGCTGTGAAGAGAATTGGGCAAAGGTTCGAAATTGAAGGCACAGTGAGCAGGAAAGTTGGTTCTGGTCGCCCCAGAGCATCCACAATGAAGGACGATCACAGGCTTAAAATGACCGGTTTGAAGGATCGCAAAAAACTTATGTTGACCATAGCAAACAATTCGAAACAGCAAAAGGAAATTCTCTTTCTAGAGTGACAATATCCAGAAGGATGAAGGAAATGGGATTTTCATCAAAAAGATGTGAAAAAAAACCTTTGTTAACTAAGAAGAACATCAGCGACAGAAAGACATTTGCATCATGTTATGGTACGAAAGATGCAGATTGGTTTAGAAATGTTTTCTGGTCGGACGAATCAAGATTTTGCCTTGCCAGTGATGCCCCTGAACGTTGCATCCGAAGATCCGGAGAAAGATTTTCACCGAATTGTATAAAAACCACAGTAAAACATGGAAACGGAGGAATAATGGTATGGGGGACCTTTTCTGCTGCAGGAGTTGGGGAAATTATCAGATGTGATGCGTCAATTAATGCCAAATAATACATTCAAATATTAGAAAGAGGTCTATTACCAAGCATCCAGAAGTTAGAAATGAACAATGACATTATTTTTCAACATGATAATGCCCCTGCACACACAGCAAAAGTCACAAAGAAGTGGCTTACTGATGATTCAATTGATGTGATGTTTTGGCCTGGTCAAAGCCCAGATTTAAACCCAATGGAAAATATTTAGGCTATAATATCTCGTGCATTAGTTAGAAAAACATTTCCAACAAAGAAAAATTATGGGAAGCAGTACAAAGAGAATGGAATAACATCTTCTCTTCACAGTGCTCCAAGTTGGTTGAGAGCATGATAAAAAGAATTGATCTTTTAAAAAGATCTAAGGGCAATTCCATTCCATACTAAGTTTTTATTAAAGTAAATATCTTGCTCTTTATATTTTTTACTCATTTTCGTTTATTATTTAATTGCATTTTGTGTAATGCAGCTTTTTGTGCAATAAATTGTAAATTTCTTTCCTGGCCCATTTTTTTTTGTTCATGAGTGTATATATATATATATATATATATATATATAGCTTTAAAGGTTAAAAAGTTCCAAAACTATATATATATATGTAAGTTCAACTATATTGATCACATAAAGCCAAAGAAAAACAATACTTTTTCTAAAAGTGCTCAATGCATGAGTAGAGCTTTTATAAATAAAATTGTATAAACATTAGGAAGACCCTATGGGGATCAACCAACGTTTCGACATTGACTCTTTTCTCAATTTTCGATGAAGTTATCCAAAATCAACTCAGATGATTTGTTTATATATATATATAGTATATATTATAGTTGTGAAAGTTTTGTGTAGAAGCATGCACACCTTTCAGAACCACTGCTAATCTCGCTCGGTGCAATACAACCCCAGATACTAACCTGGAAATTTCTATGTCCTGGTGTATGATTATATATATATATCATTTCCACAGTCCAATAATTTGCAGCTCACAAGGGCCATGATAGCCAACAAACCCGAAGTCCAAGACTCAAGTTTCGCCCTTATTTGGGCTCATCAGTTAGACATATCCGAACTCAGGATTCGAAACCCAAGCCTCTTGCATGCAAGGTGAGTACAATGCTACACGAGCAAATGCACCACACACAAGAAAGTCTATCAACTAACACAGATCAAGTAAACCACAGCATATAGCTCGGGTTTCAAATCCTGAGTTCAGATATGTCTAACTGATGAGCCATTCCAAAGTTCCGGTTTGTGATTTGCGACGTTTTTTGACTGTGGAACTAATTTTTTAATCTCTTGCATTCTAGAAAATTAAATATATATATATATATATATATATATATATATATATATATATATATATATATATATATGTATAAATAAAAATTACAATAAGTTTACCAAGGTAATCAAAATGGTAAACTTAAAATATATTATAAATATTAAAGAGTTAATATTTACAAGTAAAGTAATCTCAACCAGATGTAAAAGCTCAATAAAACCGAAAATACTCTCCTTCTCATCAGAGGGCAGGAATTAGCAAAATGCGGGATTTTGCATGTAAAAGTATTTAATGAAACTACAAGTCACAGATCTTGGTTAAAGAAAGGGTGAGGTAAGGGGAATAGGAGGTAAAAGAAAAATGATAAGATTTCACATGAATGGATAGTCCGGTGAAGGGTAAAAAATCCAAGAATGGTAAAATTCAAACACGGTCGAATTAAAAATTTCCAATCCAACAGGTAAGTTCTAAATGGTCCAAAATGATCCAAAAGGCAGAATTCCTTGAAAAAAATCACAAATGGAATGAGTTCCAAATCATTCCATGAGGAGAGTATTTCTTCGAAACTCCGCGGATTAAGGACTATCCATTTATCTTGTGCTTCCTTTTTAAAATTAAATATGTTTTTAACTCTTTTTCAAGATGTCTTTTAACATGTTTTATTAATCATTTGTTCATATATATATATATATATATATATATATATATATATATATATGCATAAAAATGAATAATAATATAGCTATATAGCTACATGTCAAGTTTCAAGGTTTTATTTATATTTATATCTTGGAATTTTGTTATTCAATTTTTATATGCTCTGTTGTTATATTAAATATTGAGCTTCTAAACTAAAAGGATTGGTATACACAAAGGGTGAAATATAATTGAAAAGGTATATTTTACCCAAAACATACATATATTACATTTACATTTGTTGTTTATCTTATTTTATTCATAGTTTCATTATTTACATTTTATCTTTTTCTTATTTTCACAAGACTTGTTACAAATCGAAGACTTTTCTTAACTTACGGGTTCGGATTGCAAGTCGTCTGTTTGCAAAGTTGGCAGTAAACCTCTTCTCGCATTTCTGGAATTTCATGACACAACTGAAATGAAATGGAAAATATAACAGTATTTTAGCATTATGATTATATATCAAATAGTTGTGTTGGGGTTAGTATTAGATACATATGTAAATTGTTTTTTTCTTTTACATTTTTAAATGATATTTCGAGACAGAACTCTTTTTCAAAGGCAAGTAAAGATTGTTATCAAAGTTTGTTTTTCTTTGTGTATTTATGTTTTTTAGATAAAAAAAATTACAATTTTTTTAACGCATTCACTATTGGTTGAAGATATTGTATGAATATCATAAGAATGAGATGGGAAAAAGAGCAACAAGAAAATATGAAGAGATTTAATGTTAAAAAGAAATAGAGACATCCAAGAAAAGGTAGAAAGATTTGAGAAAAGATAGACAGATAGATAGATAGATAGAGAGATATAGATAGAGAAAACATAGAGAGAGAGAGAGAGATGTGAGAAGAGATATAGTGAAAGATCCGAGAAGAGAGATAGAGATCCAAGAACAGAGAGCGATTAGAGGATAAAGAGAGAGAGAGAGGTCTGAGAAAGGGTCGAGAAGAAAGAAACAAAGATCCAAGGAGAGAGAGAGAGAGAGAGAGAGAGAGAGAGATTTCTGAAAAGAGATATTGCATCAAGAATGGAAGAGTGAGAAAGTGAGAGACAGAGATAGAGTGCCAAGAGAAGGAGAATGTCCAGAACAGAAAGAGAGAGCATTGAGAGAGAGAGAGAGAGAGAGAGAGAGAGAGAGAGTAAGCATCGACAAGAGGAAGAAAAGAGTGAAAAGCAGAGAAAAGAAGGAAAAAGAGAGAGAGAGAGAGAGAGAGAGAAATGGAAACAAGAGATGAAAGAGATGAGAAATTGATTTCAACTCAACACAATATTCTTAACTCGCATACATCACTTTACAGCAGAAATTCAAGTAATCTATTATAGTCAACCCATTTTTTCTTGCATCACTCCAGTCACAAGAGGAAAATAATCAAATATTTCCTATACAAATTTTTTCAACTCCACATCAACAATACTCCCTATAGGGTCTTTCACCAACAGACACAGCATTTATGCTAAAATTCAAGAAATCTATTATACGAAGGGCGGTTGGTTGTGCGTTTTTATGTCCAACTAAAACTTCAAAAATACACAACAAAACCCTACAAAGTTGATATCTTTTTAATCAGCATAACACAATTTAGAAAGTAGAAAATAAATTCAATCTTTGGCGGGGGGGGGGGGTCAAATGGCTTTTTATATCATTTAATATTATCAAGAATTAAACACGATTTTTAATGTTATCATGTATTAATCTTTTTGTTGGCATCTGTCAGTCTAGAAGACTATGGAGTTGCGCCTGTAGAGATGGTTGAACACCGACTTTTGTAGTTGAATAAGCCTATCTTCAATCTACACTGTGCAGTTGCAGACATCGCAGGCGAACGCTGGTGTGTCATGTTGGTGGTCTGTTGGGTTTTGTTGACTGCCCTTCTTGAATAGTCTTTTGATCTCTGCATGTTCTGCGATAGACCTTTTGTTTGTCTCCAAATGTTGCAGACTTTAGCTTTGGGCTCCCAGGTGGTAAGATCTGTATCACATGCTTTCATGTTGCATTTGCGCATGTCGTCATAACGGAAGTAAGGATGACGAATTTTCCTTTTGCCAGGAGTGATTTCACCATAGAGACATGGCCTATCCAGTGAAGACGTCTTTGGTGAAGGAGGGTGAACAATGGAGAAGATACCAGCCCTTGTGAGCATTGCATTGTTTGTAGCTTTGTACCTCGAAGAAATTCTCTGCAGACTATGCATGTAAAACATGTTCAGTTTCCGTTCTTGGTGACTGTAGGCTGTCCGTGTTTTGCTGCCATACAGGGAGACAACTTCAGCTACACATATTAAGACAGCCCAGGAAATGAGTCAGCATTTTTTCAAATTGAAAGACGCTAACTTCAGATTTAATTTATCGTTTCTTTAACTATTGTTATTTCTCTTCAAAGAAAATGGAGTGAGAGAAACTTAGTTTTAATAAGGCTCTGGAGACATCCTTAATTCTATTTGGTGCTTTCAGTAGCGCTCTGTAGGCCTGAAAACTTTTTATTTTTTCACTCCTTGCATAAAAAAAAGGGAATTTCTCTTCTAAGGAAGTTGAGAAATTTAATACTATTTAACATCTTCCATTTAGTTTTTTTATGGTCCCGGGCAACGCCGAATAGCCCTGTTAGTCAATTATGCAAAGGGAAGTTGTCTGTGTGTGTGTGTGTGTCCAACTAAAAGGAAAAAAACTATAAATTGGCGCCAACTCCAAATTTTATCTATTGTTTCTTAACTATTGTTATTTCTCTAGAAAGAAATTAAGGTTAGAGAAACTTAGTTTTAATAGTGCTCTGGAGGCATCTTTAATTTTATTTAGGGTTTGTCAGTAGCGCTCTGAAGGCCTCTTAAGTTTTCTTTTTTTTTATTACTCACATAAAAATTTTTCTTTAAAGAAGGGGGAAGAAACTTGACACTATTTAGCATCTTCTATTTAGTTATTTTTTATGGCCCCAGGCAATGCCGAATAGCCCTGCTAATGATAAATAACAGTTTATATAAAGAATCTTGATATGTTATTTCAAAGAATATAATAAAGCTTTTCTGTTAGCATTTAGTTAGACGTTAAATGTCAACACTATGGCTTTGGGCATCTGTCTATGGCAGCACTCCCAAGAGCATTAGTGATGAAAATTTTGTTGATTATCTATCTTCTAATCTGAAGCATTTCAGTGTGGTGATCAGTTTCGTGTATAAATATGGCATAAATTGATTTCTCATTTCTGGGCCATTCTAACTTTTTAAGAAAATTAACTAAATTTTTACCACTAAACCTAATTCTGAGTGGCCGGGTCATGTAATGATATTAAAAAAAAAAGTAGAACCTCACCCAAAATGAAAACATATAATTTATCTGACATAGCAAAAAAAAAAAAAAAAAAAAAATATTTGCTCTAAAACATAAGAACGACCTGAAAATGCAGGATCACTGTACATTGGATCTTTTTTTTTTTTTTTTTTTACTTGGGAGTCACCACTTATCAAGGTCCAAAGGCCACTCGAGGATAAGGCAGAATGAATGTAAGGTGGTGGTTTAATAATCGTTAATGATGTAAATTGGGTAGAATTTGATTATTTATGGGGACGGCCCAAAGTTCTAGGGAAGAAGCTTTGTTCATCGAATCTGCGTTTAAATTTAAGCACAGATAGAGAGTGAGGGAAATCATCTATAGGAGTTGTAGCTAGCTGAGTGTTTTTTGTGAAAGTTTGGCAAGGGGCTACCATAGGTTGGAATTCAGTGGAGCACTTGCTATGAAATTAATGATAGAGCAGACACAGGCTTGCAATGTCTCTTCCGTGGGAAAGAGCTTGCAGGGAAGAAAAAAGGGCATCACCTATTAGGTCTTGAAGATGGTTTTGAACTCCATCAAAGCTGGATAGGGAGCGCCGAGCAGCTCCTGCCCAGATCTGGTAACAGTACTCCATTTTATGGAATACCTGGCTCTTATACAGATAGAGGATTACATCAGCAGTGAGATACCTACTGGAGCAGTAGAATGATCCAACCATTTTTCCGGTGATATTGGCAACAGATTTGATGGATGTGTTCTATTTCAGATCAGGAGTGAAGGTCAGTCCCAGAAGCTTGTCAAGACATGAAGCATTCCCAAAATTTCAATCGGGGCGTGATGGGGGGTCAGAGCAATTATGATGAAAGGAGAGAAGCTTGGTTTTCAATGCATTAAAATTAACCAGCCACCTTTTTCTCCATTGCACCACGTTATCAAGATAAGAACAAAGAGAATCAGAAAGATCTTGGTCATTGCTGGCCTTTGAAGTGTTGCTATAGATTGTGGCATTGTCTGCATAAATGTCTACGAATGATTTAAGAATGTAATTGTGACCCAACCAGCTATGATGGTCGAAAATTGCCCTAGAAGGAGGCTAATGAGAGCTGAATTAGAGCTTTTATTTATATGAACGATTCAGGGGTACCACCAGATGTCCTTGCTTGTTAAAAAGCGGCTTGATTGCTGATACAAAATACATGAAGAAAAAAAAAACAATTTTGGGGACACTAATAATATTGTGTGTTATCTAACCATGTTTTGTCTTGAAGTGACCTTAAAGGTCAAGGTCAAATTTGACCTGTGTGAGAAGCAACTAATGGAAAAGTTTAATTTCTGTAAGAAAACCACCTAATTAATATGCATAGGTGATGTGGCCAATTAGCCAATCAAGGTGAATCAAAGTATGGTGTAATGAACAGGGATTGGCTGGATGAGAAATCCAGACCAGCCCAGCCCTTCCTTTAAAAGGAGCCACAAAGTTGGAGAGAGTCAGTTGTTGTTGGTCGGTTGTTGTTGGGAGTTTGCAGTGCAGTCTGCCACCACTTCACACAAAAACACTCTGTTCACTGACTGACCGATAAGGAAAGAAGGAATTGATTGTTAAAAACAAAAATGGCTCCGTTTGAGTAAGTATCGAGTAAACTGTTGATGAAAAAATATGGCATATATTTTCATTTTATTTTTCTCCCGTTGATAATTGTACATAAATGACATTTTCTTTGTAATCAGAATTAGTTTAATAATTAATCCTTACAACAAAACCAGAACTTGCATCAGAGTCGATTATTTGTCGCTTGTCAACTTGTGAATTGCTGCAAATGAATGATACCAAATTGAACTAATCTTTTTTTCAGTGAACAGCTCGCAAAGAAGAGCGGATTACCCAACTACTGCCCGGCATCTGGCCTGCAACGTCACATGAACCCTGTCATCATAGAAATGGATGAGACCGTGCTATTGGACTTCTGTGGGTGTTCGAATCGGAACCACCTAGGACTACTTGTGACCGGTGAACACCATGGTCTTCTTTGTGTTATATTTTAGCTGGAGGAGGCAAGGGCTTCATCGTGTTATATGATGAAGATCAGGAAGAGAGACCAAACTTATCCTCCACTCAAAACACTTTTTTTTTATGCCAAGTTTTTCAGGATGTTCAGATGTAATCGCCTAAAAAACAGAATCTCAAACCTTTCTTGGGGGAGGGCAGAGGGGTGAAACAGTGTTAATATGCAATAATACCCTAGTTTTATCTATTAGGTTCTGATATGCAAATTTGCTTATTTTTAATATACAATGCAATTGTCTATAGCAACACTTTGAAGAGCATTAGTGATCAAATTTTTGTTGATTTACTTCTCAGCTGGTGTGATGGGGAGAAGTTCTTTCTTTTCTTCCTTTGTGGAATTTCCATGAATGAAGTTTCTTTCCAAGAACATCCCATCGGGACTGCTTCCTTGCAGATTACAACGTGATCATGTTCAAATCCAATAGCAACAAATATTTATCACTCTCATAATATTCTTTATCATTCAACTGACAATCGATTAATTTCATTAATCCTTAACTTGGAATGGCTTTTAGCCTTTATGTGGTAAAAAATTACCTTTAGTATTCTCATTGCACTGTCAACTTCACTGACTGTTTGAACCATTGGTAAGTCGCCCATAATAGCCATGAGAGCTGATAAACAAACAAAAATAAATCGTTGGTAAAAGAAAAAAAAAGAATAAAAAATAAATTATTGGAAAAAGCTTAAAAAACATTGGTAAAAGAATTGAAAACAAACCATCGGTAATAGAAATTTTTTAAAATCGGTAAAAGAATAAAAAAAATAAACCATCGATAAAAAAATTTAAAAAAACATTAGTACAAAAAAAAAAAACTATTGGTAAAAGAATTAAAGAAAAAACTATTGGTAAAAGAAGAAAAAAATAAACCATTGGTAAAAACAAAACAAAAACAAAAATAATCAATTGGTAAAAAACAAAAAAAAAAATAAAACAAAAATAAACCATTGGTAAAAACAGTGGTAGAAAACAAAAATAAACCATTCGTAAAAACAGTGGTAGAAAACAAAAAATAAACCATGGGTAAAAAGCAAACAAAATAAAACCATTGGAAAAAAAAAAAATGGTAAAAAAAGATAAAGATAAATCACCACCCAGTGCAGAGATACGTCTGAAGAAAATAGAGGGACAAAATAACGCATGCGGACTCTGCAATATGATGCGGAATGATGCAAGAAAGAAAAATAAGAATTTAAAACGTACCTGTGAAAGTCTCTACAGCATAAACACTATGATTGTTTGATTCCAGGGAAAGAAGAGCACGAGAAATTGGTAACTGGAAAAAAAAAAAAAAGACCTTATCAATGGAAGACTCGATAACAAAAAAGACTTTATCCTTCTCATAAAAGATTTTCATGCTTCTGTAGAATAATGCGATTTCAAAGAAATGCATTTCAAGTAAAAACATTACATACTTACTTGTCATGTCAAAATTAGTATAAATTCTAAAAATTATGAAAAATGATCCAATAGATGTACTAGATCAATTCTTAACCAAAAGTAACAGATACTAGCGGTCCAACATTTTGTATTCTGAAATGGCAGATATTCATTGAAAGCAGGGAAGTAAAAATTAAATTTATCAAATTATGGAGGTTTATCGTACGAGGGGCCTTCAATAAGTTTCCAGTAATCAGTGTTAAAAGTAATTCCAATAATATTGAGGCATTTGGTGGACCATGTGTTAGAAAAATTAAGTACAACTTCTTCCAAAAAACAAACAAAAAACAAACAAAAAACAAACAAAAAACAAATCATTCCCTTAGGAAAGGTAGAGAAAGCAAAGCGTATGTTAATTCACAAGCAAAGAATAGTTTATCTTTTTAAAAACAAAACTTATGAGGTGCCTTAAATAAGTCTCCAAACATTTTTATACAGGCATTTAAAATTGTCATAGACTCTTGAAAATTCAGTATCGTACATCTTATGAGATGACTGACCAATTTTTACGATTTCAGGTTTAAATGAACAGCTACAGTAGGAATTAGAATACACTATACTAAACTAAGCTGATTGTCACAGCTGGTGAATTTCAAAAATGCAATCTGGATGTGAGGACACTTTAGAAGAACAATATATAATAAAATTATGTTTTAAATGTAGAAAAAATTCAACAGAAACGCATAAAATACTTCAGACTGCTTTTGGACCATCTTGCATGAATTGAGCATCAGTTTTGAGTGACATAAGAGATTCAAGGAAGGCAGAGAGTCTGTAAGGGATGTTAGGAGGTATGAGAGGAGTAAAGAACTCAGGATTCCAGAATTGAGTGACCAAATAAATAATTTCATGGATAAGGACTGTTATGTGTCTATAGAGACAATAAGTGCACAGTTTGATGTCAGTGTGGAACTGTACACACAATTATTTGCAATGCACTGAAGATGCAGAAGGTTTGCTCAAAGTTTGTCACGAGGATGCTCCGTCCTTGTCACAGACTATTTAACCAAGATGGGTATCAAGATAGTTCCTCGTCCTCCCTATAGTCTAGACCTTGTTCCCTATGACTTTTGGTTATTCCCTAAGCTCAAGGAAAACCTGATAGGTTGTCATTATGAGACAATTGAGGAGATGAAAGAGGCTATGACAAGGGTCATTGACACGCTCATACAAGAGGGCTTTCATGGAGCCTTCCAGAAGTTGTTGGAATGGTACAAGTGCATTGCAGCCGAAGGAGATTACTTTGAAGGGGACTACAGTTTTATATGTGCGCTATCAATAAAAGTGGCCATATGAAAAAAGTCTGGAAACTTATTGAAGGCACCTCGTATGGTTTAATGTGGATAAGTTCTTAAAATCAGGGGAGGTAACAAAAGTCTATCATTTGGACTTGTCTTATTGCTTTCAATTTAAAAATAGAAAATGTCGGACTGGTATCTCTGCCCACCTGGTCATCTTTTCTTAAAGCTATCCCCCCCCCAAAAAGGGCACAAAATATTCCCTACCTTCGTCCACTTAATCATTTTCACTTGTTCTCTTTCCATCCATTCACCTGAAATTCACCAAAACAAATGAGATATTAATCAAATCATTAGAAAGTTATCCGATCAAAATATTTCCTGACATTAGGACAAAAATAAACCGTTGGTAAAAGAAAACGAAACATCGATAAAAGAATAAAAAATAAATTATTGAAAAAAGACTATGAAAAACATTGGTAAAAGAATCGAAAACAATAAATCTTTAGTAAAAGAATAAAAAAAAAAAACATTGGTAAAAGGAAAAAAAAACACTGGTAAAATAATGTAAAAAAAAAAGTAAACTATTGGTAAAAGAAAAAACAACAACAAAAAACCATTAGTTAAAAAAAAAACATTGGTACCCCCCCTAATCGACTATTGGTAAAAAATAATAAAAAAATAAACCACAGGTAAAAACAGTGGTAGAAAACAAAAAAATAAACCATGAATAAAAAGCAAACAAAATTGGGAGAAAAAAAAAACGGTAAAAAAGTAAGATGCCTGACATACTTCACCAGTAACTGCACATCACTGGTATGCACTCAGTGCAGGGATTCGTCCAAAGAAAATAGAAGGACAAAATAAATATATAAATATCTTGGTAGCCTACATAGTAACATAAATTCTTTCATTAAATCCTCTTTCCAAATGTGTACATATTTTCTTACAAAAAAAAAAAAAAAAAAAAAAAAAATTAAGAGAAAAGAAAGACAAAACTAAAAAATAAAACAAAACTGAAAATAAGACTCCTGGGCAACGCCAGATAGTTACAGCTAATTTTAACTAAAACAACAGTATACCAAAACCCATAACGACAAGATGTGTGTGTGTGTGTCGAAACATCGTCAAACCTGGTCAATAGTAAAAGTACAATTACATGTATAGGTCCTCTTACAGAGGTGATTAATTATTATATATACTCTAGCAGGCCTCCCGGTATTGCCAGGTCATAAAAGTTTTTTTTAATATGATATTTATGCAAATTTCGTATTTATTGGAATAGAGCAAATTCTTTATTGCTTATTATTGTACCCAATATATATAGTAATGATTCCAAAAGTTAAAAAATATTTTAAATTGTAGAAATATTTTTTAAAATATATCCAATTGTAGAAATATTTTTTAAAATATATCCAATTGTAGAAATATTTAAAAAAATATATCCAATTGTAGAAATATTTAAAAAAATATATCCAATTGTAGAAATATTTACAAAAATAAATCCAATTGTAGAAATATTTAAAAAAATATATCCAATTGTAGAAATATTTAAAAAAATATATCCAATTGTAGAAATATTTAAAAAAATATATCCAATTGTAGAAATATTTAAAAAAATATATCCAATTGTAGAAATATTTAAAAAAATATATCCAATTGTAGAAATATTTAAAAAAATATATCCAATTGTAGAAATATTTAAAAATATATATCCAATTGTAGAAATATTTAAAAATATATATCCAATTGTAGAAATATTTAAAAATATATATTCAATTGTAGAAATATTTTTTTAAAATATATCCAATTGTAGAAATATTTTTTAAAAATATATCCAACTGTAGAAATATTTTTAAAAAATATATCCAACTGTAGAAATATTTTTTAAAAATATATCCAATTGTAGAAATATTTTTAAAAAATATTTCCAACTGTAGAAATATTTTTTAAAAATATATCCAACTGTAGAAATATTTTTTAAAAATATATCCAACTGTAGAAATATTTTCAAAAAATATATCCAACTGTAGAAATATTTTTTAAAAATATATCCAATCGTAGAAATATTTTTTAAAAATATATCCAATTGTAGAAATATTTTTTAAAAATATATCCAATCGTAGAAATATTTTTAAAAAAATATATCCAATCGTAGAAATATTTTCAAAAAATATATCCAACTGTAGAAATATTTTTTAAAAATATATCCAATTGTAGAAATATTTTTTTTTAAATATATCCAATCGTAGAAATATTTGTTAAAAATATATCCAATCGTAGAAATATTTTTTAAAAATATATCCAATCGTAGAAATATTTTTTAAAAATATATCCAATCGTAGAAATATTTTTAAAAATATATCCAATCGTAGAAATATTTTTTAAAAATATATCCAATCGTAGAAATATTTTTTAAAAATATATCCAATCGTAGAAATATTTTTTTAAAATATATCCAATCGTAGAAATATTTTTTAAAAATATATCCAATCGTAGAAATATTTTTAAAAATATATCCAATCGTAGAAATATTTTTTTAAAATATATCCAATCGTAGAAATATTTTTAAAAATATATCCAATTGTAGAAATATTTTTTTAAAATATATCCAATCGTAGAAATATTTTTTAAAAATATATCCAATCGTAGAAATATTTTTTAAAAATATATCCAATTGTAGAAATATTTTTTTTTAAATGTATCCAATCGTAGAAATATTTTTTAAAATATATCCAATTGTAGAAATATTTTTTAAAATATATCCAATCGTAGAAATATTTTTTAAAAATATATCCAATCGTAGAAATATTTTTAAAAATATATCCAATTGTAGAAATATTTTTTAAAAATATATCGAATCGTAGAAATTTTTTAAAAAATATATCCAACTGTAGAAATATTTTTTAAAAATATATCCAATTGTAGAAATATTTTTTAAAAATATATCGAATCGTAGAAATTTTTTTAAAATATATCCAATCGTAGAAATATTTTTTAAAAATATATCCAACTGTAGAAATATTTTTTAAAAATATATCCAACTGTAGAAATATTTTTTTAAAAATATATCCAATTGTAGAAATATTTTTAAAAAATATTTCCAACTGTAGAAATATTTTTTAAAAATATATCCAACTGTAGAAATATTTTTTAAAAATATATCCAACTGTAGAAATATTTTCAAAAAATATATCCAACTGTAGAAATATTTTTTAAAAATATATCCAATCGTAGAAATATTTTTTAAAAATATATCCAATCGTAGAAATATTTTTTAAAAATATATCCAATCGTAGAAATATTTTTTTAAAATATATCCAATCGTAGAAATATTTTTTAAAAATATATCCAATCGTAGAAATATTTTTTAAAAATATATCCAATTGTAGAAATATTTTTAAAAAATATATCCAATTATAGAAATATTTTAAAAAAATAAATTCGACTGTAAAAATATTATAAAAAATATATTCAATTGTAGAAATATTTAAAAAAAAAAAATACACTCGATTGCAGAAATATTTGTAAAAATATTTTCAATTGAAGAAAATTGTTTAAAAATATATCAGATATTACCACTCACCTGTAATATTGTTCCGCTTCCTAAAATAAAAAAAAAGGAAAACAAATTATTTTAACATTTTTCTAAAAATTCAGCTGGAAATGTATAAAATGATTAAAAACAATTACAAAATTGAATTACAAAGCATGAAGCCACTTAATGTAAAGAAATTGCTCCAGACACTGACATTTACTTGATGAAAAATGTTTATTGCTAAGACAGGAGATACCTATGGATCTTGTTTTTTTTTTTATTGCATTTTCAACCCAAACAAGGTATAGAGCCACTTTCATGTATGGCGCCACTATCTGGGACATGATTTGCAGGGATACTATGTAGGGAGTTGAGCAGCAAGATGTCTGTTTACATTACACTTGAACTTCTGCATTTCAGTACAGTTGGGAAGTAGGAACCCGGAAGGAATTCCAAAGTCTAGCAGTTCTGAGGAAGAAAGTATTAGATTAGAAGGCTTCCTGACACCTAGGGATATCTACTGTGTAGGAGTGGGACATTGCTGTTTGTCAGGTTTGTCGGGAGTATTTACGTCGAGGAGGTACAAGGGCTTGTAGTTCGTTAGAGTATCTACCATTAAAATACTTGTAAAACAGGCAGAGAGATGCAACATTTTGTTGATAGGACAGAGGTTGAAGCTTAGCTGACAGTTCGGGACCTATGAAGTTGGCGACTCCCTTTTGAATGCTGTGTAGGAGTGAGATGCACCAAATGTGCTAACCCAAATATGACAACAATACTCCATACATGGGCGAATGGTGGCCTTTTAGAGGTACAAAATACTTTCAGGTGTAAGTAACTTTCTAGCACGGTAGAGAGAGCCCACCTTCCTTGCAGCAGCCTTGCAATCCCCTCAATGTATCTGTTTTAACTCCTGTTCCCTGTGAACGTTAAGTCGAGGAGTTTGAAAGAAGTACTTTCAGGTAATGTATCATTAGTCATGGCTATTAGTGGTTGAGAAGGTTTCTTGTAATTATTAAAGGAAATGAGCTTAATCTTAGCAGCATTAAACGTTACCATCCATTTTTCCCCCCCTATTTCACTACAGACTGGAGGTCTTCTTCTAGGGTTTCCGCCTTGGATATGTGTTTCTTCATTTTTCCCTCGTGCCTGTTTTGGAAAATCAGGGGTTAAAACTCATTTATGAATATTAAAACCAAGTAAGTTTTTTTTTAACCAATTACATCCTACTCTCCTATAATTTCTTTCTAAAATCTATCAGATAATATATAAATATAAAAGCGAAAATGTATGTGTGTATGTATGTTCGCTTTTCCTCAATGTCCATAAAAGGCTTCTTTCAGAGAAGCGCTTGCTCGGTTCACAACTTCTTAAAACTTTTTATATCATCTATAAATTGTAATATCTACGAATTACCCACGGAGCTCGCCTCTCTATTTAATTTTATTGACTTTCAAATGTTAATTATTCCACATTTCCCGCATCGGCACGCGTTACATTCGGTTTTCGGTATAAAAAAAGCGAACCTCGACTCTAATCACAGGCCCAGAGCCAGTTTGGTCAATGTCGACTTTGTCAAATCAGACTGTAGCTTTCATTTCGCTCCTCCTAATAAACAGGGAGTGGCTTTTTAAAAACATTTATTCAAAAAATACCTATCGCCGTCACGTCAATCAAAAACGCGTACCTGTTTGTTTTCAAACACTTTACTATTTTCCAACTGCGCGTCGGCAACGCTTCGGGGTTTTTTCACATACCCCGAAAAACACCCGGGCAACGCCGGGTACCCCTCGCTAGCATATCTATAAATATAAAAGCGAAAATGTATGTATGTGTGTTCGCTTTTTCTGTATGTCTACAAAAGGCTTCTTTCAGAGAAGTGGTCGCTCACTTCACAACTTTTTAAAACTTTTTATATCACATATAAATCGTAATATCTCAGAGTTAACAACGAAGCTCGCCTGTCTATTTAATTTGCTCGATTTCGGGAAGATAAATATTTAACATTTGTCGCTCGCTGCATGTGGGTTAGTCTTTTTCCTATAACATCTTGGGGGGAAAAAAAAGCGTTCTGCAGTAAATGAATACTATCTCACAGTCAAACTTGACCTCATTAACTCATTAAAACGGGCACCTGCCAAATCCAAGAAATTAAATAAATTCAAACGTGTTTCCGTTAGCATCTCACGGTGGGGCAATGGTTAACGTCGCATGTTTTTTTTTTTTTCACACTTTAATTTACAACTTTGCCTCAAGGGTTCGGATTCGATCCTCATACTTACTTTTTTTTTTTACCCCCCCCCCCCCGGAGTTTCCACACACACCTCCAAACACCCGGGCAACGCCAGGTACCCCTCGCTAGTATGTCTATAAAAGTGAAATTTTCTGTGTGTTTGTGTGTGTGTTTGTACATTTCCCTACCAAACTACTCTGTCAATTTTCAGTCTATACACTCGAGATTTGACATAAGTGGTATTGAGATTTGAGAAAATCTTTTTAATTGGTTTTCAGCCAGAAATTTGGCTGTTAAGGTCAAGAGGTCAAAGTTCAATGATTTGACCTTTGAAAACTCTACCAAATTTTAGATCTAAACACTTGAAATTTTAGATGTAGGTTCAAACTTTTTAATTTGATTTGAGCCCCAAACAATAACTGTTAAGGGATCAAAGTTTTTTTTTTAAATTTGACCTCTCAGCCAATTTTTCGTCTAAACATTTTAAATTTTACATAAAGTGTATTCAGACATAAGGCAAGCTTTTTAATCGGGTTTTGGCCGAAAATTTGGCTATCAAGGGGTCAAAGTTAAAAAGATTTTACCTTTGCGGTCTCTAGCAAACTATTTAGCAAATTATGGATCTGAACATTTGAAATTTTACATAAGGTATATTCAGACATGCAGCAAACTTTTGAATCAGTTTTTAGGCGAAAATTTGGCTGCCAAGAGGTCAAAGTTGAAATAGTTGACCTTTGGAGACTCCTCTGCTAATTTTGGGTCTAAACATTTTAAATTTTAGATGTAGGTTACCTGGATATGAGTCAAACTTTTTTATATACATATACATATGCACATAAAGTTATAAACAGTACATAGGGCCCGAGCAAAGCCGGGCTGAACTGCTAGTATATAATAGTATTGCTAATTGCTTTATTATTCTAAAGAAAGGATAAAATTTATTTATATTCATCAAGGAGGAATTTCCGAACAAATTTTCACAAAATATCTGCAAACCTGAAGCAATCATGTATACTAAAGTTGCAACTTACCTTTCGACTGATTCATAGAAATTTTCGAGTGCATAGTCAAGCATTACGAATACACCCTCTGCGCTTAATCGGCTCGTTTCGCTTCGAGTCTCAATGTGACTGCTGGTGATGATTGGCTACAAAGCATAACAAAAATAAACAATTAAAACTAACAATGGATAGAGTGTGAAATAATCTATATATATATAAAAGCGAAAATGTATGTATGCATGTATGTGTGTATGTTTGGATGTCTGCTAAAAACTTTCGACAGACGCAACGAAAATTCACAAACTTGGTATCACATCGAAGCTTCATCCTTTGCTCGAAAAATATCGAAAAATTGGCCAAAAAAAACGTTAACTTTTTCACCCCGAAATCGACAATTTTCGACAGGGGGGGGGGTCAACAAAAACGGTCCTCTCGTGACAATGACCGATTCTACGCATGCGTCAGATGACGTCGTGACCTGATTTACTTTAAATAGTTGAAAAACCGAATAAATTTCATGTACGTCGCATTAGCTCAGTTGGTTCATTATCTAAACGTTTTGGGTTCGAATCGTGGTGTGAGTAGTTTTTTTTTTTTTTAAATTTAAATATTGAACCAGTGTTATTTAAGCCATTTTTCACGTCACGTTCGTTTTTCTGCTTTTTTTTTTTTTACTTCGCTTATTCTTAGCAACAGCAAAACCCCGGGTACCCACCGATTTTTTAAATTTTAATATCGAAACAGGCTTATTTAAACCATTTTTCACATGTTCGTTTTTCTGTTTTCATCGTTCGTTTGCCTTACGTTAGTTTTTTTGTGTTTTTTTTTTATTGTTTGATCGCCGCGTAGTGGGAAAAACAGAAACTGGCTTCCGCAACTTGATGTTGTCGCACCTGCTAATTTCGGTTTAACTCAACACACTTATCAATTCATCTGTTCCCGTGGTCGAGATGGTTAGTTCGCTTTTTTTTCCATTTCCTTTCCACCTCCGCGTCAAACGTTCGGGGTTCAAGTCTACCTTTATACTAAAACTATTTTTTCTTTTACACCTCCAAACAACAAGCCAACGTTTTTTTTTATAACAGGGTTGCTTTAATCTAACCCCCCCCCCTCCCCCAACAACACATACCTCCAAACACCCGGGCACGCCGGGTACTCCCGCTAGTCTATATATATAAAAGCCAAAATGTGTGTGACCATTTCGTGTATGTCTTGCAAAGGTTTTTCTCGCACACGCTCCCGGGAGAGGGGGGGTTACGATCGCTTACAACTGTTTATATAGGTCCTAGATAATAATATCTAGGATTTGAGAACACATGTAGCGTATAGATTTATTTACATCGACTTTTACAAAATTATTGCTATTTTGACTTCTCGCGTCGTATAAAAAGCGAAACTAATTCAAAGTTAACCAACTTCTCGCCATCGCGCTGGGAAACGTCCAGAAGCAATCAGCTTTGATCAATCTTGTATATCAGACAATTGCTATCAATCAGGACAATTGGGAGCTGACTTCTATTTGACCTTCTTAATTAGGTCCAATGGAAGCAGCAGAATTAACTTTTATTGCGGACACCTGTTTTTAATAGTTAAAAAAATAAATTCAAACGTTTCTCCATCGTATGTCGCGGTGGCCCAATGGTTAACGTCACAGGGTTTTTTTTTTTTTTTCCACACTTTAATTTCCAACCTTGCCTCAAGGGTTCGAGTTCGATCCTCATACTCACCTACCAAAACTTTTTTTTAAAATTTTAGTTTAGTTTGCGGACACCTGTTTTTAATAGTTAAATAAATAAATTCAAACATGTCTCCATTGTATGTCGCGGTGGCCCAATGGTTAACATCGCACGTTTTTGTCTCACGCTTTAATTTCCAACTTTGCCTCAAGAGTTCGGGTTCGATCCTCATACTCACCTACCAAAACTTTTATTTTTTTATTTTAGTTTAGTTTGATTTACCCAAAACTACACACACCTCCAAACACCCGGGCAACGCCGGGTATCCCCCCCCGCTAGTTTATATATATAAAAGCGAAAATGTATGTATGTATGTTTGTGTGTCTGCTAAAAACTTTCGACAAACAGAACAAAAATTCACAAATTTGGTCTCATATGAAAGCCCCATCCTTCGCCCGCCAAATATTGAAAAATTGGCCAAAAATGTTCATTTTTTCACCCTGAAATCAGCACTTTTCTACAGGGGGGGGGGAAGGTCAGCAAAAACCGTCCTCTCATGACGAATTTGCTTCTACGCATGCGTCATTCAACGTCGTAACCTGATTTAAAGATTAAAAAAATGAGCTAATTTCGTGTACGTTATGTTAGGTCAGTTGGTTACAGTGCTGCATCATTATCTAAACGTTTTGGGTTCGAATCATGGTGTGAGATGTCTTTTTTTTTCGATTTTTTAAATTTTGATATTGAAGCAGGGTTATTTAAGCCATTTTTCATGTAACGTTCGTTTTTCTGTTTTTGTTTTTTTTTTACTTATTCTTAGGTTTTCATTAACCCCCCCTCCTCCCCCGACCACACACACCTAAAAACACCCGGCCAACACCGGGCACCCACCGATTTTTTAAATTTTAATATCGAAACAGGCTTATTTAAGCCATTTTTCACGTGTTTTTTTTTTTTTTTATTTTTCAGATTTTTTAAAAGTTTTAACGTTCGTTTTTCTGTTTTCTTTTTCGTTTTAGTTTTTCCGATTTTTACATTTAACATCGTTCGTTTGCCTTACGTTAGTTTTTTGTGTTTTTTTTTTCGATTTTTTAATTTTTTATTTAATATTTAAAAATATTTACTTCGCTTATTCTTATGTTTTGATTTTGACTCATTCTTTAATCAGATTTTTTTCAATTATCGATACTTTTCAGAAGTATTTTGATACAAAACCTATCTAAGAGCACTCCCAGACACAAGTAAACTTGTGTAAGATTTAATAAAAGTCGGGCCAGCCGTTTTGGAGTCGATAAGGTACGAACTAACACACACACTCAAAGTGCCTTTCATATATAAGTAGAGATATTATAAGCTTAATCCTGAAATTCAAGTTTTTTTTCTAGAATTAAAATCATATATTAATGCACTGTGATCTAAATTAGAATTTCGATACAAAATCTATTTAAGAACACTTCCAGACACAAAGTACATTTGTGTAAAATTTCATAAAAATCTGACCAGCTGTTTCAGAATCCATAGGGAACTCACTCACACACACAAAGTTCCTTTTTATATTATAGATAGATAATTAGAGATACTGTAAGTACATAACTGTGCATCAAACAGATATCATAATACTTAGTCTGCTGCACCTTATCATAACAAAGGTCCAGACAAAATTTCAGCCAGATCGTTTCAGAAGTTTTGGAGAAAAAGTGGAACGGACAGTCACATCTCGGGGGAGGGTTGCTCACAAAATACAAAAGTATCAAAATCTAGTGTGTTGGGGGGGGGTACTCTTCTTTTCCTACAGCCTTTTTCTCCCAGAAGAGACATTGCTAGTCTTTCTTTACTCTATCGTTATTTTCATGGAAGGTGTTCGACTGAGCTCCAATCCATGCTCCCTCCTGTAAAAACATTCACAACAACAACCAATAATTTTCCTTTCTTGCTTTCTTTACTTAAAAATGAATGAAACTTCCATGGGCAAAGTTTCTTTCCTACAACTGTGGAAAACAATACCACTGGGACGCTTTGCAAGTCTAATGTAAGCAATTGGAAAAGAAATTCAATGTAGCTTAAATGAATATAAAATTCCTCTTGCAGTTGCCGATAGTGCCCCAAGAGCGCAAAGTTGATATTCAGTCACTTAAATGTAATCAACTGGATTGCTCCCATCGTTGGTCATGCGTCAAATGGTAAGAACAGGTTTTATATTTGAAAATTAGGTCAATTCAAATTAGAATTGCAAATGTGTAGGCGTAATATATATATATATATATATATATATATGTATATATATGGAGTAAGTAATGTTAGGAGGCCTTTGTTAAAATTCAAATATAAATTGAAAAGTAACCTCGTGTCCCGTAAGTATACACCTGAGAAACTTTGAGGAGATGGCCATGCAATGAGGCTGCATATTGTTTCAAATGTCAAACTGGAACTAAAAAGCTCACGACCTGACAACAATTTCTCACCTTCACAATGCAAAGAGGAAATCAAAAGAGAGTAGCATGCAACTACTTATCAAACGCTTCCAGTACCTGACCCACTTGCAGTCGTGTTACAATGAAAATCACTAGCAGGATTGAACTGTCCTCAACGATTCAAGCACGACTAAAACAGTGAAGAATCTTATTGTCAAAACTTTATATATTGAACACAATGGCAGAGTCCATTATATATTTAATACAATGGCAGAGTCCATTATATATTAAACACAATGGAAGAGTCCATTATATATTAAACACAATGGAAGAGTCCATTATATATTAAACACAATGGAAGAATCCATTATATATTTAATACAATGGAAGAGTCCATTATATATTTAATACAATGGAAGAGTCCATTATATATTAAACACAATGGAAGAATCCATTATATATTTAATACAATGGAAGAGTCCATTATATATTTAATACATATCCCCGACAAACTTGCTTAGCAACAAAATCTCATCCCTTCACTTTTGAGGTCTCTAAATACCAGAAGCTTTTTACTCTAACAGTTTCTTTCCTCGAACAGCTAGACTTTGGAATTCCCTTCCTGCTACCTACTTTGCTGACTGTACTAATTTGCAGAAGTTTAAATGTAATGTAAACTAACATCTTGTTAATCTTTCTTTAGCCTCGTCCCAAATAGTAGCTCCTTACGTCCAACTGGCAATGTGCCTTGTTAGGGGTAAAGAGGAGTAAAATCTCTCTCTCTCTTTCTCTCTCTCTATATATATAGATATTTGTTTACTGTTTTTTTGGGGGGAAAGAATTCCAACAAAATGCTCGATTACATAAATAAGATAGATTAATTACCTCCCTTAGACGAACTGAAATATGGATTATCTCCCCTTAACTTAACTAAAACAAAGAAAGAAGGAAAATTAATAAAACAAATTAATTATCTCCCTTGCACCAGCTAAAATTAACAGAAGGCAGACCGGAAACCATGCAAAAACAGAACAGTACATATTTACTAAATGCATTAAATAAAAAAATATAAAAAATTAGAAAATTCATATTAGAATAAAATAAAATATACAGAGATAGGAAAAAGCTATAGTTAAATAAAAATGAACATCATTATAAAAAAATAAAAGCAGGCCTGGAATATTTTTTCCTCAGACAGAAACAACATGGCTGACTAGAGCCTAACATCATTTATGTTTTACCATTAACTGGTCCCCTTTATGTTGGGCTTGAAACCGACGGTACCAAGGTTTTTCTGAACTTCTGTACAATTAAATAAATATATATATATATATGTATATATATATACATATATATATATATATGAAAATGATGGCTCATATAGAAAGTTATGAAGGGAAGAATATACTGCATGCATCAACACTTGTATAGAGACACGATTATCAAAACAAGCCAATATACGTAGAGTACGAACAGAAACTCACCTGCACAACATAAGAGAAAATTAAAAGATGGCAGCACGTAACTACTCATCAAACACTTGCAGTTGGTGTGGGTTATGATGTAAATCACTAGCGGGATTGAAAAGTCACCAACGATTCAAGCACCACTGAAACAGTGAAGACTCTTATTGCCAAAACTTTATACGTTGAACATGATAGAAGTATTGCTCTTGTTTCATGAAAAAATATACTGTCCACCTCATTCATTTAATCCTTATCCTTGAGTGGCCTTTGGGTCTTTATAACAAATAAAATCATAATAAAAAGAATGTTTCAAAATTATCCTGCTTGAAGAATTAATTTTACCCACCCTGGTACGGGTATTCTAGTTTCATGAAAAAATTTTACTCACTGGTTGCTTGAAAGTGGTGAGTACTTCATATCGGTCCATATGGCGTACGTACTCCTCAAGGAAAAAGCCGATGTTGCCTGCGAATGAACCGTACAGCCAGCCTATAAAAGGTAAAAAAAAAGATGATTTAATGTTATGATAGCTGAAAATTAAGAGTTAGAAAAATTGTAAGTTGGGGTGAAAATGAGTTGATCATCCGTGTTATCAGTTTATTGAAATGAAGACAAGAAGTCTCATTCTAACAATTGCACTTAAGGGAACAGCGAGGATACTAAAAAGAGGTCCCGGATGGTTTCAATAAAAAACAGGGCAATGTTGGCAGCTGGTTTGGCTGCCCCATACCCAGCATTACAATCTTCAAAGAAAGAAAATGAAAAAAAAACAAACAAAAAAAAAAACATTTTAATAACGGCTTTATTGGTTATCTTTGTTAGTATGACTTGTATAGAGAAAGGGTTAGTTGTGGAATATGGTTGTGTGTGGAGACGTAAATTAAAGATTTGACGGGCCTGTTGAAGGAAAAAAGTGTTCATATGTGCGTGTTATGGTTCCTATGTATTACTTGTCTCCTTAAAGTTAGTGATAGAAAAATGCATAGTGCATGGTAGAAGTCCTATGTAATTTGCAATTGCATTGTGACAGTGTCATTGAATTTTGTGATGATGATAGTGATGGTGGTGGTGATGATAGAAAGAAAGAGCTTTGTTTAGAAGCCGCCAGTCCCCAAGCATTTGCATAATGAGTCAGAAACTTATGAAAGGGTTCTTTTTATACAACAAGTTCAGTTATTGACTTGTTATTCTTTTCTTCTTTTGACTTGAAATGACTGTACACTATCAAAATACACATCGGGAGAGTAGCAACCTGTCCAATCGGGTCCTCTCACCGACCAGGACCCTCGTCAAAGAAACAGCCCAGTCCCAGCGACCAAACGAAATAAGAGTGGACACATCTAGTGACATCACATTATAGAGAAAGGGGTACAGTATTCTTAGTATTGACCACACTGAGGATTGAACCTTCAACCTCCAGAAGAGTGTCACTTAGAACTGAATTTTACTTAGTACTTTATCCGTTATGTCACGAGTCCTTGCAGGCGATACTTAGAATATAATTGCGAATTGTCTAAAACTTCTACCTGGTCATGGTTGACGAAATGAGAGCATGTTACTTCTGTTGATCAAAAAAAAAAAAAGTTCTAGTCCAAATTTCGTGTAGATTCCGAGTTTCCATGTTTGAAATGATACACGTGAAAAGGTCAGAGGTTACATTGACTGAAAGTATGTGAAAATGACACTCAAGATGAAAACAGTAATCCGAATAATTAATCCTCATCTCAAAAATAATTAATGATCAAATAATTTAATTATAAAGATTATGATAGGTTCAGTTAATTGCATATATATATATATATATATATATATATATATATATATATATATATTTATTATGCACGTAAACTAATATTTAATAATAATAATATATATATATATTATGCATGTAAAATAATATTTAATAATATAAATATTATATATATATTATGAACGTAAAATAATATTTAATATAAATATTATATATATATATATATTATGCATGTAAAACAATATTTAATATATATATATATATATTATGCACGTAAAACAATATTTAATAATATATATATATATATATATTATGCACGTAAAACAATATTTAATAATATATATATATATATTATGCACGTAAAACAATATTTAATAATATATATATATATATATATATATATTATATTTTATGCACGTAAAATAATATTTAAATATTATATATATATACGGAAGATTATCTTTATAATTGAGAAAGGAAGGCAGAGTGTGACGGTTACCTAAACCATGTAAGTTGTCCAAAATGGTGGTTTTATAAGTTTTTTTTTAATGTAAACATCGGAAATATGCAGCAATAACAATTTTGTAGATTTGTTAGTTGCAATACAAAACAATATTGTAATGGATACCTTTTGAAAAATAATAAATAACCAACTTAGAAAACTCAATATTTGGAACTTGGAGAATAATTATATTACACTATATGGAACCCAATAAAAAGGCATTCATTGAGCTTGGACTTTTTTCTAAATTTACAAAATTTATATAAGAAAAGGTCTTTTTTATTATAAAAAAACTTTATTTATGAGAAAGACGAGTGTTATATACAGCCGAGTACGTTTCAAGCAAATGATTAACATTATATATATATATATATATATATATATATATATATATATATATATATATATATATATATATATATACTAGAAAAAGTACCCGTCGTTGACTGGGTTCAAAAACAGCCTACAGAAAATGGACTCTGATTTATGAAAGTATGATAGGTTATGAAAAGGAAGGGTTATAAATTTGGGTTGAAGTTGGGGGTATCAAAACCAAGCAAAATATGATGCAAGTAAAAATAAAATAGATAAAACACATAATTTATTATACCATACCTGTTCACACTGAAACACTTATCACAATATTCTGTGGATTTATATTAAAAAACCTTGTTAAACTTTGTGACATATTTCCATTCTATGGAGATCAGGTGCGAACGAACACCCCATAATTTTATTATACCATATTTCTTCAAATTGAAACATAATTATCAAAGTATACTTATGCAGATAGATATGAAAAGTCTTTATTAAAGTTTGTGCCTATTTCCATTCTATGGAGGCCAGGCGCGAACGCAGACCCCACAATTTTATTATACCATCCCTATTTAAGTTAAAACATACTTATCAAAGTATTATTATGTACATCTATATCAAAAACCCTTGTAAACGTTTTTTTTTTAAATTTTTAATTTTTTTATTTCCATACTTTGTGGACTAGGCACGAACGCAGACCCCACAATTTTAATGAACCACCGTTCTGCCAGATCAAACATACCCATTCCTGTGTCTCGATACATCTTCTATCATTATATGTAATCAGTTTTTTAAAATAGTTAACCATATAGGAGCCTATTCGTGACCACACACACACACATTCAGCTTTATATATATTATTATTATTCTTTATCTAAATACAATCATATCTTGCTACGATGTGCAGACCGTTTCAATCATATTTGATTTCATTAGGCAAGAAGAATTAAAATACAAAAATTAAAAAAGGCTCAATACCATTTTCAAAATTTGAGGAGAGAAAATATGTCATGACTGGCTTGAACCTTTTAAATTTTTGTATTTTAATTCTTCTTGGCTGATGAAATCAAATATGGTTGAAATGGTCTGCAAATCGTAACAAGATATGACTGTATTTAGATAAAGAATAATTAAAATATATAATTTGTTCTCTTTGATTGAACACTATCAACGACCCTTGTTGAAATTCAATTATTCTTAATTTTTCGATATTTTTCTACCTGGAATATATATATATATATATATATATATATATATATATATATATATATATGAAATGTATCACAAAAGTGAGTACATCCCTCACATTTCTGCAAATGTCAATATTTTTGTGGCCACCATCATTATCCAGAACTGCTTTTTTTACTCTTCTGGACATGGAGTGTACCAAAGCTTCACATGTAGCCACTGGAATACTCTTCCACTCCTTTATGACGACATCGTGGAGTTGGCAGATATTTGAGACTTTGTGCACTTCCAACTTCCACTTGAGGATCCCCCAAAGATGTTCTATTGGGTTCAAGTCTGGAGACATGCTTGGCCAGTTCATCACGTTGACCCTCATCTCCTTCAGTAAAGCAGTGGTCGTCTTGGAGGTGATGTCATTGTCATGCTGGAACGCTGCCGTACAACTCGGTTTCTGGAGAGAGATCATGCTTCCCTCAATAAAATGTAACTTTCCAACATCTACAGCACTCATACAACTCCAGATCATGACATTCCTACTACACTGCTTGACTGTAGGCACGATACACTTATCTTTGTACTCCTCATCTGGTCTCTGCCACATATGCTTGAAGCCATCAGAAGCAAACAAATAATCTTCGTCTCATCAGACCATAGGACATGATTCCAGTAATCCATGTGTTTTGTTGACATGTTTTCAGCAAAACTGTTTGTGTATCGTCTTCAGAAGGGGCTTCCTCCTGGGGGTGACAGCCATGCACACCAATTTGATGCTAGCGTATGATCTGAGCTCTAACAAGCTGAGTCCCCTCCACCTATTTGCTCTGTAGCAGCCGCTACAAACAAAAAGACTACTTCTCACAACTTCGAGATTTGAAATCTATTTCTCTCTGGCTTGTCCAATCACAAGCCAGCTCTTAGTCACGTGACCGAGTATATAAAAGGCAAAAATCACGAACCCTTCTCTCTCTTTCACTGTGCTCTGCCCAAAAGCACACATCGCCTGGAGCTTCAGCCCCAGGCTGAACGTGTATTACAAGCTAGCTATATCTCTCTTCAAACTCTTACTTGCTTCCACGTGCCATACCCAAACGAACATTGTCATGCTAAAGAACTATCCTCGTTGATACGGCTCACACACACTCATGACAACACGGCAACACACTGAAGTCTTTGGCCTTTCTTTTAACCGGCTTCTTTTGTACCGACGGCTACTAGCTATAAACACTATTGTCTCCCTCAACACGCCGGCAATATATTAATTCTATCTTTAAATACATGGAACACTTTTCTCTCTATCGATGAACTCTTCACTATTATAATACAAGTGCGTATGAACAATGAACTCTCTTGCTAATACCTTTCTCTCTTGTACTCTAGCGAAGGTAACAAAGTTTATTAATATAGAATGAAACTTCCATTATGTCGTTGTCTCATTTCTATAAATCTCTGCAGCAATGCTGACAGATCTCCTACGCTGATCTTTCAAAAAAAAAAAGCATTTGGATGTGACGCTTAGTACTTGTGCTCAGCTTCTTTAGACGACCTATCCGAGGTGTGTTCTGATTGGACCCTGCTCTTTTAAAATGTTGGATGATCTTAGCCACTGTGCTGCAACTCAGTTTCAGGGTGTTGGCAATCTTCTTGTAGCCTTGTCCATCTTTATGTAGTGCAACAATCTGTTTTAAGATCCTCAGAGAGTTCTTTGCCATGTTGGAACATTTAGTAACCAGTATGAGAGAGTGTGAGAACTGCACTATAAATTTAGACACACCTGCTCCCTATGCACACCGGGCCTAGTAGCGCTAAAAAGTCACATTTTGGAGGGAAAATGACAAACAGTAATCAATTTGAACATTTAGGAGTACTCACTTTTGTTGGCAGGAGTTTAGCTTTTAATGGTTATATTTTGAGTTATTTTGAAGGGAAAATAATTTAACTCTTATATAAACTGCCCACATACTACTTTTCATTGTGTCAAAGTGTCATTTTGTCAGTATTTTTTCATTAAGAGATATTTAAGTAGATCTGCAGAAACATGAGGACTATCCTCACTTTTGCGATAAACTGTATATATATGAAAATGATACCTTAGCTAGAAAGTTATATAGGGGAAAATATACTGCAGTCATCAACACTTATCTAAAACATGATTATCAAAGCGAGCCAATATATGTAGAGCGTGAAAAGAAACTGTGTTTGCTCAACCAGTAACTTGTGAGTCATGCAGCTAAGTTTGTTGGAGTAGAGCTGGCCTTGTGTCACACATGCGGCATAAACATTGATAGCAGAGTATAATAGGATAGATTTATGGCCCCTATGCGACGAACACGATGAGAGTCCATTATTTATAATTATTGATTAGGTTCTCTAATTTACCTTTGCTGAGTCCATCTCCGGCATCCATCAATTTTATTATGTCTCCTTGTCGGAAGTTGAGCAAAGTTGGTTTGTTAGAGTGGTGATCTTTTTTCGCATAGGCATACTTGCTGGCCTGAGTAGAAACAAAAACATATGAAAAACAAAAAATCAATACAAAAACAAACACAAAAATTGTTTCATTTGATTACATATTTTATTTACATAACTCGTGAAGATATTATTTACTCAAGTAGATCATTAAAAATCTCGGGTTGATATTTCATCTTTACTATGAATTAACAATTTTTGTAAATTTATTGTATATTACACTCTTTTACCCACACACTATTAGTTATCATTTCAAAAGCCAAAAGATGGAATCGATTTACACTCATAATTTTCCTTTTTGTTTTAAGGCAGCTGTCTGAATTTTCATTATAGTACGTCTTACATGTGTTTCGGTGAATAATCATTAAACAATTCTTCAGAGACTAATAGATATGTCTAAAAAAGGTGGTAGAAAGTTTAATATATGGAATGAAAAATCTCTCACTCTCACTCTCTCTCTCTATATATATAAAATGACACTCCTGGCAGTTTCTAATGCAACCCAGATGTTGAGATGGACAGCATGTGATGTTATCAGAGACAACAAAATTTTACCCAAACTGTCTTCATTTTTATGGCCATATTTAGTTCACAGCAATTTAAATAAACAAAATAATACTTTCAAGGTAGTAGAAAGTTTAATATATGGAATGAAAAAACAATTTCCAGGAGAAAAAGCAAAAGGATGTAATGTCTGCAAAAACAAATTTAAAAACTTAATGTAGTATTTATGAGAACTCCTCTCCAAAATAACAGAATTCTGAACAATATGGCTAACGTCTTATATTGCCATGTTGACGTGTGTGTGTATATATATATGCTTATATATATATGACCCAAAATGGCCGCCCTGTAACAATGTGAGGATGGAATTCCTTTTCCTTAAACAAACGCACCAGGTTTATCGTTATCTTTTTGTTGGTAACATCGAATGGAAATCACTTCTGACGAGTTGGTGAGAAAGGAGATTTTTATGAAAACATAAAATCATAAAAATGCCATCCCATTAACAAAACTGCTGCATTGAAGAGATCCAGGATGAAATAAACAAGAGTTATAAAAAAACTGTAAGTCTTTGAATTTCAAGAAAATTTTGTACTCATATATATAACATTTGCTAATATATTTCCTCTCTCTCTCTCTCTCTCTATATATATATATATATATATATATATATATATATATAAAATGACACTCCTGACACAGTTTCTAATGCAACCCAGATGTTGAGATGGACAGCATGTGATGTTATCAGAGACAACAAAATTTTACCCAAACTGTCTTCATTTTTATGGCCATATTTAGTTCACAGCAATTTAAATAAACAAAATAATATTTTCAATAGTCTTCGTTGTTTCATTTGATTACATATTTTATTTACATAATTCGTGAAGATATTATTTACCCAAGTAGATCATTAAAAATCTCGGGTTGATATTTGATCTTTACTATAAATTAACAATTTTTGTAAATTTATTGTATCTTACACTCTTTTACCCAGGAGATTGAACATTCCACATAACTATACCAGTGGAATTGATTCATTCTTAGGATAACCGCCATGTATTGCGTTCAGCAAATCCACCAACCTGATGAATTGGGTTTGGTCAGATTTCACATCGCCGATCCATCTGATCATGAATCTGTTATTGAGCTCTAATCATGATGTTGTCGATGCAAAAGTTGAACTAGAAAACTTACCTCGGACGTAAAGAGGAACAGCATGCAATGTTATCAAAAGATTAGAAATCAAAAATGCTATTTTAAACTGAAGCAAATAAGGGATCAAACTCACATATTCCTGTTCATCGCAGTATTGATCAACCATTTTTTTGATCTGGTGTACCTGAAAAGAGACAGAAACAAGTATTTTTACTCTGAAAAGAAGGTGAGCACCTTCAAAATATCAGAAAATACTGTTCAATCCACTGTTGATCAAAAGTAAATAAAAAGAAAATTTTCACATTACATAGAAATCATCTAATCTAGTTAGCAGAGTAGAAATGGTGAGAGAACCAAATGCAAGAGAATTTTTTCTTTTACCAACCTGTATAGTTTTAAAATTATGGATCAATGTCTCTGTTCAGTCTCGAAAGACTAAGGCAGCTGTGTAGGGGCAGCTGTGCGTGTAATTGTGAGGCAAGGGTTGCGCAATCCCTAACCCCACCTCTCCTGAATTGGCACTGTTGTGACAAGGAGAAGTCCAGGACGACTAGAAACAATGCCGAGATAAGCGGAGAGCACATACAGCACCTGGAAGTCCCAAATGGTCACCCATTTAGTACTGACCAGGTTCAATGTTGCTTAACTTCAGTGATCCAGCGGGAACCTGTGTGTCAACGTGATTATGCCGTATATGATGCATATATAAATCTATAAAAGTGAAAGTATCTGTCTGTGTACATTTCCCTACGCAATAACTCTGTCAATTTTCAGTTTACAGACGCAAAATTTGATATAAAGGGTATTGAGATTTTGGAAAATCTTTGTAATCGGTTTTCGGGCAGAAATTTGGCTGTTAAGGGGTCAAAGTTCAACGATTTGACCTTTGAGAACTCTACCAAACTCCTCCGCCAATTTTTGGTATAAACACTTGAAATTTTAGATATAGGTTCCTTGGACATGGATCTAACTTAACTTGATTTGAGCCCAAAACAATAAATGTTAAGGGGTCATAATACGGGTCAAAGTTAAAAAAAATTGACCTCTGTGGTCTATCAAATTACTCAGACAATTTCTGGTATAAACATTTGAAATTTTACATAAAGGGTATTCAGAGATAGGGCAAGCTTTTTAATCGGTTTGGGTCGAAAATTTAAGCTACAAATATCTAAATCTATATATGTATGTTTGCATGTCTGCCTAAAACTTTCGACAGATGCGACCGATTTTCACAAGATCAGTATCGTTTTGAAGCTCGACCCTTCAGACGACAAATATCAAAAAGTTGGCTAAAAACATTAATTTCTTCACCCACAACTGGGCACTTTTCTACAGAGAGGGGTTGCTTTTTTCGTCGATATTTTCATAAGTCATCCCCTCTTTTCAATTGTCTAGCCTTAATTTAAACCTACGTCACTTCCGGTTTGGCAGTGGTCGTTACAGCAAAGACGTCACGTTTTTTTTAAGTTCTTTTCCTCCTTCGCGGTACGAGTTCGAGCCTGCCTTCCTACTATCGCTTTTTTTTTTTTGCTCGACACACACCTCCAAACATCCGGGCAACGCCGGGCACCCATGCTAGTATATGTATATATAATTCAAGGTTAATATTTTCCAAAGTTTTATTTGTTTTTATATAAGCATTGATATGTTGCTACAATTGCAAACTTAGCTTTCGTATAAGCTGTATCGCTTGTCTCTAGTTACAAGCAACTAGCTGACTGAAACATGCTCATGAATGTGTAGCGACAGATTACTGCTTATGTAAAAAACAAATAGAAAGTATATATAATTAGTTGTCTTTGGAAAAAGAAATCCAGCAGAGTGCTCAATTATAAGGAAAATCTGAAAATAAGAGCGTATTATTTATATTTTGTTTACAGAAAGTTTTGGATAAGTCATTGGTACCGTCGGTTTCAAACTGATGAGTATTGGCTGAAGAGAGCTTGATATGAGTATCTAAATCGGTCCTAATTATCGGGTTTGAAACCGACGGTACCAATGACTTATCTAAAACTTTCTGTAAACAAAATATAAATAAATATAAGTTGAATTTTTTTACCACTCCGACATTGATATTAAAAAGCTAGTTTTTCTATTAGTATTCCATCGCTTCCTCACAAGAGCAATATGTGGCACAAAGTCGTTTGTTTATGTAGGGGAAAACTAGCTCCCCAAAAAGGGCATCTGACAGTAGGCAAAAATAAAAATTGCCTCAGTATATAAAGGTTACGCCTACATCGACTAAGGCCAAATTAACTTAAGTGTAGCATCAAAACAGATACTACACTCAGCTCCTAGCTCGAAGGCCAGATCCTATTTTTTCTATTTAAAAATTATTAAAACAGACTTCTTGATATACTCAGTCATGGATATGCGAGTGACTAAAAGAAGGTTAAATAATTTGCATATTACTTTGAAAAACGAGTGTTAATTTATTTTTATGGTTTGTTATTAGATGATTAGTTTCATTTGACTATTATGCTGGATACACTTTATGCATAGTTTCTACATTCTGCATAATTGCATAGAATTTAGGATGAAAATGTTAAAGCATACAGAGATATTTTATATATATCTATATATACATAAAAGTGACCTTGTTAGCATGTATGCAAAAAATCTCTGCCAAACTCCTTTCTGAATATTTGGACTACATGTGAAATTTGATATATATAGTATTTGGACCTGAGCACATTTTTGATCTGGTTTTAGCCAGCAAAAATTGCTGCTGAGAGGTCAAAGTTGAAAACAAAACAGTTGACCTTAGCAGAGTAATTCGAATAAAACATTACTCCTGTTATTTTGGTGTATGTGCAAAATTAAACATTCAAAACACAAAGTTGCTTAATTTTTAACTTTTGTATTCATCTATAAATATAAAAGCGAAAATGTATGTATGTTTGTATGTGTGTTCGCTTTTTCTGTGTGTCTACAAAAAGGCTTTTTTCAGAGAAGCGGTCGGTCACTTCACAACTTTTTAAAACTTTTTATATCACATATAAATTGTAATATCTCACAGTTAACAACGAAGCTCGCCTGTCTATTTAATTTGCTTGATTTCAGGAAGATAAATATTCAACATTTGTCGCTCGTCGCATGTGGGTTAGTCATTTTCCTATAACATCTTGGGAAAACAAAAATAAAATTTTAAAAAGCATTTCTGCAGTAAATGAAATACTATCCCGCAGTCAAACTTGACCTCATTAACTCATTAAAGTGGGCACGTGCCAAATCCAAGTAATTAAATAAATTCAAACATGTTTCCGTTAGCATCTTGTGGTGGGGCAATAGTTAACGTCGCACTTAATTTACAACTTTGCCTCAAGGGTTCGGGTTCGATCCTCATACTTACCTACTGAAACATTTTTTTTAACACCCCCCCAACCCCGGAGTTTCCACACACACCTCCAAACACCTGGGCAACGCCGGGTACCCCTCGCTAGTCTATATATAAAAGGCAAAATGTGTGTTAGTGTGTGTGTGTGCATTTTTTGTGTATGTTTGGCAAAGGCTTCTTTGTGGAGGGAGCTGGTTTTGTGTGTGGGTGAGGGAACAAACTGGCTTGCAGCCAAAGTTAAGTCATGTGATGTTTGACCTCATTAAATTTATGCACCTGTCACTTAACTTTTTAATCGTTAAATTAAAACTCTTTTCAGTTCCTCTCCCGTAATGGCCGAGCGGTAAGATGCCAGGTTTTTTCACACTTTCTTTTCCACCTTTGCATCTGAGTTTGAGCCTACCTGTCTCCGAAAACTTTTTTTCTTTTACACCGACAAACACCAGGGCAACGCCAGGCACCCACACTAGTCTGTCAATAGCTCAGACGGTAACGACACTGGAGAGATGAATAACGAATTAGGCTGAAGTGCTAAACGTTCTGGTTTTGAGTCCAGTGGATGGTACCCAAGTCATAATTTTTTACAATTTTTTAAATCATTACTAAATATTGGATAATAATCAATCATTACTATAGGATAATAATCAATCATGACTAAATATTGGATAATAATCAATCATTACTAAATATTGGATAATAATCAATCATTACTAAATATTGGATAATAATCAATCATTACTAAATATTGGATAATAATCAATCATTACTAAATATTGGATAATAATCAATCATTACTAAATATTGGATAATAATCAATCATTACTAAATATTGGATAATAATCAATCATTACTAAATATTGGATAATAATCAATCATTACTAAATATTGGATAATAATCAATCATTACTAAATATTGGATAATAATCAATCATTACTAAATATTGGATAATAATCAATCATTACTAAATATTGGATAATAATCAATCATTACTAAATATTGGATAATAATCAATCATTATTAAATATTGGATAATAATCAATCATTACTAAATATTGGATAATAATCAATCATGACTAAATATTGGATAATAATCAATCATTACTAAATATTGGATAATAATCAATCATTATTAAATATTGGATAATAATCAATCATTACTAAATATTGGATAATAATCAATCATGACTAAATATTGGATAATAATCAATCATTATTAAATATTGGATAATAATCAATCATTACTAAATATTGGATAATAATCAATCATTACTATAGGATAATAATCAATCATGACTAAATATTGGATAATAATCAATCATTACTAAATATTGGATAATAATCAATCATTACTAAATATTGGATGATAATCAATCATTACTAAATATTGGATAATAATCAATCATTACTAAATATTGGATAATAATCAATCATTACTAAATATTGGATAATAATCAATCATTACTAAATATTGGATAATAATCAATCATTACTAAATATTGGATAATAATCAATCATTACTAAATATTGGATAATAATCAATCATTACTAAATATTGGATAATAATCAATCATTACTAAATATTGGATAATAATCAATCATTACTATAGGATAATAATCAATCATGACTAAATATTGGATAATAATCAATCATTACTAAATATTGGATAATAATCAATCATTACTAAATATTGGATAATAATCAATCATTACTAAATATTGGATAATAATCAATCATTACTAAATATTGGATAATAATCAATCATTACTAAATATTGGATAATAATCAATCATTACTAAATATTGGATAATAATCAATCATTACTAAATATTGGATAATAATCAATCATTACTAAATATTGGATAATAATCAATCATTATTAAATATTGGATAATAATCAATCATTACTAAATATTGGATAATAATCAATCATGACTAAATATTGGATAATAATCAATCATTATTAAATATTGGATAATAATCAATCATTACTAAATATTGGATAATAATCAATCATTACTATAGGATAATAATCAATCATGACTAAATATTGGATAATAATCAATCATTACTAAATATTGGATAATAATCAATCATTACTAAATATTGGATGATAATCAATCATTACTAAATATTGGATAATAATCAATCATTACTAAATATTGGATAATAATCAATCATTACTAAATATTGGATAATAATCAATCATTACTAAATATTGGATAATAATCAATCATTACTAAATATTGGATAATAATCAATCATTACTAAATATTGGATAATAATCAATCATTACTAAATATTGGATAATAATCAATCATTACTAAATATTGGATAATAATCAATCATTACTATAGGATAATAATCAATCATGACTAAATATTGGATAATAATCAATCATTACTAAATATTGGATAATAATCAATCATTACTAAATATTGGATAATAATCAATCATTACTAAATATTGGATAATAATCAATCATTACTAAATATTGGATAATAATCAATCATTACTAAATATTGGATAATAATCAATCATTACTAAATATTGGATAATAATCAATCATTACTAAATATTGGATAATAATCAATCATTACTAAATATTGGATAATAATCAATCATTATTAAATATTGGATAATAATCAATCATTACTAAATATTGGATAATAATCAATCATGACTAAATATTGGATAATAATCAATCATTATTAAATATTGGATAATAATCAATCATTACTAAATATTGGATAATAATCAATCATTACTATAGGATAATAATCAATCATGACTAAATATTGGATAATAATCAATCATTACTAAATATTGGATAATAATCAATCATTACTAAATATTGGATGATAATCAATCATTACTAAATATTGGATAATAATCAATCATTACTAAATATTGGATAATAATCAATCATTACTAAATATTGGATAATAATCAATCATTACTAAATATTGGATAATAATCAATCATTACTAAATATTGGATAATAATCAATCATTACTAAATATTGGATAATAATCAATCATTACTAAATATTGGATAATAATCAATCATTACTAAATATTGGATAATAATCAATCATTACTATAGGATAATAATCAATCATGACTAAATATTGGATAATAATCAATCATTACTAAATATTGGATAATAATCAATCATTACTAAATATTGGATAATAATCAATCATTACTAAATATTGGATAATAATCAATCATTACTAAATATTGGATAATAATCAATCATTACTAAATATTGGATAATAATCAATCATTACTAAATATTGGATAATAATCAATCATTACTAAATATTGGATAATAATCAATCATGACTAAATATTGGATAATAATCAATCATTACTAAATATTGGATAATAATCAATCATTATTAAATATTGGATAATAATCAATCATTACTAAATATTGGATAATAATCAATCATGACTAAATATTGGATAATAATCAATCATTACTAAATATTGGATAATAATCAATCATTATTAAATATTGGATAATAATCAATCATTACTAAATATTGGATAATAATCAATCATGACTAAATATTGGATAATAATCAATCATTATTAAATATTGGATAATAATCAATCATTACTAAATATTGGATAATAATCAATCATTACTATAGGATAATAATCAATCATGACTAAATATTGGATAATAATCAATCATTACTAAATATTGGATAATAATCAATCATTACTAAATATTGGATGATAATCAATCATTACTAAATATTGGATAATAATCAATCATTACTAAATATTGGATAATAATCAATCATTACTAAATATTGGATAATAATCAATCATTACTAAATATTGGATAATAATCAATCATTACTAAATATTGGATAATAATCAATCATTACTAAATATTGGATAATAATCAATCATTACTAAATATTGGATAATAATCAATCATTACTAAATATTGGATAATAATCAATCATTACTAAATATTGGATAATAATCAATCATTACTAAATATTGGATAATAATCAATCATTACTAAATATTGGATAATAATCAATCATGACTAAATATTGGATAATAATCAATCATGACTAAATATTGGATAATAATCAATCATTACTAAATATTGGATAATAATCAATCATTACTAAATATTGGATAATAATCAATCATTACTAAATATTGGATAATAATCAATCATTACTAAATATTGGATAATAATCAATCATTACTAAATATTGGATAATAATCAATCATGACTAAATATTGGATAATAATCAATCATTACTAAATATTGGATAATAATCAATCATTATTAAATATTGGATAATAATCAATCATTACTAAATATTGGATAATAATCAATCATTACTAAATATTGGATAATAATCAATCATTACTAAATATTGGATAATAATCAATCATGACTAAATATTGGATAATAATCAATCATTACTAAATATTGGATAATAATCAATCATTACTAAATATTGGATAATAATCAATCATTACTAAATATTGGATAATAATCAATCATTACTAAATATTGGATAATAATCAATCATTATTAAATATTGGATAATAATCAATCATTACTAAATATTGGATAATAATCAATCATTACTAAATATTGGATAATAATCAATCATTACTAAATATTGGATAATAATCAATCATGACTAAATATTGGATAATAATCAATCATTACTAAATATTGGATGATAATCAATCATTACTAAATATTGGATAATAATCAATCATTACTAAATATTGGATAATAATCAATCATTATTAAATATTGGATAATAATCAATCATTACTAAATATTGGATAATAATCAATCATTGCTATATATTGGATAATAATCAATCATTACTAAATATTGGATAATAATCAATCATTACTAAATATTGGATGATAATCAATCATTATTAAATATTGGATAATAATCAATCATTACTAAATATTGGATAATAATCAATCATTACTAAATATTGGATGATAATCAATCATTATTAAATATTGGATAATAATCAATCATTACTAAATATTGGATAATAATCAATCATTATTAAATATTGGATAATAATCAATCATTACTAAATATTGGATAATAATCAATCATTACTAAATATTGGATGATAATCAATCATTACTAAATATTGGATAATAATCAATCATGACTAAATATTGGATAATAATCAATCATTACTAAATATTGGATAATAATCAATCATTACTAAATATTGGATGATAATCAATCATTACTAAATATTGGATAATAATCAATCATTATTAAATATTGGATAATAATCAATCATTACTAAATATTGGATAATAATCAATCATTATTAAATATTGGATAATAATCAATCATTACTAAATATTGGATAATAATCAATCATTACTAAATATTGGATGATAATCAATCATTACTAAATATTGGATAATAATCAATCATGACTAAATATTGGATAATAATCAATCATGACTAAATATTGGATAATAATCAATCATTACTAAATATTGGATAATAATCAATCATTACTAAATATTGGATAATAATCAATCATTACTAAATATTGGATAATAATCAATCATTACTAAATATTGGATAATAATCAATCATGACTAAATATTGGATAATAATCAATCATTACTAAATATTGGATAATAATCAATCATTACTAAATATTGGATAATAATCAATCATTACTAAATATTGGATAATAATCAATCATGACTAAATATTGGATAATAATCAATCATTACTAAATATTGGATAATAATCAATCATTACTAAATATTGGATAATAATCAATCATTACTAAATATTGGATAATAATCAATCATTACTAAATATTGGATAATAATCAATCATTACTAAATATTGGATAATAATCAATCATGACTAAATATTGGATAATAATCAATCATGACTAAATATTGGATAATAATCAATCATTACTAAATATTGGATAATAATCAATCATTACTAAATATTGGATAATAATCAATCATTACTAAATATTGGATAATAATCAATCATTACTAAATATTGGATAATAATCAATCATTACTAAATATTGGATAATAATCAATCATTACTAAATATTGGATAATAATCAATCATTACTAAATATTGGATAATAATCAATCATTACTAAATATTGGATGATAATCAATCATTACTAAATATTGGATAATAATCAATCATTACTAAATATTGGATAATAATCAATCATTACTAAATATTGGATAATAATCAATCATTACTATATATTGGATAATAATCAATCATTACTAAATATTGGATAATAATCAATCATTGCTAAATATTGGATAATAATCAATCATTACTAAATATTGGATAATAATCAATCATTACTAAATATTGGATAATAATCAATCATTACTAAATATTGGATAATAATCAATCATTACTATATATTGGATAATAATCAATCATTACTAAATATTGGATAATAATCAATCATTGCTAAATATTGGATAATAATCAATCATTACTAAATATTGGATAATAATCAATCATTACTAAATATTGGATAATAATCAATCATTACTATATATTGGATAATAATCAATCATTACTAAATATTGGATAATAATCAATCATTACTAAATATTGGATAATAATCAATCATTACTATATATTGGATAATAATCAATCATTACTATATATTGGATAATAATCAATCATTACTAAATATTGGATAATAATCAATCATTACTAAATATTGGATAATAATCAATCATTACTAAATATTGGATAATAATCAATCATTACTAAATATTGGATAATAATCAATCATTACTAAATATTGGATAATAATCAATCATTACTAAATATTGGATAATAATCAATCATTACTAAATATTGGATAATAATCAATCATTACTAAATATTGGATAATAATCAATCATTGCTAAATATTGGATAATAATCAATCATTACTAAATATTGGATAATAATCAATCATTGCTAAATATTGGATAATAATCAATCATTACTAAATATTGGATAATAATCAATCATTACTAAATATTGGATAATAATCAATCATTACTAAATATTGGATAATAATCAATCATTACTATATATTGGATAATAATCAATCATTACTAAATATTGGATGATAATCAATCATTACTAAATATTGGATAATAATCAATCATTACTAAATATTGGATAATAATCAATCATTGCTAAATATTGGATAATAATCAATCATTACTAAATATTGGATAATAATCAATCATTACTAAATATTGGATAATAATCAATCATTACTAAATATTGGATAATAATCAATCATTACTAAATATTGGATAATAATCAATCATTGCTAAATATTGGATAATAATCAATCATTACTAAATATTGGATAATAATCAATCATTACTAAATATTGGATAATAATCAATCATTACTAAATATTGGATAATAATCAATCATTACTAAATATTGGATAATAATCAATCATTACTAAATATTGGATAATAATCAATCATTACTAAATATTGGATAATAATCAATCATTACTAAATATTGGATGATAATCAATCATTGCTAAATATTGGATAATAATCAATCATTACTAAATATTGGATGATAATCAATCATTACTAAATATTGGATAATAATCAATCATTACTAAATATTGGATAATAATCAATCATTACTAAATATTGGATAATAATCAATCATTACTAAATATTGGATAATAATCAATCATTGCTAAATATTGGATAATAATCAATCATTACTAAATATTGGATAATAATCAATCATTACTAAATATTGGATAATAATCAATCATTACTAAATATTGGATAATAATCAATCATTACTAAATATTGGATAATAATCAATCATTACTAAATATTGGATAATAATCAATCATTACTAAATATTGGATAATAATCAATCATTACTAAATATTGGATGATAATCAATCATTGCTAAATATTGGATAATAATCAATCATTACTAAATATTGGATGATAATCAATCATTACTAAATATTGGATAATAATCAATCATTACTAAATATTGGATAATAATCAATCATTACTAAATATTGGATAATAATCAATCATTACTAAATATTGGATGATAATCAATCATTACTAAATATTGGATGATAATCAATCATTACTAAATATTGGATGATAATCAATCATTACTAAATATTGGATAATAATCAATCATTACTAAATATTGGATGATAATCAATCATTACTAAATATTGGATAATAATCAATCATTACTAAATATTGGATAATAATCAATCATTACTAAATATTGGATAATAATCAATCATTACTAAATATTGGATGATAATCAATCATTACTAAATATTGGATGATAATCAATCATTACTAAATATTGGATGATAATCAATCATTACTAAATATTGGATAATAATCAATCATTACTAAATATTGGATGATAATCAATCATTACTAAATATTGGATAATAATCAATCATTACTAAATATTGGATAATAATCAATCATTACTAAATATTGGATAATAATCAATCATTACTAAATATTGGATGATAATCAATCATTACTAAATATTGGATGATAATCAATCATTACTAAATATTGGATAATAATCAATCATTACTAAATATTGGATAATAATCAATCATTGCTAAATATTGGATGATAATCAATCATTACTAAATATTGGATAATAATCAATCATTACTAAATATTGGATAATAATCAATCATTACTAAATATTGGATGATAATCAATCATTACTAAATATTGGATGATAATCAATCATTACTAAATATTGGATAATAATCAATCATTACTAAATATTGGATAATAATCAATCATTACTAAATATTGGATGATAATCAATCATTACTAAATATTGGATGATAATCAATCATTACTAAATATTGGATAATAATCAATCATTACTAAATATTGGATGATAATCAATCATTACTAAATATTGGATAATAATCAATCATTACTAAATATTGGATAATAATCAATCATTACTAAATATTGGATAATAATCAATCATTACTAAATATTGGATAATAATCAATCATTACTAAATATTGGATGATAATCAATCATTACTAAATATTGGATAATAATCAATCATTACTAAATATTGGATAATAATCAATCATTACTAAATATTGGATAATAATCAATCATTACTAAATATTGGATAATAATCAATCATTACTAAATATTGGATAATAATCAATCATTACTAAATATTGGATGATAATCAATCATTACTAAATATTGGATAATAATCAATCATTACTAAATATTGGATAATAATCAATCATTACTAAATATTGGATAATAATCAATCATTACTAAATATTGGATAATAATCAATCATTACTAAATATTGGATGATAATCAATCATTACTAAATATTGGATGATAATCAATCATTACTAAATATTGGATAATAATCAATCATTACTAAATATTGGATAATAATCAATCATTACTAAATATTGGATGATAATCAATCATTACTAAATATTGGATAATAATCAATCATTACTAAATATTGGATAATAATCAATCATTACTAAATATTGGATGATAATCAATCATTACTAAATATTGGATAATAATCAATCATTACTAAATATTGGATAATAATCAATCATTACTAAATATTGGATAATAATCAATCATTACTAAATATTGGATAATAATCAATCATTACTAAATATTGGATAATAATCAATCATTACTAAATATTGGATAATAATCAATCATTACTAAATATTGGATAATAATCAATCATTATTAAATATTGGATAATAATCAATCATTACTAAATATTGGATAATAATCAATCATTACTAAATATTGGATAATAATCAATCATTACTAAATATTGGATAATAATCAATCATTACTAAATATTGGATAATAATCAATCATTACTAAATATTGGATAATAATCAATCATTATTAAATATTGGATAATAATCAATCATTACTAAATATTGGATAATAATCAATCATTACTAAATATTGGATAATAATTAATCATTACTAAATATTGGATGATAATCAATCATTACTAAATATTGGATAATAATCAATCATTACTAAATATTGGATAATAATCAATCATTACTAAATATTGGATAATAATCAATCATTACTAAATATTGGATAATAATCAATCATTACTAAATATTGGATAATAATCAATCATTACTAAATATTGGATGATAATCAATCATTACTAAATATTGGATAATAATCAATCATTACTAAATATTGGATAATAATCAATCATTACTAAATATTGGATAATAATCAATCATTACTAAATATTGGATAATAATCAATCATTACTAAATATTGGATAATAATCAATCATTACTAAATATTGGATGATAATCAATCATTACTAAATATTGGATAATAATCAATCATTATTAAATATTGGATAATAATCAATCATTACTAAATATTGGATAATAATCAATCATTACTAAATATTGGATAATAATCAATCATTACTAAATATTGGATAATAATCAATCATTACTAAATATTGGATGATAATCAATCATTACTAAATATTGGATAATAATCAATCATTACTAAATATTGGATAATAATCAATCATTACTAAATATTGGATAATAATCAATCATTACTAAATATTGGATAATAATCAATCATTACTAAATATTGGATAATAATCAATCATTATTAAATATTGGATAATAATCAATCATTACTAAATATTGGATAATAATCAATCATTACTAAATATTGGATAATAATCAATCATTACTAAATATTGGATAATAATCAATCATTACTAAATATTGGATAATAATCAATCATTACTAAATATTGGATAATAATCAATCATTACTAAATATTGGATAATAATCAATCATTACTAAATATTGGATAATAATCAATCATTACTAAATATTGGATAATAATCAATCATTATTAAATATTGGATAATAATCAATCATTACTAAATATTGGATAATAATCAATCATTACTAAATATTGGATAATAATCAATCATTACTAAATATTGGATAATAATCAATCATTATTAAATATTGGATAATAATCAATCATTACTAAATATTGGATAATAATCAATCATTACTAAATATTGGATAATAATCAATCATTACTAAATATTGGATAATAATCAATCATTACTATATATTAGATAATAATCAATCATTACTATATATTGGATAATAATCAATCATTACTAAATATTGGATAATAATCAATCATTACTAAATATTGGATAATAATCAATCATTACTAAATATTGGATAATAATCAATCATTACTAAATATTGGATAATAATCAATCATTACTATATATTAGATAATAATCAATCATTACTATATATTGGATAATAATCAATCATTACTAAATATTGGATAATAATCAATCATTACTATATATTAGATAATAATCAATCATTACTATATATTGGATAATAATCAATCATTACTAAATATTGGATAATAATCAATCATTACTAAATATTGGATAATAATCAATCATTACTAAATATTGGATAATAATCAATCATTATTAAATATTGGATAATAATCAATCATTACTAAATATTGGATAATAATCAATCATTACTAAATATTGGATAATAATCAATCATTACTATATATTAGATAATAATCAATCATTACTATATATTGGATAATAATCAATCATTACTAAATATTGGATAATAATCAATCATTACTATATATTAGATAATAATCAATCATTACTATATATTGGATAATAATCAATCATTACTAAATATTGGATAATAATCAATCATTACTAAATATTGGATAATAATCAATCATTACTAAATATTGGATAATAATCAATCATTACTAAATATTGGATAATAATCAATCATTACTAAATATTGGATAATAATCAATCATTACTAAATATTGGATGATAATCAATCATTACTAAATATTGGATAATAATCAATCATTACTAAATATTGGATAATAATCAATCATTACTAAATATTGGATAATAATCAATCATTACTAAATATTGGATAATAATCAATCATTATTAAATATTGGATAATAATCAATCATTACTAAATATTGGATAATAATCAATCATTACTAAATATTGGATGATAATCAATCATTACTAAATATTGGATAATAATCAATCATGACTAAATATTGGATAATAATCAATCATTACTAAATATTGGATAATAATCAATCATTACTAAATATTGGATAATAATCAATCATTACTAAATATTGGATAATAATCAATCATTATTAAATATTGGATAATAATCAATCATTACTAAATATTGGATAATAATCAATCATTACTAAATATTGGATAATAATCAATCATTACTAAATATTGGATAATAATCAATCATTACTAAATATTGGATAATAATCAATCATTACTAAATATTGGATAATAATCAATCATTACTAAATATTGGATAATAATCAATCATTACTAAATATTGGATAATAATCAATCATTATTAAATATTGGATAATAATCAATCATTACTAAATATTGGATAATAATCAATCATTACTAAATATTGGATAATAATCAATCATTACTAAATATTGGATAATAATCAATCATTATTAAATATTGGATAATAATCAATCATTACTAAATATTGGATAATAATCAATCATTACTAAATATTGGATAATAATCAATCATTACTAAATATTGGATAATAATCAATCATTACTAAATATTGGATAATAATCAATCATTACTAAATATTGGATAATAATCAATCATTACTAAATATTGGATAATAATCAATCATTACTAAATATTGGATAATAATCAATCATTATTAAATATTGGATAATAATCAATCATTATTAAATATTGGATAATAATCAATCATTATTAAATATTGGATAATAATCAATCATTACTAAATATTGGATAATAATCAATCATTACTAAATATTGGATAATAATCAATCATTACTAAATATTGGATAATAATCAATCATTACTAAATATTGGATAATAATCAATCATTACTAAATATTGGATAATAATCAATCATTACTAAATATTGGATAATAATCAATCATTACTAAATATTGGATAATAATCAATCATTATTAAATATTGGATAATAATCAATCATTACTAAATATTGGATAATAATCAATCATTACTAAATATTGGATAATAATCAATCATTACTAAATATTGGATAATAATCAATCATTATTAAATATTGGATAATAATCAATCATTACTAAATATTGGATAATAATCAATCATTACTAAATATTGGATAATAATCAATCATTACTAAATATTGGATAATAATCAATCATTACTAAATATTGGATAATAATCAATCATTACTATATATTAGATAATAATCAATCATTACTATATATTGGATAATAATCAATCATTACTAAATATTGGATAATAATCAATCATTACTAAATATTGGATAATAATCAATCATTACTAAATATTGGATAATAATCAATCATTATTAAATATTGGATAATAATCAATCATTACTATATATTAGATAATAATCAATCATTACTATATATTGGATAATAATCAATCATTACTAAATATTGGATAATAATCAATCATTACTATATATTAGATAATAATCAATCATTACTATATATTGGATAATAATCAATCATTACTAAATATTGGATAATAATCAATCATTACTAAATATTGGATAATAATCAATCATTACTAAATATTGGATAATAATCAATCATTACTATATATTAGATAATAATCAATCATTACTATATATTGGATAATAATCAATCATTACTAAATATTGGATAATAATCAATCATTACTAAATATTGGATAATAATCAATCATTACTAAATATTGGATAATAATCAATCATTATTAAATATTGGATAATAATCAATCATTACTAAATATTGGATAATAATCAATCATTACTATATATTGGATAATAATCAATCATTACTAAATATTGGATAATAATCAATCATTACTAAATATTGGATAATAATCAATCATTACTAAATATTGGATAATAATCAATCATTACTAAATATTGGATAATAATCAATCATTACTAAATATTGGCTCTATAATAATAAATAAGAAATCTGTATGAATTAAAATATATTTATGCATATTTTTTTACGACCAGGCAACACCGGGCAGCCTGATAGTTATTATATAAAAGTGACCATATCTTAACATGGTGAGAATAATTTAAATAATCCACATATTCTCATTCAGTCTCAAGAGACAATGGACACCCCTGGAAGGGCAGCTGCTCATGTAATTGTAAGGAAAAGGTTGTGCAATCCTCAACCACACCTTTCCTGAATCGGCACTGCTTGGGTCCAGCGACAAGGAGAAGCCCAAGAGTGACTGTGGAAGGAATGCTGAGATAAGTGGAGAGCACATACAGCACCTGAGATTCCCAAATGGTCACCCATTTTTAGTACTGACCAGGCTCAATGTTGCTTAACTATGGTGACCTATTGGGAACCGGTGTGCCAACATGCAATCTATTATTAATCTCTGTCAAATAATACAAAAATATTTTAATAATTTTTCTTACAATTTCCCAACCGGTTTCTGTGTCATCGTTTCACAAAGTTTTAGTTAGTTTGTCCTCTGGCCTTCTTCACTAGCCTTATATCAAACGAGGAAGCACTATGGAATTTTGAGTCCAACCCTTTATTGAAACATAGTTATTTGGGGAATTTATAAAATGTGATATTTGTTTATATGACATCAGTCAATGGACAATGGAACCCTAATCCCAACTCTGCTATGTAAATAGATTATCAATTAATTGATCAGAATGTTATCTAACATTCTGATAAATTGATTGATAATTCATTTGCAACAACTGAAACAAAAATAATGACATAGCTTGCATGCGTGTTGTTTGAAACACATTTTCATATGTGTTGTATATTCACCGTCCTTGCAAAGGTAACATTATTTCATATACATGCTGTAAATTACCTACTCTAGGTAAGATACAATTATTTCATTCATGTAATATCCCGTCCTAGGTAGGTAAAATACTCTTGCTTGAAATAGCAAATGATACATAGACATTAAAAATTCCTTTCTCCTAAGAAAACCAAATATATTCAAAATCAAATTCAATTTTCTCATTGTTTATACGGTCCCGAGCAAGCCAGGTAGCTGAACAGAGAGACATAAACCAAATAAATAGTGTACCATACGAGTTTGCATATGGTATATATAATTCAAATAATACAAAATAATCAGGCTCAATGTTGCTTAACTTTGGTGATCTGATGGTAACCGGTATTTACACATGATTATGCCATTAGAATAGAAAACTTTCTGGCATTTAGGGACCTCAACAATGAAGGAGTGTGATTTTGTTGCTAAGCAGGTTTGTGGGGGATATGTATGTTGTGGGAGCAGAAGTGCAATGAGTTCATCAAAGCACACTCCATTAAAATACCTTTAAAACAAGCACAGGGAGGCAACATTGTGGCGATGGGACAGGGGTTGGAGCTTAGTTGACAAAGTGGGACCCATTATATTGGAAAGAGACTTTGAAATAAAAAATAATAACATAGCTTTCATGCATATTGAAAATTCTGTCGAAAACGAACAAACAAATAAAAAAGGAAGGAAACAAAAATCCGACTCAGCCTTTTTTTTTTTTTTTGCAGGAACTGGCCCAGTATCTGTCAAACTGAGTATTAAAAGGCATTTATTACTGTTACTTTCCAAACAATTCCGGCTTCTTTTTTTTTACTGTTCATTTTATCTACCATGAAATTAACAAAACCCTGCCATCTCAACACCGGCTTAAAAGTCTCTCACCATCACCATGGTGCTAGACATCCATCTCATCCAGCATGCGTTTTTCTTTCCCCTTGACCATGTGGAGTATTTTTCTTTCTCTCTCTCCTGTGATGCAAGCTTGCACATACTTGCTAATTTGCATATGTGCTAAGACTGCTGCTCGTACGTTTGCAAGCCAGCCATCCAACAGCTGCTACTGATTTTCTCACATGCACTTATATGCGCTCTGTTACACTTGTTCTTCATCAAAGATAGTAACTTATCTACTTGGAAATTTGAGAGGGAATGGTTTGTTGGGTCTAAAATAGAGTCAAAGGCAAACTGCCAGGCAAGCAGGTTTGCCTTTTCAGATGGCATGCAAACAGCCTCAAAGTTGTTGGACAGTGGGGAAATTGTTGACTGTACATTATTTACTACACTGTTATAAATTTTTTAGAATGTGCGAGTTCCTAATTTCTGCGACTCAATGCGTTTTCTGATGACTTTGGTATGCCTTCTCTTGGTTGTAGCTATTTCACTTTTACAATTATTTCTAGCTGCTATATACTTTTGCCTATTTGTACTGGATATATGCTGTGGAATGCATGCTGCCTTTGAGCGATGGAAGCTGCACAAGTAGAAGTAAACCATTGGGAAGAGTAGGGTTTGTTATAGAACTTCCACATGGGAACATGAGCTTCAATTGCCACTTTAAACCATTCAGTGGTCTCATTTGTTCTGCAGGAAGAGAAATGATATTTCCCCATGGGGCATCTCTGATGAGATTCCTGATGGCTTCCCAGTTAGCCTTCTTATAATACCTCGTCATTTTGAGTAATGGCTCTTCAGCTTCTCAGATCCAGAATTTAGGGCGATTTCTACCATTATCACAGCATGATCAGCATTCCCGAGTGGGCTATGAGCAAGTGTAACACAATCATTGGAAACTGTGGTCAGAAATAGATCTAAAAGTAAGGCTTGTTAATCTTGCTGGTCTGGGAAATGTGTCGGAAACATAACTGTCTGTGATAGGGGATGAGATATAGAGAAACTATGTGTTATGCTACCAGCTGCATCTGTGTAGGTGGAGAAACCAAGTCAATTACTGTGGTGTGTTCGTGCTAGCTTAGATAAATACTTTTGCAGTTTTAACAATAAAAGCTACAATAATATCAGAGCGTCTCCATTTACACTGAACATCTACAGAATCCAACATCGATATATTACATATGAATGAGCCCCCTGAGGAATTTCCACAGGTCCTGCTAGTGAATATAAATAGATAATGAATTGCTTCTATAATAATACATATGAAATCTGCATAAATTAAAATAACATAGTTAAGCGTATTTTATGACCGGGCAACACCGGGTGGCTTGCTAGTTTTGTATTTTATACACTATTTATTCAGTTTACGTCTTTCTGTTTGGAATTTTCAAACACATATGATGTGAACATACATGTACTTTTTTTTTTTTTACACTGTGGTCACCACTTATCAAGGCCCGGAAGCCACTCAGCGATAAGGGTTATTGCAAGTACAGTACGTTAGTGTGGAGATTTGATGAAGTGTTTACTTAAGGGGGCGGTTCATTAGGAATTTGTTAACGTTGGACTTGAAGACATCCAAGTTGTAGTCAGGTGGGAAGCAGGCAGATGGAACAGAGTTCCACAGGCGTGCAGTTCTAAGAAAGAAGCTTTGTTCATGGAATCCACGTGTTGATTTAGGCACAGATAAAGAGTGGGGGAAATTTTTCACAGTGGATTCAGCTAGACTGGTGTTTTTCGTGAAAGATTGGCGAGGGGGGACCAGAGATTGGAGTTCAGACGAGCACCTGCCATGGAAATAACGATAAAACAAGGATAGGCTCGCAACGTCTCTTCTGTGGGAGAGAGATTGCAGGGTAGAGAAAAGGGCATCCCTCACTAAGCCACAAAGTCTATTTTGTACTCTATCAAGGCAGGATAGGCTGTTTTTAGCAGCTCCTGCCCAGATATGGCAGCAGTATTCCATCCTTGGACGTACTTGGCTTTTATATAGATAGAGAATTGCATCAGTAGTGAGATATCTTCTGGCGCGGTAGAAGGATCCCACCATCTTTCCAGCGACTTTGGCAACAGACTTGATGTACGTGTTCCATTTCAGATCAGGAGTAAAGGTCAAACCCAGAAGCTTGTCAAAACACGGGCCCTCTCCCAGACGAGAGCCATCCATCCCAATTGATGCCAGATGGGGATCAGAGCGTTGATGATGTAAGGATTGTGCACTAGTATCAAGGGAGAGTGCTGTATCTATGCTGTCAGAGACTTGGTTGATGAGAGTACAGTCCTGGGTCGAGAGAGAGCAGCAGGGAAAATATAAGTAGGTAACGCTATGTTGCAGGTTAAGGCCTGGTCGTTTAATTCTAGTTTACAATTATTTCTATATACTTTTGTCTGTTTGTACAGGACTTATGATGGATAAGTCTTTGGAATGCATGCTGCCTTTGAGCAATGGAAGCTGTACAAATAGAAGTGGACCATGAGGGAGAGTGGGGTTTGCTAAAAAACTTTCGTGTGGGAACATGTGCTTCAATTGCTGCTTTGAACCATTCAGTAGCCTCATTTGTTAACTGTTCTGCGAGAAGAAAAACTAAAGCACTGCATGAATTGTCAGCAATAAAAATTGTTTTCCTTACAACAACAGATACCCATTATTTTTAATGTTGTATGATGAGTCTCCTTGCTGCCTCGGTTGCTTGGTTGCTTGGTTGCTTGGTTGTTTTTGTTTTGCGGCATATCAACCCTTTTCAGGTTATTTAATGCCGAATCCAAAAATTTTGAAGAAAATTTTTTTTTAATAGAATATATTTGTTGTTTTCAAGTCGGTTTCTATTTAACCCATAGTTGGAACCCTAACAGGTACTACCACTCTGGGTCAGAGTGGGCCTTGGAGTAATGGCAATTAAAGGGTGACTCCACACTCCCCAAAGCCTGCAAGCTGGGCCTCACCATCGGATATAGTTTAAGGTCATATCCAGGACCCGGTTGCTTGGAGACATTGGTAGAAAGTACCAATCAAGAATCCATTCTAGACAATTAGCTCAACAGGTACGAGATCAGAAACTGTCCGAGTATCTGTTAGACTGAAGTATGCCTCCTAAGAGAACCACGATCCCAGACCTTGCCACCCGGTTTTCGTGTGGGGCAAGCTAATCACTTGTTGTCTGAAGCACCCCTACTGAGAACTGCCGACAGGGATGCCAAGGCAGTTTTTGCTAAGCCAGAGTGCCCCTTCATTAGGGGCGCTGGCTGGACATCCCCACTTTCTGGCCTTGTATCACATCTTTCTGAGGTGAGCAGTAATTAAATAGCTACAACAAATAAATCATGATCTCAACTTGTGTTTTAGTCGAAGTGACTTACCCACTTGCTGTAAAGGACAACTCCTTTGGTTTGCATTGTCACTTGTACGATATTGGTCGCTCGAACGACAACTGAAATAAGATCATCGAATCTGAAAAAAAAAAAAGAAAGAACCCTAATCAACAGATATACCCTAGCAGTGAACATACGGTCGATATATACACTTTCTCCATATTTGTAAATCTGAAAGGTTTCTGCTGCATCCGTCCACAATGTGGGTATCAAATTCGACCAAGTGAATAAGTCAGACAAAATAAAATTTTATATATATATATATATATATATATATATATATATATATATATATATATATATATATCAGTGTTAGGATGATTAATCGGAATCGGGAATCGGAAAATCGGACCATTTGAGGGTATCAGAATCAGGAAAAACGATTCTTTTAATCATTCTTTGTATTTGAACAGGTTTCAAACAAAATCTTTCTTTGCTGGTAATAATAATGAAATAGTAAATATTTATTGATTTTTTAACTCCTAGTAAAACTACAATCGATAAATGATCACGCGCATTTTTTCGTTTAGGAAAATATCTCCACATATAACTTTTTTACGGCAATCGGGGAAAAATGACAACTCTATAGTTAAATATTTAAAGCTTTATAAAGAATCAAAATCGCTAATTGTATTTGAATCAGGAAAAATATTGGAATCGTCCAATCACTATATATATATATATATATACACACACACACACACACACACACACATATATATATACACACGCATACATATATATATATATATATATAAATCGGTTGTATTCATTGGTTTCCTGAATGTAAATCCAATGAAACTCACATGATTATTAAAGAGTGCTCAATGCAGGACAGGGCTGATATATAGTCTGTTTATAATACAAACATTATTGGTTACATATGTGCATACATGTTTCAGCAGAGTCCCAATTCAGGAACAACACTTCATCAGACCAAAAAACTCATAAGCAGGTATTTATCCAGTTTATAACCCAATCTCCAGCAACATAACATCAGCATCTTCATGCAGGTTAACTAATGATGGGGTGGTACCCCAACAGATTCTGACGATGGATTATTCCTGACGTCACTTGCGTCAACCAGTTTCTGCTATCAAGTAGTCTGAACCTGAGACTCAGATGGAGTGGGGTGTAACTTTACTTCGTCCGTCCAGTTGAGCGAAGTTCCACACAACCAATATATGTTTCTATATTTTTTGCTAATATTTTTTGTTAATATATTTTTTGTGCTTCAAACCTGTTACGTCTGCACCTGTATTTTTATTGCTGTTGGTCTTGCTGGTGGTTTCTTCAGAAAAGCCGGATTTCAGTGACAATCCAAAGCAAGAAAACGGAGAGATGTTAAAAAGCGCATTTGAGTTTCCGTCTCATACATGTTATGCCTGTACTTCTCCAGTATTTACCTCAAAAGTGCTCACTACATGAGCAGAGCTTAGTAGTAGCAATAGTTTCATTTTCGGACTAAATAATCTTACATAAGGAGAGATTTTGTTCATCTGTCCGTCTGTCAGTCACAATTTTGTAGCATTTGTCTCATTTTAGAATCTCACTACTTTTAGAAATGGAGAGAATTGCATTAATATCTATAATATAAATCTCACCTGGTTTCTACAGGGAGGGGTCGCGTTTTTCGCCGATATTTTCGAAATTCATCTCCTCTTTTCGATTAACTAACCTTAATTTAAACATTCATCACTTCCGGTTTGGCGATTGGTGCAACAGCAAAGACGTCACATTTTTTTTTCACATTCTTTTCCTCCTTCGCGGTACGGGTTCAAGCCTTCAACAATTTTTATTTATTTATTTTTGCTCAACACACCCTTGTACAGAAAGACCTTAGACACTCCAGGATAGTGTCTAGTTGTAAGTCTTATCGAACTCTGAAATTGGCATGGAATTTCTTCTAAAAGCCTTTATCTAATTCACGGTGGTAGCATGTTCTCGTTCCGTCAGCCATGATTGGATAGAAGTTCAAAATAATTTGGTTGTCCACACTGAGGATTGAACCTTCAATCTTTGGAAGAAAGTCGCTTTTACTACCGATTTTTTCAAAGTATTTTAACCACTATGCTGCGAGTCGTAGCTGAAATATGCATTAAAAACTAAATTAACTTACTTGAAATTTTCCAGAACTTTCAGTTGATCATCGCGTACCCCTTTCTCTCTGGTCACGAGATAAATGCCAGAATGGTTCACTCCAAGGTAAATCACGTGTGGATATTTCATGCCACCCTGATAGTTAAAAAAAAAAAAAAAAAAAAAAAAAAAAAAAGAACTAATAAACAATTGGAATTCGTTTTGAAAAAATACATTGGGGACCACAATTATTTTGAAATATTAAGGTATTTAATAAGTCTTTTTTTTAATCGAAATCGCTCTAGACAAGGTGTGAAGCCATTTGATGTAAGGAGCTAACAAGAACAAAATATGATTATCACAAAAACAGGAGTTGCTTATTGGCCTTAATTTTTGAAAAGACCAAACTAGCAGTCATTGATTGACACTATTTTTTTTTTTTTTTGTGTATATGTGTGTGCAGGGGAGGGGTTTCAGACAAGGCATGAAGCCACTTAAATGTAAGAAACTAAAAAGAATGAAAGATGATTTTTGCAAAGACGGAAGAAGCCTATTTATCTTAATCTTGAAAAAACTATAGGTAGGAGGAAAACAGTCAGTCCCAGAACAGATGTCAGTTATCTTCACAAGCTGGTCTACCATGATAGAGCTGTGAGAAGGAAACTTCTTCTTTGTCATGCTCATATCAAGCGCAGAAAAGATTGGGCTCGTGAGATGGTGAAGAGACCTATGACTTTTTGGATTAATGTTATTTTCTCTGATGAGTCACGATTTGCATTATTTTCTAGCAGTGGAACATACTTATCAAAGTATTCTTATGTACATCTATATCAAAAACACTGGTAAACTTTTTTAAAAATTTTTTTAATTTTTTATTTCCATACTTTGTGGACCAGGCGCGTACGCAGACCCCACAATTTTAATGAATCATCATTATACCAAATTAATCATACCCATTTCTGCGTCTCAATACATCTTCTATCAGTATATGTGATCAGTTTTCTATAATAGTCAACCATATAGGAGCCTATTCGTGACCAGGTATTTATTTGCTCGATCATCGAGCAAATTAGGCACAAGGCCGATTTTTAATGTGAGGAGTGAAGGGGAAATGGAGACCAACTCCTCTGGGAGTAGGGGAGCTGGATAGTGACAACTGGTATGAAGGGTTGCCCCTACATTGACCAAAGTCTTATATGTGGGGTCGCCCCCACATATAAGACTTTGCTTGCAGTATCTGCCGGAACAGATACTACATTTGATCTTGGCCTGAAGGCCACGAAGGTGGCCTATCCGTGACCAGACACACACACAGACGTTCAGCTTTATATTATATATATATATATACATACAGGAGCTGGACAAAATAATGGAAACATTTTGTGAATTATGTATCAATTTATAGGTAGAAAAGGTCTTGCACCAGCACATTATTTCCTCTCAAAGGGTTTGTAGACATGAGTATGAGTTTGGAGGCTCCTTCAACATGAGTTTGACTTAAAAAGACTGCAGCCAATGTTAAAATATGGATGTTTCTTGGTTATGGTATGGGGTGCAATTTGGAGTGATGGTTGCTCAGACATGCTGGAGTGTGAAGGAAACATCAATTCTGCTAAATATGTTTCAATATTATATGAAGGACTCCTACCAATATTCTCAAGTGGTAAAATGAACCAAGTTAACTCCTTATTTATGATGATATTCATGATGGAGCTCCTTGTCACTCTGCTAGAGCAATGCAACATTGGTTGAGCCAAAATGGGATTAATAAACTTCCATGGCCAAGTCAATCCCGTATATGAACCCAATTGAAAATCTTTGCCATCTCCTACGTCTGAACTTATAGCATTATTGCATCGGACATGGCAAGACATTTCTGAAGATGATATTCATCAACTGATCAATGCCATGCCTAGAAGGATCCTAGCATTAAAAACAGCAAAACGAATGTCAACCAAGTATTAATTCTTAAATTTATGATCATTTATTGTTTCATTTTGTTCTATAAATTATGTTTATTGAAATAAACTGTTTCTACGGGTGTCTCTTCTTTTCTGTCATGTCTCTCTCTCTCTCTATATATATATATATATATGTGTGTGTGTGTGTGTGTGTGTGTGTGTGTGTGTGTTTTCTGTTTCACCCTCTCAACCTCACTACTCTTCTTCTTGTTATTTTCTTCATCTTTTTCAACCTTTTCCTCTTCCCCTCCTTCTACCCCACCTACTGCTTTTTTCCTATCCCCCCCCTTTCTAAGCTATATCTCCAGATTATAGTAAGTTTGTTTTATTAAGAAGAAATGATTTGCTGAAATATTATCCCCCTTACCTGTGCAACGTAAAATATTCCCCTGTAAATTTTTTTTTTCTATCAGAGAGAAAAGCTATTTTTAAGATCGAACTTTTTTCAATTTTTAATACTTATCGGGTGAATTTCTGTACAAAACATATCTAAGAACACTGCCAGACATATAAATTAGCTTTGTGTGAAATTTGCAAAAGATAGGCTCAGCCGTTTCGGAACCTATGAAGAAGGAACTCACACACATACAAAATGACTTATATAATAGTAGATTATATATATATATCTATATTTTTATAAAGTAATAGGGTTCGTGTGTTTCTGTCTGTGTGTACAGCTCTCCATCATCAACGAAATATAAAAGAGGTAAGAGGGTAGATCTCTCCTGGTAGAGAAACATTAGAACCCATTTTAGGATGTTTCTGTTATAGGAGACATAAGAATCTTTGCCTAATTTCTTTATATACTATTCTCCAAACCACCCCCATATCGAATGACTTATGCTCATTTGCATATCACATTATATTAAATCTCTTTAACTAATTACCTCGACCTTATTACATATTGGAAATATTCTAATCATTTCAACTGTACTATTTACAAAATCTATTTAACATTTAATCTATCTATCTATATATCACATTATATTAAATTTCTTTAACTAATTACCTCGACCTATATATATCTATAAAAACAGAGATGTGTGTGCCACAGACGATTTCTGATTGGTTAATCCAATAATCACATCTCCTAAAAAACAATCGTTTCTACGCTCTTACCTTTACCATAAAATATTATGGCTTTATTTATTGTCCATCTTGGAAGGGTTTAATTTTTTAATAACTTGTTATTTACAAATTAAAAAATACGAAACTATTATACGAAACTATTATACGAAACTAAACTACACGAAACGCGCACACACGCACACACACACGTTCACTACCATCACGTTGTTATGGCAACCAAACCCGCTGACTTAACTAAACAGTAAACACACACAGTAAATGTGATTTTCTTCATTTTCTCATTTCACTCGTGGTCTTAAATTCATTTCGGGTTTGTATTACTGTACACATAGATTCGAATAAGTTGCCAAAAAACAAATATATAACAAATAAATGTTATCAAAGGCAAGATAAATTACTTTTCTACCAAACTGGATATATTTTTCGTGTTTTTATTCAATTTAACATGTTTATTCAGCTCGAAAAGCATACAGTGTTTACCGATGTATTGGAAAATTCAAGATGACGGCCGATTCTCTCTTTAACACGGTAAGTTTGGAAAAAGGTGTAATAAATAAAAAACCGGTTAAAATACTGTTAAAAACTCGCTCAATATATGTTACCGTGACATAGGTTGACATATATTCAGCGGGGTTTTAATAGTATTTTGTATAGTTTTTTATTTATAACACCTTTTCCCAAACTTACGGTGTTAAAGAATGTGTGAGACGCCATTTTGAATTTTCCAACACATCGGTAAACACTGTATTCTTTTCGAGCTGAATAAACATGTTAAATTGAATAAAAACACAAAAAATATATCCAGTTTTTATCGGTTTTTTACCTTCTCTGCAGAAGTACAAAAAAAAAATAAATAAAAAAAACGGAAGGTACTTTTACAGAATGTTAAACTAACCCTAACCGATGTTTTATGTTTAGTTTAGGAAAAGTCAGAAGAAACAAAAGTCATTATTGCATGAAATATACGTATTTAGTTGAAGTATTGTTTATGTCAATTCTTTCGAAGAAATTTAGCAAGAATACCTGTAAACCAGGAAATCGGTAAAATGTCATCATGGATGAATACTTGTCTATTATAATTTCTACCCTTGACAAAAACTTAGCCATAACAAAAGAGATTTATTGTTCAGATTGTTTTTGAGATTGATTTCTAAAAAGATATTTTATAAATAAAATCGACTTTAAAATTAAAGACTTAAATTACAATAATTGAATTTAAACATTCTTATTTCAATATTTGGCACATAACACCTGCAAAATTGATCACAATGTCAGGATTTCATTTTATTTCAGAATCGATGGCAAATTGTGTAGATTGATATCTCATTATATTAAATACTAATATTTAACATTAGTTTATCATTTAAGCCGATAAAAAGCCCTTTTTTTTTTTCGAGTCATAAAAGGATTTGGAGTTTCCTAATCAACCTTTCGGGTGCAGTTGCACGCTCTCAAAATAACTAAAGTGTTGGCTTTAAAAAAATTGGTTCATTAAACCTAAACAGGTTTAGTTTTAATAAAAAAAAAAAAAATTAAAAAAAAATCGCTTTGGTATTTAGATATGTCGTATGGTTATCCCTAATCGCTGAATAAAACCGCTAACGAGTTGAATGATTACGACATAAAATTAAACTCGGGTTCCTGAAACGGAAACTTCGTTTGTTTTTGTTTTTTTCTTATCAATATATTTACATTGTTATTTTGTTTTCATTTTCAATCATTCGACCAGTTTTCTTTTTCAAGTAATCCAAGTTACAGAATTCCCACTGATTACTATGCTAAAATCACAATGACTAATGTATACCTATTAACCCTTATCCTTGAGTGGCCTCTGGGCCTTGATAAGTGGTGACACCCATGTAAAAAAAAAAAAAATCACTCGAACAGTTTTCTTTTTATAATGTACAGTTTTAAAAGTTTAAAAACTATATAGTTTTTACTTCAGGAAAATTAATGGGTCAGTTTTTACGATGTGCCCTGTTAAAATACTGTTAAAAACTCGCTCAATATATGTTACCGTGACATAGGTTGCCATATATTCGGCGGGTTTTTATTAGTATTTTGTATAGTTTTTTATATTTATAACACCTTTTCCCAAACTTACGGTGTTAAAGAGGGTGTGAGACGCCATCTTGAATTTTCCAACACATCGGTAAACACTGTATGTTTTTCGAGCTGAATAAATATATTACATTGAATAAAAACACAAAAAATATATCCAGTTAGGTAGAAAGGTAACTTATCTTGCCTTTGATAACATTTATTTATATATTTGTTTTTGACTATTTTTTCGAATCTATGTGTACAGTAATACAAACCCACGATATGAATACTCACGTTGTTATATATATATATATATATATATATATATATATATATATATATATAAATGAGATTATAGCAGTTAAAAAACATTTTTAAAACACACACACACCTTTTTCAAAGTGATCAGAAATCGTATAAAAGTAAAAAGGGTAAATTTTTACTTACTTTCCAACTTAATCACCTTTAACGTGACTTTTACAGTTTTTTTTAAAATGGAATTCATTTACCGATAGAAAAGAAATGATAAGTAAATAAATCCATAAATAAATATTATAAATGGTTTATTTTAATACTTGCCAGGATGCGGAGGAAAATGAATGAAGGGGGAGGGGAATAAAATAAAAACATTTTGGAAACAGAGTAAGTTTGAAAGAATTGCTTTGCACAGAAAGAAATTAATGAAAAAATAAAATTAAATTTTTTTTCTTTCTTGATTTTTTTTTAGCTTTTTATGAAAAAGGAAGTCAAAATTAAGACTATAAAAAACAATTTTTATTAAGAGCGAACCTCAGTCGTCAGGTCTGTAAAAAAAGACGTGGAATAATAAATGTTTTCTAATACAAATTGTTTTTACTTATGTGTTCATTTGTCTCTTTGGAGTTCGTTTGTTTAATATATCGGTTTGCAATATAATTATGTCATTCTGTCAGACTCAAATTTTAAATCTATATATCTAAAAAATTGAAAGTGTGTGTGTGTGTGTGTGTGTGTGTGTGTGTGTGTGTGTGTCTGTGTACATTTCCCTACGAAATAACTGTCAATTTTTAGTCTACAGACTCGAAATTTGATATACAGGGTACTGAGATTTGTAAAAATCTATGTGATCGGTTTTTAGCCAGAAATTTGGCGATTAAGGGGTCAAAGTTCAACGATTTGAGCTTTGAGAACTCTACCAAACTTCTCCGACAATTTTGGGTCTACACACTTGAAATTTTAGATACAGCTTCCGTGGACATGGATCTAACTTAATAACTTAATTTGAGCCCAAAACAATAAATTTTCAGGGGTCATAATAGGGGTCAAAGTTTAAAAAATTACCCCCTTTTTTTTGCTCAGCATACACCTCCAAACACCCGGGCAACGCCGGGCACCCATGCTAGTATATATATATATATATATATATATATATATATATATATATATATATATACACAGTGGTTGGATAAAAGAATGGAAACAAGTGGTGAATTTTGCATAAATTAACAGGTGTTTTAAAAATTGAACAATTACGAAAATGTTACTGTCATGTTTTCGGAAAAACACAAATCTTTTTGATGCTATATGGGGGTGGTTTGGAGAATAGTATATAAAGAAATTATGCATAGATTCTTATGTCTCCTATAACAGAAACATCCTAAAATGGGTTCTAATGTTTCTCTACCAGGAGAGATCTACCCTCTTACCTCCTTTATATTTCGTTGATGGTGGAGAGCTGTACACACAGACAGAAACACACGAACCCTATTACTTTATAAAAATATAGATATATATATATAATCTACTATTATATAAGTCATTTTGTATGTGTGTGAGTTCCTTCTTCATAGGTTCCGAAACGGCTGAGCCTATCTTTTGCAAATTTCACACAAAGCTAATTTATATGTCTGGCAGTGTTCTTAGATATGTTTTGTACAGAAATTCACCCGATAAGTATTAAAAATTGAAAAAAGTTCGATCTTAAAAATAGCTTTTCTCTCTGATAGAAAAAAAAAATTTACAGGGGAATATTTTACGTTGCACAGGTAAGGGGGATAATATTTCAGCAAATCATTTCTTCTTAATAAAACAAACTTACTATAATCTGGAGATATAGCTTAGAAAGGGGGGGGATAGGAAAAAAGCAGTAGGTGGGGTAGAAGGAGGGGAAGAGGAAAAGGTTGAAAAAGATGAAGAAAATAACAAGAAGAAGAGTAGTGAGGTTGAGAGGGTGAAACAGAAAACACACACACATATATATATATATATATATATATATATATATATATATAGAGAGAGAGAGAGAGAGAGAGAGAGAGAGAGACATGACAGAAAAGAAGAGACACCCGTAGAAACAGTTTATTTCAATAAACATAATTTATAGAACAAAATGAAACAATAAATGATCATAAATTTAAGAATTAATACTTGGTTGACATTCGTTTTGCTGTTTTTAATGCTAGGATCCTTCTAGGCATGGCATTGATCAGTTGATGAATATCATCTTCAGAAATGTCTTGCCATGTCCGATGCAATAATGTTATAAGCTCAGACGTAGGAGATGGCAAAGATTTTCAATTGGGTTCATATACGGGATTGACTTGGCCATGGAAGTTTATTAATCCCATTTTGGCTCAACCAATGTTGCATTGCTCTAGCAGAGTGACAAGGAGCTCCATCATGAATATCATCATAAATAAGGAGTTAACTTGGTTCATTTTACCACTTGAGAATATTGGTAGGAGTCCTTCATATAATATTGAAACATATTTAGCAGAATTGATGTTTCCTTCACACTCCAGCATGTCTGAGCAACCATCACTCCAAATTGCACCCCATACCATAACCAAGAAACATCCATATTTTAACATTGGCTGCAGTCTTTTTAAGTCAAACTCATGTTGAAGGAGCTTCCAAACTCATACTCATGTCTACAAACCCTTTGAGAGGAAAGAATGTGCTGGTGCAAGACCTTTTCTGCCAATAAATTGATACATAATTCACAAAGTGTTTCCATTATTTTGTCCAGTTCCTGTATATCTATAATATAAAGCTGAACGTCTGTGTGTGTGTCTGGTCACGAATAGGCTCCTATATGGTTGGCTATTATAGAAAACTGATCACATATATAGATAGAAGATGTATCTAGACACAGGAATGAGTATGTTTGATCTGGCATAATGATGATTCATTAAAATTGTGGGGTCTGCGTACGCGCCTGGTCCACAAAGTATGGAAATAAAAAATTAAAAAATTAAAAAAAAAAGTTTACAAGGGTTTTTGATATAGATGTACATAAGAATACTTTGATAAGTATGTTTTAACTTAAATAGGGATGGTATAATAAAATTGTACGGTCTGCGTTCGCGCCTGGCCTCCATAGAATGGAAATAGGCACAAACTTTAATAAAAACTTCTCATATCTATCTGCGTAAGTATATTTTGATAATTATGTTTCAGTTTGAAGAAATATGGTATAATAAAATTATGGGGTGTTCGTTCGTGCCTGGCCTCCATAGAATGGAAATATGTCACAAAGTTTAACAAGGTTTTTTAGTATAGATCCACAGAATATTGTGATAAGTGTTTCAGTGTGAACAGGTATGGTATGATAAATTTTGGGGTTTATCTATTTTATTTTTACTTTCATCATATTTTGCTTTGGTTTTGATACCCCCAAATTCGAAGCTATCTCTTTACAACCCTTCCTTTTCATAACCTATCATACTTTCATAAATCAGAGTCCATTTTCTGTAGGCTGTTTTTGAACCCAGTCAATGACGGGTACTTTTGCTAGTATATATATATATATATATACTAGCAGGCTGCCCGGCATTACCTGGTCATAAAATATGCTTAAATATGATATTTTGATTAATGCAGATGTCGTATTTATTATATTGGACCCGATATATAGTAATGATTTAAAAAAAAAAAAAAAATGACATGTGCACCACTACCGAGAATCGAAACCAAAGCGTTTAGCTTACGATTTACTTTTTCCTTTCACGTTAATGCCTTAGCTGCGAAGACATGTTTACTGCAAGGCTAAAAATTAAAACATGAACCAATAGCAAGCATATTCATAATGCTATCATTCGACGTTCACCGGGCAAATTCCATTTCTTTAATTTTCACACCTTAGCACCGATTTTCCTCGGCTAAAACGAAAATATAAAGTTTCGCATGGGTTTGAATACCCTATATATGAAGTTAATTAAAGATGATCATCCTACAAGAAAGCCAAAAAAAAAACTAATAGGGAATTAATTAAAATCAACAACCTGTATATAATAAAGTTGTATTTTCTTTTTTTTTTACATGGAGTTCACCACTTATCAAGGCTCAATAGCCACTCGGGGATAAGGGTTATTGTGTGTAGCAATAGTATTGGAGAATTGATAAGGTGTCATTACTTAGGGGGGAGGGGCGGTTCATCAGGAATTTGTTTGTGTTGGACTTGAAGACATCCAGATTGAAGTCGGGAGGGAAACAGGCAAGCGGAACAGAGTTCCACAGGCGTGCAGTTCTAAGAAAGTAGCTTTGTTCGTGGTATCTACGTTTTAATTTAGGCACAGATAAGGAGTGGGGAAAATTATTGACGGTGGTTTCAGCTAGTCGAGTGTTTTTTAAAAAAGATTGGCGAGGGGGGACCAGAGAATGGAGCTCAGACGAGCACTTGCCATGGAAATAACGATAGAACAACGACAGGCTCGCTACGTCTCTTTAATGGGAAAGAGGGTAGAGAAAAGGGCATCCCCCACCAAGCCACAAAGTCTATTTTTAAATAAATAGAAAAAGGGTTTTTAATATGAATATATAACATACAAAAATTTTTTTATAAGATATATATATATATATATATATATATATATATATAGTGAAAGATGGTCACACTTTTTGAAGACACTTTTTAAAAGTAAAATTTAATTGAGAAATTTTTGAAAACTTTGAAGTGTCGAATATAATGATAAAATCATTGTTTATTGCTTTTTTATTTTGTAAGTCCTATATTTCACTAATACATAGCCTCATCAGGGTGGAAAGTCCGGTTCGTGAATTTCTTTTTCTTTATTTTGGTGTTATGGCGAAGAGACGAGAATTTACGTGTTGGTCCGGTGGTTTCAAGTGTGTAGTGTTCCAGTTTCGAGCGGGATTGAAAGTAAAAGATGGCCACACTTTTTGAAGACACTTTTTAAAAGTAAGATTTAATTGAGAAATTTTTGAAAACTTTGAAGTGTCGAATACAATGATAAAATAATTGTTTATTTATTTATTTATTTATTTTTTGTAAGTCCTATATTTCGTTAATACGTAGCCTCATCAGGGTGGAAAGTCCGGTTCATGAATTTCTTTTTCTTTTTCTTCATTTTGGTGTTATGGCGAAGAGACGAGAATTTACGTGTTAGTCCGGTGGTTTCAAGTGTGTAGTGTTCCAGTTTCGAGCGGAATTGAAAGTAAAAGATGGCCACACTTTTTGAAGACACTTTTTAAAAGTAAAATTTAATTGAGAAATTTTTGAAAACTTTGAAGTGTCGAATACAATGATGAAATAATTGTTTATTTATTTATTTATCTTTTTTTTGTAAGTCCTATATTTCGCTAATACATAGCCTCATCAATGAAGAAAAAGAAATTCAGGAACCGGACTTTCGACCCTGATGAGGCTATGTATTAGTGAAATATAGGACTTACAAAAAAAAAAAAAGCAATAAACAATGATTTTATCATTGTATTCGACACTTCAAAGTTTTCAAAAATTTCTCAATTATATATATATATACTCTTATAAATTATAAATAGGAATAGTATATATATATATATATATATATATATATATATATATATATATATATATATATATATATATATATTATTCCTATTTCACAAATAAGTAAAACAAAACGAATGAACAAAACATTTCAAAATTTTTCAAAGAAAATTTGCCGATGTTACTTACAGCTACTGGGAAAAGTCGGCAGAAATATGTGGGAAATTCCTTGGCTGTGTCAACAATAATTCTTTTTACATTCTCCGTCTGGTTTTTCATTAGATAATTCCCTTTGTGAATATTGTGGATATCTATTTGAAAAAAAAAAAATAAAATAAAATAAAAAAATAATAATAATCCATTACTTGCAAGACCCATAGACATTCCATGGAATGAGAAATATATTTAGTCAACAAATGTTTTGATAAATTTTTCCAGATCGCACAAAAAGTTAGTTTTTTTGGACAGAAAACCCAATAATACACAGCAAATACGAGTTCATTAACATTTTTATTAAAATATTGTTCAGTGTATTTTAAATATAAAACTGACCCAAACGAGAAATTAATAATTACTAATAAATACTCAGAAAGTAATATTGTGCTACATAGTTCAATACAAATAATACGATAATAATGCAAGAAACAATCTTTTATTTACTCTTTCAGTCTAGCACCTCTTGGCAGACAATATTTTTCTTTTTTTATCCTGTTTCTTCTGAATTTTCCCTTTTTTATGTAATGTTTCACTGACTTCTTTCTTTGGTGAAGAACCATTGCACATTGAAATTACTATAAGTTCCTTTCTCGCACAAATGATCATATATTATTGTAATGATATTCGAAAACAAGGCTACATAAAAGGAAGATCACTCATATTCTTGTCCAGGGTTGCCAAATTAGTCTTTTAAAGCCAAATTTCTTAAATTCGGCCATTTTTTAAGCAGTTTGACCTTCAAAAATTGTATTTGGCCTTTTTCAAAGCATAACGTACGGACTAACTAATGGAGAAACAAGTATAATATTATTTAGATAATGATAATCTATAATATAAACCTGTCTGTTTAAATGTATGTATGTTTGTATGTCTGCCTAAAACTTTCAACAGAGGCGATGAATTTATATGAGATTGGTATCCTTTTGAAAGCTCGATGTCTTGGACGACAAACATCGAAAAATTGGTTACAAACATTAATTCCTTCACCCTCAACTGGGCAATTTTCTAGGGGAGCCATTTTTGCAAGTCATCATATCGGTTGGATTGACTTTGCCTAATTTTAACGTTCTGAACTTCCGGTCGCATCATGGAGTAAGGGTAAGATGTTAGGTTTTATTTCACTTTCTTTTTTCCTTTGCGTCATGGGTTCGAGCCTGCCTGCCTAATACCATTTTTTTTTTTTTTTTTGGCTCAACACACACCTACAAACATCCGGGTAACGCCGGGCACTCAGGCTAGTAACGAATAACCACAGGTCTACAACATCACTCTTCCGACAGTTAAATCTAAACACAAATTCCATGAACAAAACTTCTTTCCTAGAACTGCTCGCCTGTGGAACTCTATTCTACTGGCCTGCTTTCCAGCTGAGTACAATATGGCCGTCTTCAAGTCCAATGTAAACAAATTCTTGCTGAGCGCCCCCCCCAGTAATTCATTTCTACGCCATTTCCACCACTAACTATTAATACACTGTTGTCTTAGTGACCACCGTACACGCACCAATCTTTATCCTCGAGTAGCCTTTGGGTCTTGATAAGTAGTGACTCCCATGTAAAAAAAAAAACAAATACCAGTAAAATGAAAAGAAGTTTTGCTTTGAAAATGGTGTTTATGCCGAAAATTTAGTTTTAAAATGAATAATTTTATTTAAAAATATATACTGTTAATGATGTTTCAAATTTCTAAAATAAAAAAAATTATGTATTAGACACGGTCCAAAAACGTCTCTAATCTAATAGATCCCACACTATCAGGCAAGCTTTAGGTGTGTCAGAAACTTTGTGAAAAATATTGAATAATTCCACCCCCTGTCTTTCCAAGCTTATAACTACTCAAAAAATGTAATTCAAACCCTATTTTGTTTTTCAATTAAAGGAACAAGTACCAAGGTTTCATTTAAAAAACAAAACGAACAAATAACGTGGTTTAAAAAAAAAAGGGTTTTAAACTTCGGATTTTACAGGTAAATTTCTAAAAAGACACTACTTTTTTGTTTTAAATTTGAATATATTATTTATTGATCTTTTATCTTCAATTTGTGATATATAAAATTTTGGTGAGTAAATTAATTATTTACTTTTTAATAGACATTTCAAATTGGGGTGGAGGGGGCGTGAATTAAAAAAAAACGTTTGTCTAAAATATTATATTCAGTTTATTGAAAAGAGCATAAAATTTCACATTGACCTTGAAAATATCGTAAAAATAGAATCAATAGAAAAATTTTGATAGATTTTTAAATTTTAAAAATTGAAAAATACTGAGCTCGTAAAATTCAATTAATTTCATTACTGTTTTTTTTTTTAATAAAAAAAAATAATATTTCTATTACTTTTTATACAACTTTAATAGTTTATTTTGGAAGTATAATCCATAAAGAATATAAACAACCCACTTTTAAAGGATAAATTACGAGTTTTTTTACATTTTATTCGCAGTTTCGTGTTAGGGGTGTCAAAAATTTCTACAAAAATTCTGATACACCTACAGTATCTAGCCAAGCTTCAACCTCTGTCTTCTCGCCGCAATGTTGCATCCTTGTGCCCGTTTTACAAGTACTTTGATGAACTTACTGCACTTTATTTTTTTTATCTATCTCTCTTTCTATCTCTCTCACTCTCTCTCTCTATATATACTTAGTTATACTTTTTTTGGAAAAACGGATTCCAGCAGAAGGCTCTATTATAAGGAAAAAATTTCGAAAATAAGAGCGTATTATTTATATTTTTATTTACAGAAAGTTTAGATGAGATATGTATATATATATATTTACTTATCTCATCCAAACTTTTTGTAAATAAAAATATAAATAATACTCTCTTATTTTTGAAATTTTTTTCTTCATAATATATATATAACTACTTCATTTATTCACATAAATTTAATATACGAAAGTATAGATTTATGCGTAAACTTTAAGTATTTACTTCAAAAGTGCTCAATACGCCTGACGAATCCTATAGTTGGATGAAACGCAGAATATTCAGTGTAGCTTAATCGCTATATATATATATATATATATATATATATATATATATATATATATATATATAAAATTAATATTTAGTTTACTAGGCAAATGCAACAGTAAGCTTCAGTCCAATAAACGTATTAATAATAGTTTTTATCCCAATATTATCCAAAGTAAAAAAAAAGTTCGATACGACAGTGAGAAGTAGAGCTTAATACCATTAGTATAAAAAAAACCTGTAAATCAGAAATTTACATGCAAAAATTTATTTTTCGACAGAATACATCCAATAAACCCCAAATCTGTTAAACTTTAAAATTAGATCCATTGTCAGAGAAAACAGGAATAAACACAAAAGTCAGAACTAAATTCTCTCACACACTAAGCTCTTCGCTTCCAGTAGTAGTTTGAATAAAAAAAAAAAAAAATAAAAAAAAAATGGCGGCCACTTTGGGTTAATTTCCTTCAAATATTTACCAGCATCTTTTTCCAATTGTTTTAAAACTCCAAAACGGATATATACATTTTTCGATCCATGATATTTATAAAATAAAATAAAATATCTTGGATTCAACCAGTCCAGTTTGGAATTTTTCTTTTTCCTCTCTTTCTTGTTTGTTTATACCCCCTGACAAATTTTATAGGAATATTTCTATAAAAAAAAAAAAAATGTTACACAAACATTATTTCAGAAGCATAATTATACATTTTATAATCATCATCATAAAATGTAGTTTCAGAAAGTGCTAAAACCAGCAGATTCTAGCTCCGCACTATATATATATATATATATATATATATATATATATATATATATATATATATATATTCTGCTAACCATTTTCTATCTTCTGACGAGAAGAACATTACATTCTTTGCAACTCTGCGGAATAAGGATGATTCATCACCCCTTTTGTATTGGAGGTATTCTGTCGAAAATAAATTTGTACACGTAAATTTCTGACTTGCAGTTTTTATTTCTACTTATGGTGTATATATATATATATATATATATATATATATATATATATATATAAGATTTGTTGTTGGCGTTTTTTTTTAGCGATATTAAAACTTCCAAACGCTGTTATTCCCCCCCCCACTACCTAAGCATTTTTTAAAAAAGCTATAAGCTCTTTTTGTGATTCATATATATATATATATATATATGAATAGATCGCGCTATTTTTTATGGGACATATTTATTTATTTTTAAAATCTGAAACAGCAAGTTGGAGTTCTTTTCTATTTTTTGTCTCCTTTGCGACAAAGTCTACAACGTATTGGGTACTGGGTGTCTACATGTTGCTGCATGTGTACTGTGTATTACGTTAGACCCGTAGAGGTCACTTGATGCCAGAAATCTTCCTACTCTGATAGTTTCTTTCCTTGAACCGCTGCATTTTTACAATTCCATCCCTGCTCCGACCAACATGCCAAAATTTAAATGTACAGCTTGGCATTGCGTATGAGTGTGCGCTGGTTTCTCTTTGTTCTTCTTAGTGCGTGTATGGCTGTGAGTAGCAGTTTAGTTTGTTTCTTTTGCTCTGATTTTTGCTAGTGTGTAAAAATGTGTGCGCGAGATGAAGGAAGTTGGTATTAGTGATGGGACGATTCCAATATTTGTCCCGATTCCGATACACTTACTGATTCCATACTAAATTCCCGATTCTGATACAATTACCGATTCCGATTCTTTATAAATCTCTAAATATTTAACTCTAGAGTTGTTATTTTTTTACGATTAAAAAAAAAAAACAAAAAAAAAAACAAAAAAAAAAACACGTTAAATGTGCAGATCTTTTCTTAAACATAAAACAAACATTTCTGTGTGATATTCTATAGATTTTAGTTTTACTGTTCGTTTAAAATCAATAAATATTTATTTTTATTATTATTACCAACAATGGAACTTTTTATTTTAAACAAAATGCAAATAAAAAAGGAAATTAAAAGAATCGTTTTTGACATCGTAAGATCGGAAAAACATTTTCCAATTCTGATACCGATTCCCCAAAAGTTCCGATTTTTCAGATTCCTGGTTCCAATTAATCGTCCCAACACTAGTTGGTATGTGAATCATCGAGTCCCATTCTTTTGTGACCTACCTCCCTCGTGCCTTTTGGGCCGAGGGAGTGGTGTAAAGCGACATTCTTGGGTGCCTTCAGGTGTAACTGACTGGTGTTGTCTCCATGTGTCTAGTTTTTGATGGTTTTCTTCATGGGAGTTTCTCAATTCATATCAACTTACTACTTTCACATGTATGTGTTACCTTTTGTGTGATGTAGCTGGGTTGAACAAATAATAGTTTCTCATCAGCCAAGAAAAAAAACTCACAACGACAAAATCGTTAGAAAAAAAAAAAAGTTTTTTTTTTTTTTTTCTCACTTTGTGTTGCACACTTCAATAAGTGGACAGAAGGGGGGCAGAAAGCAGGAAGTGGTCGAATTTCAGCAACGACTTGTGATGACCATCGCTTTCTGATTGACTCGCTTCTCTTCTGCCGCATTTGTTTATATCGACATGTTCTCTCGCAGGTGTTTAACTCCAGCATCTGTGAGATCAACCTCTTTGACTTATTCACCTCCGGCGACGTCAGTTTTCACAGGTCTACCTCATCAGTTGGTACCTTTAGCCTGGAGACCGCCCTGCGTGAGTGTGCGTGCATAGTCTCAAAATGTGACATTCGGATCTCAAAGTAATTTTCATTAGTAGGAAAATATTTTGTGTGAACACATTCATGTGAAAACTTCCTTGCTTTGGGAGTGAGGAGGAAAGTGAATTTCAATAAAACAGAAAAAGAATGAGTTTAGGAATTAGAGGCATTTGCTTTTTAGCATTTGGAGGGAATCACTTCATGATTATGTTGCCACAAATGTAATGAGGAGATATCTTGTTGCACAACTCTCCACTTAAAATGCTCCTAATTCACAGTGCATTTCGATGGCAATGTACTTTGAGGTGAATTTGATATGAATGGCTTTCATCTCAAAGAAACTGCCTGTTTTGACAAGTTTTTGGGTCCATTGCCAACGTTACTGGAAAAATGGTTGCGCCATTTTACCGTTTCAGGAGGTATTTCATTCCTTATACATTTTAAGTTCATTCATTGACATATATGCAGACGACACTACCATCCATGGCAATGACCAAGATTTATTCAAGTCTCTCTCTTCAATCTTGAGCATGTGGTGCAATGAGCCAAACGGTGGTTGGTTAATTTTAAAGTATCAAAAACCACGCTTTTAACTTTTAACCCATAAATACTCTGATCCCTACTTGGTTCCAATCGATATGAATGGCTCTTGTCTCAAAGAAGCTCCCTGCTTTGACAAACTTCTGGGTCTGACTTTCACTTCTGATCTGAAATGGAGACCCTACATAAATCTGTTGCGATGGTTATCAGAAAAATGGTTGCGTCATCTTACTCCTGACGCGTATCTTACTCCTGACGCAATCCTCTACCTGTGTATAGGAACCAAATATGTCCTAAAATGGAGTACTGTTGCCGCATTTTGGCCGAAGTTCTTCAGAGCACTCTATCCTGCCTTAACAGAGTTCAAGACCAGCTTTGAAACCTGGTAGGAAATGCCTTTTTCTCTTCCTTGCAACCTCTTTCCCACAGAAGAGACGTTGCGAGCCTGTCTCTGCTTTATCATTATTTTCATTCCAAGTGCACGTCTGAGTTTCAATCTATGGTTCTCTCCGATCAAACTTCCACAAAAACACTTATCTAGCTACAACCACTATCAACAATTCCCCCATACTATCTGTACCTCAATCTAAACGCAAACTCCATGAACAAAGCTACTTACCTAAAAACTCTGTTCCAATGACCTGCTTTCCAGTTGATTACAATATAGCTGTTTTCAAGTCCAATATAAACAAGTTCATGTTAAAATGTCCTCTTAAATAATCTAATTCTAGGCAACATCCACCACTGACAATTACTACATAATATTACTGGCATAAGGCATAATCACGTAGACACACCGGTTTCCGTTGAATCACTAAAGTTAAGCAACGTTTAACCTGGTCAGTACTAAATGGGTGACCATTTGCGGCTTTCAGGTGCTGTATGTGCTCTCCGCTTATCTCGGCATTGCCTCCAGTCACCCTGAACTTCTCCTTGCCACTGGACTCCAGCAGTGAAGATTCAGGAGAAATGTGGTTGGGATTGCGCAACCCTTGCCTCACAATTACATATGCAGCTGCCTCTCTATTCTATCCAATTTCAACCCCTAATGATTACTACGTTGTAATCATGATAATCTCCTTACACTCATTAACCCTTATCCTCGAGTGGCCTTCAGGCCTTGATAAGTGGTGACTCCCTCATAAAAAAAGAAGCATTCCAAGATCTTGCGATTACCAGAATAAAACCCCCCAAAATCGGACTATTAAAAAAAATAAGAATCACCAAAGAATTTACCGATATGCAAATCAAAATGGACTCTCGTCAAATTCCTTACCCAAAAGATCACGCATCTTAAAGCGTTCTTCCTTTGTCATCCGAATGCAGCCCGGATTATAGACATCGCGGACCACTTGACAGAAGACCAAATCGAGGATGGCAGTGTATTCCAGCTTTTCCTTGGGGGAAAAAACCTGGAAAGAAAAATCACACTTGTTAACATTTTTTTAGAAGGCATGCAAACAAAAGTTGGAAGTTGAAATTCAAGTCCAATATAAACAAATTGATGTTGAGCCGTTCTCTTAATAATAATCCAAATTCTACTCAATCTTTACCATTAACGATCACTAAACTACCACCTTACATTCACTAACCCTTATCCTCGAGTGGCCTTCAGGCCCTGTATAAGTGGTGACTCCCTTGTAAAAAAAAAACAAAAAAACCCCGACTCCTCCAACCTGATAAAAATTGCTTTCTATTCAATTTTTTTGAATGCTGGTTCAGTTTTACAGTTTATCATAACCAAAAATTGAATAAAAAGGAAAAAAATATTAACGATTATTTTTTCATAAAAAAAGTGAAAGCAAATATATGCATTATGGCGTAATAAGACCTTTGTTAATGTGTCGTCACAGAAGAAATAACACCCCCTCCTCTTCCACCGAGATATAGGAGGCCCGTTAACTGAAAAATACCCTCAGGCAATGTAGGTAAGATCTGTCAAACTGTCACTGTCGATAATATATGACGGCATTTTTGAAAAGAGATTTAAAGCACGTAAAAAAATAAAATAAAGGAACCCAATTCGATTAATAATGAAACTGAACATTATTCAATATAAAATATAAATATTATTTACGTAAAATTATGTAATTTTAAAGCAATATACAATCTAATACTGATAAAACTGAATTATGAATTCAGGGAACAAACAATTAAAGAAACATAAAACACAAACATTTCTTGACCTTCGAGACAAGATCACAGTGTAGTATATGTTCTGATGCTAGACTTCACCTTTTCTGTGCTCGGTCAATGGAGGAGATATCTTTCAAGGCTGAGATTATTTTTGTTCCTATCCAGAGTGCCCCTTATTGGGAAGCTGGATTTTGCCCACAAGATTATATGTTGAAATATTTAAATAATTATTACAGAAATTATATTTAAAGTTTTGGTTTTCTTAATTACATTTTCACCCCAAACAAGGCACATTGCCACTTTGTTGTAGGGGGCTACTATCAGGGACATAAGCATCAGGGGTACTGTGTAGGAAGTTGGGCAGCAAGATGTCGGTTCATGTTGCACTTGAACTTCTGCATGTCAGTACAGTTGGGGAAGCAGGGACCTGGAAGGGAATTCCAAAAGTCTAACTGTTCTGGGGAAGAAACTACTGGAGTAGAAGGCTCTCTTGCATCTAGGGATCTCAACTGTGGAGGGGTGGGATTTAGCTGCTTGTCGGGTGTATTTATGTCGAGGGGGCACAAGTGCTTGCAGTTCGTCAGAGCATTCACCATTAAAGTACTCGTAGAACAGGCAGAGGGATGCAACGTTTCGTCGATGTGACAGAGGCTGAAGTTTACCTGACAGTTCAGGACCTATCAAATTGGCAACTTTCTTTTGAACCTTGTCTAGGAGGGAGAGACTAGTGGCAGATGCACCAGCCCAAAAATGACAACAATACTCCATACATGGGCGAATGGTGGCCTTATAGAGGTATAGGATACTTTCAGACGTTAATAGCTTTCTAGCACGCTAGAGAGAACCCACCTTCTTCACAGTGGTCCTGGCAATGTTCTCAATGTAATTATTCCAACTCATGTTTCTTGTGAACGTTAGGCCGAGGAGTTTAAAAGATGTACTTTCAGATAAAGAATCTTTGGCCATTGCTATTGGTGGTAGGGAAGGTTTCTTGTAATTATTGAAGGAAACAAGTTTAGTTTTCGCAGCATTGAAGGTGACCATCCATTTTTGTCCCCATTCCACTATGGATCGGATGTCTTCTTCTAATGTTTCTGCTATTTCTTTAGATATGTGTTCATTTGTTTTCCTGTTGTATCTTATAGAGCGTGGTGTCGTCAGCATACATACCCATCTCACAAACAATTTTGTCACGGAGGTCATTTATGAATATTAGGAATAATAGAGGTCCAAGAATAGACCCCTGAGGCACTCCTGCATTTATATCACACTGTTTAGATGTACGACCGTCAACGACAACCTGGATTTTTCTCTTCTCTAAGAAGGATCTAATTATGTTATGTATTCTTCCAGTGATGCCGTATGATCTGATTTTCGTAAGACCCTTAATGCCATATCCTGTCAAAGCCTTAGATATATCTTGAGCTACCACTCTACCCTCCTCTGCTTTGTCCAGTGACTGGTATATACGTTCTGAGATTACAGTTAGGATGCCTGCTGTGGAATGGGCTTGCCTAAATCCATATTGTTGGTCAGTCAGAAGTTTAGCATCTGTAAGGTAATGGACTAGAGCATGGTTAATTATTGTTTCAAATATTTTGGTGAAAAGTGGGAGGAGGCTAATGGGGCGATAATTTACTGGGTCAGTTCTTTCGCCAGAATTCTCGAAAACTGGTACCACAGAAGCAGTTTTCCAGCAGGCAGGAAAGCAAGATTCATTAAGGCATTTGTTGTAAAGTTTGGAGAGAACTGGAGCTACTTCGGCGGTGCACTTTTTTTAATAGCACAGCCAGGATGAGATCAGGTCCACATGCTTTTGCAGTGTCAAATATTACGCAAGTATAAACCATGTAGAATATCTGCATGAATATAATTACATGTAATAGTTAATTACTGATGATCATCCCATAAGAAAATCGAAAAAAAAAAAAAAGAAAAAACTAGTAGGGAATTAATTAAAACAAATGTGTAAAAGAATATACAAATTAGCTAGATCTTTTGCAGATGAATGCAATTACACGACCCGTTTATCTAAATTTGTATTTTCTTTTTAAAGAAATAGTTAAAAGGATTTTTAATATGAATATCAATACACACACAAAAAAAAGAAACAAATTTATAGGAGTATATATTTTATAACTTATTACCTAGCTCTACCTACGTATTGAGCACTGTTGAAGTAAATACTTAAAGTTTAAACATAAATTTATACTTTCGTATATTAATTCATGTGATTAAATGAATGTGTATATATATGAATGTGTGTGTGTATGTATATATATATATATATATATATATATATATATATATAATCACATTAAGTATATATATATAATCACATTAAGTATATATATATATATATATATATATATATATAATCACATTAAGTATATATATATATATATATATAATCACATTAAGTATATATATATATATATATATATAATCACATTAAGTATATATATATATATATATATATATATATATATATACACAGACATGTTTTTAAAACCATTAAAAATTCAATGTTAGATGTTTATGATATTTTTTCAATAAATCAAAACAATATAAATCAAATATGTCGGCTAACTACGGCCTTCTTCAGCGAGTTCTAGACACAGTGTTTATTTTGTTTATTCATTTTCGAGCTATAATGAAGAATGCCAAAGATATCTTGTTCCTAATTCCCCACATGGGTTGAATTATACATTTGACTTCAGACAGAAGACTGCATTATCCATTGGCCAGTATGATGCAAAGGAGATCACTTTGATAATTCTAGAACCAACACCTAAAAAATTGCATGTGACCGTAAAAATGTATAAATCTAAATGCAACTACATTCCACCTCCTCCCCTTACCTCTTTTCGTAAACGTAGAGTCCATGGAACATCCTGGTAGGTAAGGAAGAGTTCCCGCTTTATTTGGAAAAGTTTTGTCTTCATTCCTTCAAATTCTGAATAATCAATGAGCTGTTTTGGCTTTGGTGCCAGTTCTTCGACAATATTATTCGAAGTTGAAGCTGAAAAACAAACGCAAAAAAATCAAATATTAAATACGGAAATTGGTTGTTCTTGTTTTATGGTACGATCCTTTTTGCCGAATCTAGCGATTTTTTGAAAAACGTTTTATGCTCCAAGTTCTTTATATCTTCAAATATTTATTCACGGTGTTTGAGTTGGTTGTTTTGCAGAGGGAAATTTGTTGTTTTTGGTTTTGAGTTTTACAAATGGAAAGGAAATAAATAATAACATCAATGTTTGGTGCACTTAAATTCAGCAGACAACCCAATCTGGTAACACTAGGACCCTCGAGAGGTATTACTCTGCTACAAATTCTAGTTTTAATAGATTTTTACAATTATACATGAAAAAAAAGCGGTTGTTGTTGTTGGCATTATATGAATGGATGAAAACCCATGCTTTAATCATAAATTGTAACAATGACAAACATGGACCACCATAACACATGACTAAACATGGACCAGCATAAGACAGGACCAAACATGGACCAGCATAACACATGACCAAACATGGACCAGCATAACACATGACCAAACATGGAACAGCATAAAACATGACACAACATGGACCAGCATAACACATGACCAAAGAAGGACCAGCATAACACATGACCAAAGAAGGACCAGCATAACACATGACCAAAGAAGGACCAGCATAACACATGACCAAACATGGACCAGCATAACACATGACCAAACATGGACCAGCATAACACATGACCAAACATGGACCAGCATAACGCATGACCACACATGGACCAGCATAACGCATGACCAAACATGGACCAGCATAACGCATGACCAAACATGGACCAGCATAACACATGACCAAACACGGACCAGCATAACACATGACCAAACACGGACCAGCATAACACATGACCAAACACGGACCAGCATAACACGGACCAGCATAACACATGACCAAACACGGACCAGCATAACACATGACCAACCATGGACCAGCATAACACATGACCAACCATGGACCAGCATAACACATGACCAAACATGGACCAGCATAACACATGACTAAGCACGGACCAGCATAACACATGACCAAACATGGACCAGCATAACTCATGACCAAACATGGACCAGCATAACACATGACCAAACATGGACCAGCATAACACATGACCAAACATGGACCAGCATAACACATGACCAAACATGGACCAGCATAACTCATGACCAAACATGGACCAGCATAACTCATGACCAAACATGGACCAGCGTGACTCATGACCAAACATGGACCAGCATAACTCATGACCAAACATGGACCAGCATAACACATGACCAAACATGGACCAGCATAACACATGACCAAACATGGACCAGCATAACACATGACCAAGCATGGACCAGCATAACACATGACCAAACATGGACCAGCATAACACATGACCAAACATGGACCAGCATAACGCATGACCACACATGGATCAGCATAACGCATGACCAAACATGGACCAGCATAACGCATGACCAAACATGGACCAGCATAACACATGACCAAACACGGACCAGCATAACACATGACCAAACATGGACCAGCATAACACATGACCAAACATGGACCAGCATAACACATGACCCAACTTTGACCAGCATAACACATGACTAAACATGGACTAGCATAACACACGACCAAACACGGACCAGCATAACACATGAACAAACATGGACCAGCATAACACATGACCAAACATGGACCAGCATAACACATGACCAAACATGGACCAGCATAACATACGACCAAACACGGACCAGCATAACACATGACCCAACTTGGACCAGCATCACATATGACCAAACATGGACCAGCATAGTTGCATCAGCTTTGCCGACACCTGAAGAGGGATGCAAGTCTTCTAAAGAACATAGACATCATTAGCGTAAGAAAATATAAGGTGCCAGGTCCATCTACTGGTCTTAGTTAAATTGAAATCTTACTTACTAACAGGTTGAACAGGTTCAGGTGTTGCTGGTCGAGGTGGCGGTGGTGGTGGTGCTGGTGTCTTCTTAACAATCTCTTTAGTCTTTGCGATCGGTTCTTCTGATGGTTTAATTTCTGGTTCGGGACTTGGAACCAAACTAAACTTCTTTTCCAGTTTTTTCATTGTATCTGCATAACCGTTTTGGTCACTCAATCGGTTGCTTTTTTTCTGGCACAAATAGGAAGAAATAAATTGGATGAAAACGATTCTGTATAGATCAGCAATAATAATTGTTTATAATAATAAATAATAACTAAAAAGCAATTTTAAATGAATTTTAAAAATACAGTTTCAAAAAAATCTAGTATCATGAATTTAAAATTAAGATAGGCACGTTTAAAAAGTGACAACATTAAGTGAATAAATGAAATTAAAACAAAATGGCGACCAAATTTGACCTGATGTCGAGTGATTTCGCTTATTATGCTTTCCTCAAGTTTATTCCCGCAATACTAAATGGATTTTAAATTGAATTCCTCATTTAATAATGTTGTCTCAGTGACCACTAGACAATTGTTAAGTGGCCTCTGAGCCTTAACAAGTAGGAACTCACTTATGCATATATATATATATATATATATATATATATATACACACACAAAATATTAACACTTACTGACCTAATGTCATGTGGTTTCGCTTCTTCATATGTTTTTCTCAATTTTAAATGCATAAGACTAATGAAATTTTTAAAGAAAAGAATCTGTCGGAGTAAAGAGTGAGAGCAGTAGGAGGCAGAGAGAGAGAGAGAACAAGGAAGAGAGAGAGAGAGAGAGAGAGAAAGAGAGAAGGTGTGTGACAGAAAGAAAGAACAAGGAGGATAGAGAGAGAGAGAGAACAAGAGGGACAGAGAGAGAAAGAACAAGGAGCACAGGGAGAGAAAGAACAAGGTGGAGGAGAGAGAGAGAGAAAGAGAGAGAGAGCAAAGGCGAAAGAGAGAAAGCAAGGGTGAGAGAGAGAGTAAGGGGAGAAAAAGAAAGTGAGGAGGAGAGCAATATAGAAGACGAGATAAATAATTCATCGACACAAAAGATCAGAGAGATAATTTATCGACGTAGAAGACAAGGGAAATGATTTAATGACATTTCTTGCAGGTACAAAAGAATCAGCAGCAGCAGAGAAAGCAAGATAGGACGGGACAGAAATAGCGAGAACTTATAGAAAGAGATAGAGAGGGAGAGAAAAGGGAAGAGGAGAGAGAAAAGGGAAGAGGAGAGAGAAAAGGGAAGAGGAGAGAGAGGAAGGGGTGAGAGAGGAAAAGCAGACAGAGACGAAGGAGATTATCCATCAATACAGACAACACAGGGGAGATAATCCATCAACACTGATGACACGGGGTGAGGGGGAGAAAATCCATCATCAGATGACAAGGGGGGGGGGAATAATCCATCAACATAGAAGACAAGGGAGCTAATCTATTTACATTCTGAAAGGTACTAAACAACCAGCAGCAGCAGCAACTAACTGGCCGACGAGCATAAATAGTAAAAACCTTAAAAAAATTAATTAAATTTTGTTTACCGTTTGTAAAATGCCATTCGGTTTCGTTTTGCTGGTGTCATCTTTTGGCTTTGGACGTTGAAAACCCTTCATCATTTCGTTAGCGACGTTCTCCTTGATTTCTAATTTTCCGACCTTGACCTCCTGTCTTTGTTGTTGCTCTGCGACTGGCGGCCAAGTCACTTTTCCTACCCGCACGACCTTTCCTCGAATGGTCCCGGGTCTGGTTGATAATGGAGGTGAGGGTGGCGCTGGTGGTGGAACTTTTGCTTGCCGGAAGGAATCCTGATCTGACGGAGAAGAAAGCGGCGAAGTCTCCGTCGACAGTGAAGGGGAGTCTGTACTGTGCCCGTTCTGCAACGACTGTGACGTGTTTACTGAAAGAATTCCTGCAGGAATTGTCGTTTTGTGATTCGGTGCTGATTGTTGGAGTTTGGTAACACCGTTCACTGGAACCGTGGATATATTTGCTAGAAAATTAAAAATATCTTTAAATACATGTTGTCAATGCACACAAGACAGATTTGGCAATCTTGTAGTATAGTTAACAGGCGACAAATCAGAATAATAATAATAATAATAATAATAATAATAATAATATATATATATATATATATATATATATATATATATATATATATATATGTCAACACGATGGGTGTAGGTTCGATCCATGGCTGGGGAAAGGTGTATGTCTAGCCGCACTGATGAGTTGTGATACAACGAAACAGTACTGTATGTGGATGACTAATATATATATATATATATATATATATATATATATATATATATATATATATATATATATATATATATACACCCACATAATATATATACAAAGTGTATCACAAAAGTGAGTGAACCCCTCACATTGCTGCAGGCATTTAAGTATCTCTCTTCATGGGAAAACACTGGAAAAACGATACTTTGACATAATGAAAAGTAGTCCGTGTGCAGTTTATATAACAAGGTTGATTTATCTTAATGGAATAGATAATACTATCTACAATTATATAAATTCAACTTTGTCTGTACGTGCGCGCGTGTGTGTGTGTGTGTGTGAGAGAGAGAGAGTTCCTTATAGACTCCGAAACGGCTGAACAGATTTTCTTTAAAATTTGCAGAACTTTAGTGTGTAAATCTGGGAGTGATCTTAGTTAAGTTTTGTCTCAGAATAACCCTGATAATTACCGATAACCGATAATCGAAACCGTTATTTTAATTTATGATCGGTAAAGCCATTTCTCCATGTCATCGCTTTGCAACAACGATAGAACAACAGGCTGTGAAAAATTCTACTGTGGCTAAGTTGATAACATTTTTTTTTGTTTTGTTTTTGTATGACGTGGTCTGTAGGTTCAAACTCCGCACATACATTTAATTTTTTTTCATTAACTGCAAAGAATTTTATAAGACTTGAAAATTTAGGTTTTTTTTTTTTTTTTTTTTTTGCATGACATGGTCTAAAGGTTCAAACCCCGCACGTTAATTTCTTAATATCTTTTTTTTTTTTCGTTAACTGGAAAGAAGTTTATATAAAATAATTTTATAAAAAGAAACAGTAGGTTCTCAAAAGTGCAATGTAGAATAACATATTTTGGACTGAGTTACGGGCGATGTCATGGATTTCGATGACAATAAATATGTAGGAGTGTGAAATATTTGTTGATCATCATTCAACCCCGGGCAATGTCATGTCATCCTGCTAGTCTTATACATAGATATTTGAATATTCCGTTAAGGTTCTCTTTTACATCTCAAACTTTAAGTTAATAAATATGTTGAGAACATAATTCAAGTGTTGCTTTATCCTGAATTTGCAGATACCCGCCACCCTCTCCCCTTAAATTTTTTTATTTTTATATTTTATTATTTATTTACTTATTTATTTTTTTCCATTTAGTGTCTTTTAACAACTCTTGCTGACATTTTCTTAAGTAATAACCTGTACATTTCACTTGACCTATTTTTTTGCCCTATATTTTTTTCGCGCCTTTTAACATCCTTTCTGTCTGGGTCATTTTGACATTTGCTTTTCTATCTTATATTTAATTCTATCACCATGTAATTTTTTTCCTCTTCTTCCCTGATCTTTCTTATTATGTCTCGGCAGTCGTGTGAAAAGCATATCTTATTTTTCTTTTATTAATATTATTGGAATTTTTCCCCTTTTCTTTTCTTTGTACATATTTGTGAATTATTCCATGGATTTCGGCTTTTTGGATTATTTTGGACCATCTTCGAATTACGTGATTTCCTTGGATTTTACTTGTGCAAATGGAAACCCAATTAACTTTATTGGAGTTATATTTTTGGATTTTACCGTCATTGGATTATTTACCTTTCACCAGACTATCCATTCATGTGTAATCACCTTTTTTCTTCACCACATTTCCTCTGCTTCACTTTCTGTTATCAAGTAAGGTCTTTGAGTTACTTGTTATTTCATCAAATACTTTTGCATGCAAAATCCGATCCCGCATTTTACTAATTCCTACCCTCTGATGAGAAGGAAAGTATTTATTCGAAATTCCGTGGATTAAGGACTATCCACTTATCAAGTGTTTCCTTCTCAGATTAAATATGTTTTTAACTCTTTTTCAAAGTGTTTTTTAACATGTTTTATTAACTGTTTGGTCTTATTATAAGTTCTATTTCCTATTCGGTTTTATCGAGCTTTTACATCTGGCTGAGATTACTTTATAAATATTAATTCTTTAATATTTATAATATATTTTAGTTTTACCATCTTGGATCATTTTGGTAAATTTAATTGTAATTTTTATTTTATATATATATATATATATATAGCATCATTCAGAGAAGATATATATCTTAAGTAATAGCACGAAGGTGGGTATTCCAGCAAACTAGATGAATTCTTGTTCTGGAATCCAGTAAGACCAAGACACCACAAGAAAGATATATTATAACATATTTAAATGGTTCATTGGGGGAAAGGGAGAATTATGTTCTTAGCTTCTTTATTGATTGAGTTTTGGAGATGGAAAACCGAACATTAATGAGTAGAATATCTACAGGTCTCATATAAAGATCACGTGTTAGCCCCAGGAAAGGGTTCCCTTGATTTTTGAGAACTTCGACTGGATAAAAAAAAAAAGAAAAAAAAAAAGAAGATATATTCCTCGTTTTCTTCCTTTGCTAAAACTTAATATTTATATTTCAAGACCATGATAAATGGAATTGGATTGGCCACACCTTGCGGAAGCCTGCATCCAATATTACCAGGCAGGCCCTTGGTCTCCTGAGGCAGATATGGACAAGAAGCATTGAGGCTGAGACCAGGGCTGCCGGAATGACATGGGCCAAACTGAAGAGGATCAGCCAGAACCGGGTTCATTGAAGGGGCATTGTTGCGGCCCTATCTTTTCCAAGGCATCAAGAGGCCTAATAATAATTAAAAAAAAAAATGTATCTCATATAGAGATCACGTGTTAGCCCCCAGGAAAGGGTCCCTTGATTTCTGAGAACTTCGACTGAAGTAAAATAAAACAAAAAATATATATTCCCCGTTTTCTTTCTTTGCTTAACATTTATATTTCGGAATGAGACCTCTTGGTTTCTGAGAACTTTGGCTGAAGACAATTTTTGTTATAGAATGTGGTAATAGAATCCGGTAAGACCAAGAAACCACAAGAACATATAACATATTTAAATGGTTAATTGGGGAGAGGGAGAATTATGTTCTGAACTTCTTTAATAACTTGGTGTTTGAGATGGAAAGGAACACTTTAATGGAATATTTGAATATCTATGTATCTCATATGTGTTAGCTCCAGGAAAGGATCCCTTGATTTCTGAGAATTTTGATTGAAGTAAAATGAAAACAACAACAAAAAATCATATATAAATGTATGTATATATATATATATATATATATATATGGAAATATATTTTATTTCCTTATAATAATATATAGCAATCCTTATTTAAGAAGCTCAATGTAATTACAGAGCAATATAGTGAATGAATGACAAAAGACTATATTCTAAAGTTCATGATGTTGACCATCTTATAATTTATTCCTTTAATTCAGTTGTAGAATGTGGTGTTAACAGAATCCGGTAATACCAAGAGATCACAAGGAATGTATACCATAACATATTTAATTAATTCGAGAGAGAATAATGTTTTTAACTTCTTTACTAATAACTTGATTTTTGAGATGGAAAAGAGAACTTTGATGTAATATTCGATTACGTATGTACCTCATATCGATATATATCAAATCAGGAAAAAAACTTTGACTGAAATAAAATGAAACGAAGTATGACTAGTGAGTTTTTTTTTTGTAAGTATTTGCATTTACATGGTGGTACATTATTATATTATAAACCCTTATTAAAATGGTGGTACAATATTTTATTATAAACCCTTATTAAAATGGTGGTACAATATTGTATTATAAACCCTTATTAAAATGGTGGTACAATATTATATTATAAACCCTTATTAAAATGGTGGTACAATATTGTATTATAAACCCTTATTAAAATGGTGGTACAATATTATATTATAAACCCTTATTAAAATGGTGGTACAATATTATATTATAAACCCTTATTAAAATGGTGGTACAATATTGTATTATAAACCCTTATTAAAATGGTGGTACAATATTATATTATAAACCCTTATTAAAATTGTGGTACAATATTGTATTATAAACCGTTATTAAAATGGTGGTACAATATTATATTATAGACCCTTATTAAAATGGTGGTACAATATTATATTATAGACCCTTATTAAAATGGTGGTACAATATTACATTATAAACCCTTATTAAAATGGTGGTACAATATTATATTATAAACCCTTATTAAAATTGTGGTACAATATTGTATTATAAACCTTTATTAAAATGGTGGTACAATATTATATTACAGAACCTTATTAAAATTGTGGTACAATATTATATTACAGAACCTTATTAAAATTGTGGTACAATATTGTATTATAAACCCTTATTAAAATGGTGGTACAATATTGTATTATAAACCCTTATTAAAATGGTGGTACAATATTATATTATAAACCCTTATTAAAATGGTGGTACAATATTGTATTATAAACCCTTATTAAAATGGTGGTACAATATTGTATTATAAACCCTTATTAAAATGGTGGTACAATATTGTATTATAAACCCTTATTAAAATGGTGGTACAATATTGTATTATAAACCCTTATTCAAAAAATTGCCAAAACGAAATATCTATAAAAAAAAAAAAAAGATTAGTGTATTCATGTTTTTGCGGACTGTTATCTTCATCTTTATTGTTGTTGTTTCACCACGTTTTGACCAACTCATCCTCTGGCCTTCTTCAGGTGGTTAACTGCGACAGGATAGGAATGCCGAGTCTTGTAACTATATCCCCAGTTGTTGTCTCACCAAGTTTTGGCTAATTAATCCTCTGGCTTGCTTTATGTAGGATTGAAACCGCTATCTTCAGATAATGATCACTTGCAACCGTAGAGACTCAACATCTCTATCCACTGCACCACGAGCCCCAGACGGCGATCAAGGTTGGATTTTATAGTCTTATAAATCCAATTTTGTGTTCTTATCTGGTCTTCCAAAAAAATAAATAAAAAATAAAATAATATATAATATTATTCAGTATGGACCTGACAATAGAAGGCCATATAAGAACTCCCTTGACTTAAATTAGAAATAGAATTTATCAAATTATCAAGTTTTTTTGTATGTTGTAATGTGAAAAAGTTGTGACCAATTTAGTATGACAAACAAAGGATATAACCCTCGACTTCAATTGACTTTAATTAGGGGTCCACCATTTTTAGTTAGAACGTAGTTGTTTTAGTAGTGCATCTTCTACTGGATCATTTTTCATAATTTTTCGAATTTCTACTAATTTCGACATGACAAGTAAGTACGTAATAATGTTTTCGCCTGAAATGCGTTGGTTTAAAGGATCACCAATGTCGATAAGCACCAAAACAATTCTCAAATAACCACGTTCATTTAACTTCATAAACACACCATATACATATTATTAGGATTCTTCGGACTACTGTTCTTATCTTGAGTGTCATTTTTACGTTTTGGTTGATGTAACCTTCGACCTTCTTCAGGCGTATCTTATCAAACTCGGAAAGTAAATAAAGTTGGAAAATTCGGTCCAGATTCCCACGCTCGACAGAAACATTTTCCGAGTTCGACAAGATACACCTGGAGTAGGTCGGAGATTACATCCACTAAAACGTTGTGAAAATGACACTCAAGATGAGAACAGTAGTCCGAAGAATCCTAATAATATGAATAACCAATACTCATCTAAAAAATTCAGAAACTATAAACACACCATATGTTTTGAATTCTAACGTCTATGTTCCGTTTGTAAAAAAAAAACAAAAACTTTACACATCACACTATGCATGAAGCAAGACTTACAGTTTCCATTGACAACAACCGATGAAGATGTTGCGCTCATTGATGGCTTTGCAGGTACGACCGGCGGGGCTGGTTTTGGGAGAACAGGTGGGGGCACTGGTTTTAATTTGAAAGCTGGCGTCGGAGGAGGCTGGTTAGCCTGCGGAGTAACCACTGTTTGCTGCTGGTTAAACTGCATCTTGTTTTGGATCTGTTGTCCCGTTGATATGGGTAGTGGCGTGTTCACAGCGGTGGCATCTGGCTGCACGAGTACTAAGTATGGTTGGGTAACTTGCGTCAATTGTTGCTGCTGGAGTGCAGCCTGCAACATAACTTGCTGCTGCTGTTGCTGCTGCTGCTGCTGCAGGGCAGCCTGAATAAGAGTCTGTTGTTGTTGCTGTTGCGCCTAAAAAAGAAATTGATAACATTTATTTGCTTGTTATCCAGAATTTAACTTAATTAAAAAAAAGATACAGAAAAATCTATATGTTGTACGTACTTGTCATGGAATGATAATGTCATATTCCAAAAATCACATAAATTGATCGAGTACTTTTGTTTCTATATAGAAAATTATATTTTTTAACGATTTTTAACAGTTAATAGTAAATCGTAGCCATTACAAGGTTAATTTTGATCTCTATCTCTGTTTAGGTTTTTCGAAATGAGTTGTCTCCATTTATTTATTATATATCTCGGACCAATACACACCATCCTTGCTTTATCATATAATTTGATTTTTTTGGTACAAAAAAAAAAAAAAAAAAAAAAACAGGAACAACTTGAAAAATGTATGTGATTTTTGGAATACGGCCTTTTCGTTCCATGATGGGTATCTACACAATAAAGAATTTAAAAATTTTTTTGTTTTTCAAATAGGTTGAATTTTAGATAAGAACCATTTTTTTCTCTACAACTTTCAAAAGTATTTTGTATAATGTCCAATCTATTTTATTGGAAAATGCATCTAAAGTTTAAAAATACTATTAAAAACATTATGTTAATGGGTGTTATATAATCGCTCTGACTAGTTGTTCAAAATACCTTTGTCAAGTTTATATAATGTTTACATGATGGCACAAAATATATACACACACTGACAGCGAAGTAAAAGTCACAACACAATTGATCTACAAAAATATATATTGTTTTTATTTTACTTTGACGATCAGCTTTTTGGTGACAAGTTGTTATTTTGTTTTTGACTTTTATTGAAAGGTACAGGAAGGGGTTAGACGGTTGTCAGGCGGTGAATAATGCTACCGCATGCTGCAGCTTCTCTCTCTCTAATCGACTTTTTCTCTGTGACGATTTTATATATAAAAATATTCTTTCCTAGTGGAATGTTTAATATTTCCTTTGTCTATTGTCTTAACCTTTGACCGATATCTGCTCACATATTTCTGAGTCAAATTTATGCATTCCGTCAGACAATAGTGAAAATACCAATTCTTAACATTTGCGTGTGTGCAACCCATTGAATGTCCCCCACCCCCCACGGGGCTACCTGCCAATATCTAACAATATATTACTCCCTTCTTCTTCTAAAATAGCCTCATTTGATTGGCCAAGATACTTCACATATCGATTAAACAATTAGGAACTGAATTTAGTAGGAAACATGTGATACTCTCACACCTGTGGAACTCTCTTCCGTTTACCTGTTTTCCAGTGTTCAAAGATGTTTCCAGATGCTTCAAATCCAATGTAAACAAGTTCTTGATGAGCCGTTCCCTTTAAGTGATCCAATTTTACCAAATTTTCACTTCTAACGAATACTATGATATTGCCCTTTTGACCAATGTACACTCTTTTAACCCTTATCCTCGAGTGGCCTCTGGGCCTTGATAAATGGTGATTCCCTTGTAAAAAAAAAAACACAAATAAAAAAATATGTGAAAACCTCAAGGAGGACCTTCATATTATCCCCACTGAATTGAGTTACCAATTATTTGGTCAAGTATTCAATTTCTTTTTTGGTCTCTCCTCTTGGTGAACAAATCTTTTTACCCAATAAAACCTTTAAAACCACCAGCAAATCTTATATTATTTCATTATTGGAATTCTTTTGAGATGAGTAATTTGTATAATTTATTTATTTAATTGCAGATTATTATTCTCATCTTTTAGTTGTTGTTTCACGACGTTTCGGCCAACTATACCTCTGGCCTTCGTCAGGTGGTTAACCGTGACGGGATAGGAATGCTGAATCTCTAAATTGTATCTTCAGTAATTACTGCCTTCCATGGTTGTTGTCATCTTACCAGGTTTTGACCAACTAATCCTCTGGCGTACTTTGGGTAGGATTGAAACCACTATCTCCAGATAATGTTCATCTAGAACTGTAGAAATTCAACGTCTCTATCCACTGCGCCACAGGCCTTGGAGAAATAGTTGGCCGAAATTTTAACTTATCTATAATATAAAACTCACCTGTCTGTTTAAATGTATGTATGTATGTATGTATCTCTGCCTAAAACTTTCAACAGAAGCGACAGATTTTCACGAGATTGGTATCGTTTTGAAGCTCCACCCTTCGGACGACAAATATTGAAAACTTAACTAAAAACATCACTCCATTCACCCTCAACTGGTCACTTTTCTACAGCAAGGGGGTCGCTTTTTTCGCCAATATTTTCGTCATCTTTACCAGGTTTTGACCAACTAATCCTCTGGCGTACTTTGGGTAGGATTGGAACCACTATCTTCAGACAATGTTCATCTAGAACTGTAGAAATTCAACGTCTCTATCCAATGCGCCACAGGCGTTGAAAAAATAGTTGTCCGAAACGTCGTGAAACAACAACTAGAAAGATGAGGATAATAGTCCGCAAATAAATAAATAAAATCTTACGTCTTAATGCATGAATTTTATTTGACTTGAGCTAAACAGACGATCACAACAACTAAGACGATATTTCAATTTGTTATATATTAGAACTGCTTCCCTGACTGTACTGACATGTAGAATTTCAAGTGTAATGCAAACAGACATCTTACAGCTCAACTCCCTACATAGTATCCCTGCAATTTATGTCCCAGATAGTAGCCCTCTACCTCAAAGTAGCACTGTTCCTTGTTTAGGGTGAAAATGCAATATTAAATATAAAAAAAAAATCTACGCTGAAAATTTTGGTCTCTCCCATCCATGAGCGAATCTCTTTCCCCAATAAAACCTTTAAAACTGCCAAGAAGTCTCCATGCATGAATTTTATTTGACTTAAACTAAACAGACGATCACGGCCACTAGACGAGACAAGAAAGTTTGATTTAATTGAATTACTATCTGGATCACTCACCAGTGATAACGCATCAGTGCACAAGTATACATTTGTTGCAAAACGCATGTGCTTTGATGTTACCTTGTTTATTGTTGTCTTGAATCACATTTTTTTTAGATGAGGATTGATTATTCATATTTCTTTCTTTGCACTACTGTTCTCATCTTTAGTATTATTTACACAACATTTCATTTCGGTCGATGTAACCTACAACCTTCTTCAGCTGTACTTTGTTGGACTCGGGAATCTCAAATACCCTTGTGATGTTCGGTTGTATAAGGGTGTTAACTTTGGTGAAAATCAGACTGTTCCTTCTTTAATCGGATTTTTTTGATTATCGATTTTCTATACTTTCAGCGGCATTCTGATACAAAACCTATCTAAGAACACTTCCAGACATATAAAGTACAGTAAGGGAACAAACTCACAGACATACACTAAGACAAAGTGCATTTGATATATAAGTAGAGACATGAAAAAATATGCTTATGTGTACGCATTATTTTTTGATAGACCAATCTTTTCAAGGTAAACGCTCAATGATTGCTGATATATAATAACAGAGCATATATAGACTATGTAAACCTAAATTTCAGTGACCAAGATTTTAATGTTTTTTCCAATTCAAAACATTGACACATTTTTTTGGATGGACTGTTTTATTTATAGACCAACAATCACAATTATGTACTCTTTAAAAAATCCAATGTTCTATTCAGTTTAGAATTTTCTGATGTGATATATAAAGCTTTTATAGGAGGAGGGAATTTTTTTCTCTGACTATCATATTTAAGGTGAGTTTTTGAGTTTTTGATTTGCTGTTCTTCTCATCTTTCTTAATCATCTTTATTTATTTTTGTTTTGAGTTTGGGATTCTGTGTCTGTTATTTTTATAAATATTTGATCGTCTTTGAAACCAGAGACAAATAAGCCAAAGACAATATTTTTTGGAAAAACGCTAGAGGAAAAGAATACAGGTACTATCTCAATAACCAAAGGAAAGAATCAGTCCATAATCCATTGTTTTTTTTTTTTTTTTTTTTACGAGAGTTTGGGATTAGTAGACAAGATGAGCATTATTTGAAATTAGTAGACATTAGTAAGGCCTCCTTTTTTTTTTTTTTTTTTTTTAACTCATTAGTAATTTTACATGCAAAAATTGGACAGAAGATTACCAATCCTTGTCAGTGGTACGAGGGTCTTTCCAAAAGTAAAGTTTCCTATTTTTCAACTCAAAAAATTAAAATGTTGAAGCCCGATTGTCACAGCTGGTGAATTTAAAAAATGCAATCTAAACGTGAGGAAACTTTAGAAGAACAATATGCAATAAAATTCTGTTTTAAACTTGGAAAAATGCCCCAGAAACGTATGGAATGCTTCAGATTGCTTTTGAACCATCTTTAATGAATCGAGAATCAGTTTTGGAGTGGCATAAGAGATTAAAGGAAGGCAGGGTGTCTGTGAGGGATGATGAGATGTATGGAAGGAGTAAGGAAGTCAGATCATCAGAGTTGATTGGCCAAATAAAGAATTTCATGGATAAGGACCCATCGTGTGTCTACATAAATAATAAGTGCACATTTTGATGTCAGTGTGGGAACTATGCACATAATTATTCACAAGGAAATGAAGATGCGGAAGTCCATAACTCTATTCTTGTCACAAGATGGCCATCAAAACAATTTCTCATGTTCCCTATAGTCAAGACCTTGCTCCCTGTAACTTTTGGTTATTCCCTGAGCTCCAGGAAAATCTTAGAAGCTGTCATTAGGAGATAATTGAGGAGATGAAAGAGGCTGTAACAAGAATTCCCATGGAGTTTTCCAGAAGTTTTTGGAATGGTACAACAAGTGCATTGCAGCTGGAGGAGATTACTTCTAAGGAGACTAGAATTTCATGTGTGTATTATCAATACAAGTGCCCATACGGAAAAAGTCTGGAAACTTATTGAAGGCACCTTGTATATATATATATATATATATATATTTGAACTGGACACATCTTAGCTCTTTCTGTCCACCCTCCACCACCATCGTTGTAGACGATTGCTGACTTTTTAACCCCGTTTTGGCTTTGATACACGTGCAGGTTATCATCCAGAACTTTACAAACTTTTTTTGACACGCACAATTATCGATTTCCCTTCTTTTTTTTCTTCTTCTCCCCCTCTCTTGCCTTGTCTTATCTTCATAATTTTATAAATTTTCAATTTATATTTTTATATTTCTTACCCCCCCTCTTTTTTTCTCCCCCTTTTCCCTTCTCTTGGTTTTTAATATGTAATCACACAAAATAAAAAACAAAAAAAACATATCTTTCCTTTTTATTTTAACTTGAAACATCTGACGATGTGAACAAATAATTCTTATCCTATCTATTGAAAAAATTCGTTATGAATTAAGTTAACACACTTGAAGTTGTAAAAAGAAAAAACATTTGGCTCTACTAACGTATTGAGCACTCTTTATCCTTGTTTTTTTATCACATATACCTGTTAATATATATATATATATATATTTGTGGAAATATACTTTACTTCCTTATGATATATACCAATCCTTATTTAAGAAGCTCAACATAATTACAGAGCAATATAGTGAATGACTGACAAAAGTCTATATTCCAAAGTTTATGATATTGATCATCTTACAATTTATTCCTTTAATACAGTTATAATATGTTTACATTACGCCATTTTGAATTTAGAAAAATGGCGTAATAGAAACATATTATAAGGCATTTACAGCTTTTCTTCCATTTTTCGGATTTTAATCATGTCAAAACGCACTTTATTTCCTTTTGATGGATTGATTGTTGCTATTTCTTCTGATGAGTTAAGGGCAAAATAGATTCACTAATTAATATAATAATTAAGTGATTGATTTTGCGCTATGAAACATACTGTCAAGAATTGTAAATGTCAACTGAATTAAAGGAATAAATTATAAGATGGTCAACATCATGAAGTTTGGAATATAGACTTTTGTCATTCATTCACTATATATATATATATATATATATATATTGATATTTCATATCCATATGTAATCACAAAAAAAACATATCTTTCCTTTTTATTTAAACTTGAATCATCTGACGATATGGACAAACAATTCTTATCATGTCTATTGAAAAAATTCGTAATGAATTAAGTTAACACACTTGAGATTGTAAAAATAAAAAAAACATATTTGGCTCTACTAACGTACTGAGCACTCTTTATCCTTGTTTTTTTTTTTACCGCATATACCTCTTATATATATATATATATATATATCAAGTCATCCCATAAGTTCTGTCCGAATTTATGAATAAAGAAAAGTGACCAAATGTTATATTTTATTAAATATTTAATCACTATGCTTTCCTTGATTATCTATGACTTCCTCCCATATATTAACAAGCTTATTAATTCCATCACTGTAAAATCCTTTTGGCTTTGATTCGAAGAACTCACAAATGTCAGTTTCAACATCTTTCTGCGTTACAAAAGCTGTTCCTTCCAAATGATTTTGTAAGCTACAAAACAAATGGTAGTTTGAAGGAGCAAGGCCAGAAGAATAGCGTGGATGAAGAATTTTTTTCCCAATGGAGTTCTTCGATCTTTTGCGAAGTGAGTCTTGTTGCGTGTGGTCGTGCATCGTCCTGATGAAACATCACCCTTTTTCGATTCACAAGAGCAGATCTGATGGTAGTCTGAAGGAGCAAGGTCAGGAGAATAGGATGGATGAGGAATTTTCTCCCAATCAAGTTCGATCTTTTGTGAGAGGATTCTTGCTGTGTGGGCTTGTGCATCGTCCTGATGAAACATCATCCTTTTTCGATTCACCAGAGCAGATCTTTTTTTCTCTCAAAACTTGGTTCAAACGCTTTAATTACTGACAGTAGATTTGAGCCTTAATTGTTGCATTAGATGGTAATAATTCAAAGTGAAATATTTCTAACTGTTTCGGCTGCAGGATAGCCTTTCTTATACAGCATTATATGCCTCAAATGATTCTGAGGCATTTCCATGTTAGTAGAGTTGTAATCAAGCAAATTTAAATTTTATTGTTCTGTAAAAAAATGTAATCAGTTAAAATGCATCTAAACATGCAAATGTAAAAAAATAAAAAAAAATTACAATATTTTTTAAGTCTAATTCAATTTAAAAACAATAGTAAAAATTCGGACAGAACTTATGGGATGACTTGATATATATATATATATATATATATACACACACACACACGGGCCCGACAATATTTTTCGGACACTTTGAAAAAAGTAATTCAAGGTGATTACTAGTGCCAAAAACTTTTGAGATTGTAAGTACGTAGTTGAGGAGTGAAAATCCACTGCTAGTGTAATCAGTTTTTTAGTTTGGCTTTGATAATTTTGTTTTTTGTGATTTTTACAAAAACTTGCACGACACTATTTTTCAGATATGACAAAAAATCCTATTTTATTAAGAGCTATGTTCATGCATATGTTGCTGTATGCAAATTTTCTGCTTGTGAACTTACCTGTCATCATTAGAATCAATTATCTGTTCTATTCTACTGGCAAAACAATTAAGTTTAATGAGGTAAAATACATTCAAAAGAAGTCGTTTGTTTGGCACAGAAGACGCGGGAAGATAGCCTCAGCATCAGAAAGATCGCCATGGATTTGAAGCTGTCAAAATCAACAGTCGAATACATGCTGAAGACAAACTCTGAGTGGAAAAAGAAGAGAGGACGGAAAAAATCAATTGGCAAGAGGACTGAAAGGAGAATGAAGAGGACTGTGACACGGCTTTTGACATCTGGAGAAAAAGTTACAGCAAGAAAGTGAAGGAGAAATGTGAATTAGATGTAAACGTCTCAACAGTACAAAGAACGCTGCATAGGATTGGTTTGAAGTATGCAAAGGATAAGAAAAAAAATTACACTAACAATGAAACGCAAACGAGCAAGACTGGAGAGTGCTAAAAGGTGGTTAACAAAGCATGTTGACTTTAAGAAGGCTATATTTACTGATGAGAAGCGTTTCAAGTTTGATGGGCCCGATGGATGGTGTACTTGGTCGAGAAGGGGCGAGCCTGTTGTACTGAACAAACAACAGATGGGTGGAGGAGGAGTTATGGTTTGGGGTATGATCTTTGCTAATGGAAATATATGGTTCGAGTGGCTGAAAAGATGACAGAACAGCGAAAGCTACAAACAGTTGCTGGACGAGAAAGCCCTACCAAGGATAAGAAGAGAGATGGGGAATGATTTTGTTCTACAGTAAGACGATTGCAGCATCCATGTGTCAAAACTCCTGAAAGAATATATGGCTAAAGTGAATGACTAATTTGGAATGGCCTGCTAAAAGCCCAGATCTAAATTTAATGGAAAATGCTGGTGCAACTTATCTCTGATGGACCTGAAATAACGAAAGAGGCTCAACTATGGGAACGAATACTAGATGTCAAAAAAACAACTAATAGAAACACGTAGAGATATTATTGTGCATATGTTTGATCATTATGAAGAGAGATTAATAAAAGTTATTGAGAAGAAAGGTGATATTACAGACTATTAACAGTTTTTCAATGATGTCCGATGTCCGAACAATAATGGCGCGTGATGATGAAAATTAAATACTTTTCCTTACCTAATCGATTTTCTTCCATTTTTATTACAGGTATTGTCTTTATATGTTTATGTTATTCTATTTATGGAATTTCGCCACTCTATGGTACCTAGAAAGTCGAATACTAAAGTGTCCGAAAAATATTGTCAGGCCCTTGTATATATATATATATATATATATATATAAATTAATGAATTACACTATTTGAGTCTTTGAACTCTATCCAGATCTAGATGATTGAGATTAGTAAATTAGGTTAGCCTTTTAACACGAGAAAATTGGATTACCATCTTTTTATTTTAGTTACCACGTGTTAAAATTAATAAATTAGATGGCTTAAGATTAGTAGACTAGACTACCAGTAACTTACCAGCCAAGGTTTATTTTCGACATGCAGAAAGTAGCTTCATAATATCACCTGGCATGCTTATAGATAAATAATTACTAACCGAGTTTTCGCTGCTACAAAGAATTTCCGTTCGAATAACAGAAGGGGTAGTCTTTCGGCTAGTTGTCACCGTCGTGACTGTGTTGCTGCCAGTACCCGATGGTACCGAAACGCTTACCAAACGCTCAGTCCTTACCATCTGATTCAAATAAGCCTGCGTCAGTGCCTGTTGCTGCTGCTGCTGTTGTTGAACTAAGGCTGCGGTGTACTGTGCCGGAGCGATACCATTGAAAGCTGTAGAGAGAGAGAGAGAGAGACAGATAGTGTGTGTGTATGAGAAAGAGAGAAGGAACAAGCATACAAATAAGGACAAATGTTTGTATTATTTGGTTGTTGCTGAATGCAATCACAAATCGGAATCCAAGGGACGTAACTCTGCTTTCCAAAATGCAATTTAGCTCAAGGCAGATAGCAAAGAGCAAAATGTTACTTCCCTTTCTAAATAGAAAATAGGCGATGCAGAAAAATAGATGACACGAAGTCCATAGTGTCAGATAAAAAATTATTTTATCTTTCTAAAAGAAAAACGCACAAAATAAAACAAATATTTTGGCAAATCTTTACTTGCTTTTCACCTTAACAATCACTTTTAAAATTACGATTTATATAGATTTTCAGGTATGCTGAAAACAAATATCGCATTTAAATTTGCCACAAGCAAGTAATTTTCCAAGTATTAAGCAATATAATTCCTTATGTCATAACTAGTGGCCATTTTTGTACATGCAAGTGTCAAAAAGTATGCGCGCCATTGCGTGTACAAGAATGGCCACTACTTGTAACAAGAGGAATTACATTGCTTATTATTCGGAAAACTACTTGTCTGCGGCAAATTTAAATACGATATTCGTTTTCAGCATACCCGAAAAGCTTTTAAAGTTGTTATTTTAAAAGGTGATTGCTAAGGTGGAAAATAAGTAAAGATTTACCAATATTTCATAAAATAATATTTTTTTCATAGTACTAAAAACAAAATCCAAACAATGAAACAATAACTTTTTATTATTTTATGCAAAAAATAATTAAGTTTTATGAAAACTTTTTTTATCTTCGAGTCGCCTATTCTTCTGTGTCACCAAAAAATGTCTCAATATTATCTAGATGAAATCTGTTATATCTGACAATCTCTAATACACGTCCTCGGTCAGTGGAGTAGAAATCCTTCTAGACCAAGGCAACGTTAATCTGGATATTTCCCCCACATCAAAAACTGACCTTGTGTCTAACTTTGCACTCATTCAAATTAAATATGAAAGGTCAGTGCGTCATCTTTTCAATAACAACAATGTTCGTTATATACAAAAGGTCAGTGCGTCATCTTTTCAATAACAACAATGTTCGTCATATACAAAAGATTCGTACTTTTTTTTAGATGAGGATTGATTAATCAGATGCTTCAGATTACTGTCCTCATCTTGAGTGTTAGTTTCACAGCATTTTTTTTTTTTTTACATAGGCGTCACCACATTATCAAGGCCCAGAGGTCACTCAAGGATAAGGGTTAAAGAGTGTACAGTAGAAATTGGTCAATATAGTAATCATTAGTAATGAAAATTTGGTAAATTTGATAACTTATATGGAACGGCTCATCAAGAACTTATTTACTTTAGACTTGAACACAACCATATTGTAGTCAGCCGGAAAGCAGGAAAACGGAAGACAATTCCACAGGCGTGCAGTTCTAAGAAAGAAGCTTTGTTCATGGAATCTACGATTAGGTTTAGGCACAGATAAAGAGTGGGGGAAATTATTGATAGTGTTTACAGCTAGACGAGTGTTTCTTGTGAAAATTTGGCGAGGGGGGACCATAGATTGAAGCTTAGTTGAACACTTTCCATGAAAATAACGATACATCAGAGACAAACTCGCAACATCTCTTCTGTGAGATAGAGGTTGCAAGGAGGAGAAAAGGACATCTCCTACGAGGCTACGAAGTCTATTTTGAACTCTATCAAGGCAGGACAAGTCCTTTCTAGCAGCTCCTGCCCAGATGTGGCAACAGTATTCCATCCTTGGACGTACCTGGCTCTTATATAGATAGAGAATAGCATCAGCAGTGAGATATCTACCGGATCGATAGAAAGATCCCACCATTTTTCCAGCGGCCTTGGCAACAGATTTGATTGGTTGATGTAACCTTCGACTTTCTCCAGGTGTATCTTGTCCAACTCTAGAATCTGCACGGAATTTCAAACACAACTCTTTATTTAATCCAGGGGGTAGTATGTTCTCGTTTCATCAATTATGACCGGGTAGAAGTCTTAAGTAACTCGCAGTTGTACTTTGAGTGTCACTTACACTGAGGATTGAACCTTCAACCTCCAGAAGAGTATAAGTTTTACAACTTTACGCAAAGATCCGTGGTATAGTGGATAAAGTATTTGGTGAAATTAAGCTGTGAAACTTACACATTTATAAATTACTTTACTTTTAGTGTCCCTAAATTATTTTTGCATAAACAATATTGCTTTTAGTGTCTCAAATTATTTTTACATAAGGAGTATTACTTTTAAAATCCCAAATTATTTTTACATAAGGAGTATTACTTTTAAAATCCCAAATTATTTTTACATAAGGAGTATTACTTTTAAAATCCCAAATTATCTTTCCAACCCCTCAATCTATTCGAACATATTTTAACTTCCTAAAATCCTATTTCTATAACGTCAGTGTATTCAGGTCAGACATTACACTTTTTTGCATCTCATACATTTTTCCCAAAACGTTCGGTTAGAAATTATTGTTTTTATCTTCCCAAAATTATAATTGCTAAAGCAGTATTGTTTCTTAACGTTACAAATAATTTTTGAAAAAGCAGAATTGCTTTTAGCGCTCTTAATTTCCTTTTTGGAAAGGTTAGCCAATTCTTATAAGTCTTGTATAGTATTGGTTCTAGTATCAAAGTCACCACTTATCAAGGCCCTGAGGTCACTTGAGGATAAGGGTTAATGAGTGTACAGTAGTTAATGGAACAATATAGTAATCGTTAGTAGTGGAAATTTGGTAAATTGGATTACTTAAGAGAACGGCTCATCAAGAATTTGCTTAGGTTGGACTTGAAGACAACCATATTTTAGTCAGCTGGAAAGCAGAAAAACGGAAGAGAGTTTCACAGGTGGGCAGTTCTAACAAAGAAGCTTTGTTCATGAAATCTACATTTAGGTTTAGGCACAGATAAAGAGTGGGGGAAATTGATATTTGTTTCAGATAGACGAGTGTTTTTCGTGAAAGTTTAGCAAGAGAATACCATAGATTGGAGCTCAGATGACCATTTTCCATGAAAATAACGATAGAGCAAAGGCTCGCAAAATCTCTTCTGTGGCAAAAGAGGTTGCAGGAAAGAGAAAAAAAGCATCCTCTACAATGCTATGAAGTCTATTTTGAACTCTGTCAAGGCAGGATAAACTGTTTCTAGCAGTTCCAGCCCAGATGTAGCAACAGTACTCCATCCTATGACGTACTTGGCTCTTATACAGGTAGAGAATTGCATCAGCAGTGAGATATCTACTGGAGCAGTAGAATGATCCCTTCCATTTTTTTCAGCAGCCTTGGCAACAGTTTTGATGTATGTGTTCAATTCCATGTGAGAGTGTTTTGGTTAGAAATTATATTGCTTTTGGGACTCCAAATTATCTTTCAAAAATGTAATACTATGGTGTGCTTGCTAGAAAAGTGGAAAATTATTTTTACAAAATCAAAGAAATGATTAAGTGAAAATTATTTTTACAAAATCAAAGAAATGATTAAGTGAAAATTATTTTTACAAAATCAAAGAAATGATTAAGTGAAAATTATTTTTACAAAATCAAAGTAATGATTAAGTGAAAATTATTTTTACAAAATCAAAGAAATGATTAAGTGAAAATGCAACAAAATTTCAACAATAAAATTTACATTATTTTTAATTAATTAGAATATTTATTGAGATGAGTATTATTTATTCATTCATTTATTGCGGACTATTATCCTCATCTTTTAGTTGTTGTATCACAACGTTTCAGCCAACTATTCCTCTGGCCTTTGTCAGGTGGTTACCATGACGGGATAGGAATTCTGAATCTCCTAACTGCATCCCAAGCAATTACTATCTTCCATAGTTATTGTATAAACGTGGATTTATAAGATCAAAAAATCCAACCTTGATCGCTCTTCAGTGAATAGAGATGCTGAATCTCTATTGTTCCAGGTGAGAATTGTTTGAAGATAGTAGTTTCAATTCTATCCAAAGCCGACCAGAGGAATAGTTGGCCACAAACGTGGTGAGATGTCAAGAACTATGGAAGACAGTAATTGCTAGGGATGCAGTTAGGAGATTCGAAGTTCCTATCCTGTCGCGATAACCACCTGAAAAAGGCCAGAGGAATAGTTGGCCAAAACGTCATGAAACAACAACTAAGATGAGGATAATAGTCCGCAATAAATAAAAAAACAAATAAAATTTACAACCTCAAATTTTACGATTTTATGGCGACCGTCATGAATTATGAGAGTTATTAAATTTGATAGGTTTTGTTGGTTTGGTTGGGTTGTTTTTGTTTTACGGCATATCAACCCTTTTCAGGTTATTTAATGCCGAATCCAAAGATTTTTAAGAAAAATTTCTTAATAGAATATATTTGTTGTTTTCAAGTCGGTTTCTATTTAACCCATAGTTGGGACCCTAACAGGTACTACCACTCCGGGTTAGAGTGGACCTGGGAGCAATGGCAATTAAAGGTGGGCTCCACACTCCCCAAAGCCCGCAAGCTGGGGCCTCACCACTGGATAAAGTTCAAGGTCGTATCCAGTACCAAATTTGATAGGAGGATGCGAATCAAAAGAAGATGGTGAGGAACCAACACGCACTCTTCATTCCTTATTCATCTCATCCTTACCCTGAAAAATAACATGACGTCACATCTTACCTGTTCCTGCGATGGGATTCGTGATACCAATGGAGGGTAATATTGGTTGGGTGATCGTTGTGGGGGTAGTCACAGTATGTAAAAGAGGGGTTGAAGGAATTGGCACCTGTAAGAGAGAATGGAAATTGTCAAAAATATCTTTTCACAAACATTTATTCAGTCCGTATAAAAACAAGGGGAGAGGAAGATGTTATGTTGTTAGTCTACCGGAAAAGATGAGAAAGTAAAATAGCTAATTATAATAAATATTAAAATAGTCAATTATAATGCTAAGTATTAAAATGGTCAATTATAATGATGAGTATTAAAATGGTCAATTATAATGATGAGTATTAAAATGGTCAATTATAATGATAAGTATTAAAATGGTCAATTATAATGATAAGTATTAAAATGGTCAATTATAATGATAAGTATTAAAATGGTCAATTATAATGATAAGTATTAAAATAGTCAATTATAATGATAAGTATTAATATGGTCAATTATAATGATGAGTATTAAAATGGTCAATTATAATGATAAGTATTAAAATGGTCAATTATAATAAGTATTAAAATGGTCAATTATAATGATGAGTATTAAAATGGTCAATTATAATGATGAGTATTAAAATGGTCAATTATAATGATGAGTATTAAAATGGTCAATTATAATGATGAGTATTAAAATGGTCAATTATAATGATAAGTATTTAAATGGTCAATTATAATGATAAGTATTAAAACAGTCAATTATAATGATAAGTATTAATATGGTCAATTATAATGATGAGTATTAAAATGGTCAATTATAATGATAAGTATTAAAATGGTCAATTATAATGATGAGTATTAAAATGGTCAATTATAATGATGAGTATTAAAATGGTCAATTATAATGATGAGTATTAAAATGGTCAATTATAATGATGAGTATTAAAATGGTCAATTATAATGATGAGTATTAAAATGGTCAATTATAATGATAAGTATTTAAATGGTCAATTATAATGATAAGTATTAAAACAGTCAATTATAATGCTAAGTATTAAAACAGTCAATTATAATGATGAGTATTAAAATGGTCAATTATAATGATGAGTATTAAAATGGTCAATTATAATGATGAGTATTTAAATGGTCAATTATAATGATAAGTATTAAAATAGTCAATTATAATGCTAAGTATTAAAACGGTCAATTATAATGATAAGTATTTAAATGGTCAATTATAATGATAAGTATTAAAATGGTCAATTATAATGATGAGTATTAAAATGGTCAATTATAATGATAAGTATTAAAATGGTCAATTATAATGATAAGTATTAAAATGGTCAATTATAATGATGAGTATTAAAATGGTCAATTATAATGATAAGTATTAAAATGGTCAATTATAATGATAAGTATTAAAATAGTCAATTATAATGATAAGTATTAAAATGGGCAATTATAATGATGAGTATTAAAATGGTCAATTATAATGCTAAGTATTAAAATGGTCAATTATAATGATGAGTATTAAAATGGTCAATTATAATGATGAGTATTAAAATAGTCAATTATAATGCTAAGTATTAAAACGGTCAATTATAATGATAAGTATTAAAACGGTCAATTATAATGATAAGTGTTAAAATGGTCAATTATAATGCTAAGTATTAAAATGGTCAATTATAATGCTGAGTATTAAAATGGTCAATTATAATGATGAGTATTAAAATGGTCAATTATAATGATGAGTATTAAAATGGTCAATTATAATGATAAGTATTAAAATGGTCAATTATAATGATAAGTATTAAAATGGTCAATTATAATGATGAGTATTAAAATGGTCCATTATAATTCTAAGTATTAAAATGGTCAATTATAATGATAAGTATTAAAATGGTCAATTATAATGATAAGTATTAAAATGGTCAATTATAATGAGTATTAAAATGGTCAATTATAATGATAAGTATTAAAATAGTCAATTATAATGATGAGTATTTAAATAGTCAATTATAATGATAAGTATTAAAATGGTCAATTATAATGATAAGTATTAAAATGGTCAATTATAATGATAAGTATTAAAATGGTCAATTATAATGATAAGTATTAAAACGGTCAATTATAATGATATGTATTAAAATGTACAATTATAATGATGAGTATTAAAATGGTCAATTATAATGATAAGTATTAAAATGGTCAATTATAATGATGAGTATTAAAATGGTCAATTATAATGATTAGTATTAAAATTGTCAATTATAATGATAAGTATTAAAATAGTCAATTATAATGCTAAGTATTAAAATGGTCAATTATAATGATAAGTATTAAAATGGTCAATTATAATGATGAGTATTAAAATGGTCAATCATAATGATGAGTATTAAAATGGTCAATTATAATGATGAGTATTAAAATGGTCAATTATAATGATGAGTATTAAAATGGTCAATTATAATGATAAGTATTTAAATGGTCAATTATAATGATAAGTATTAAAATGGTCAATTATAATGATAAGTATTAAAATAGTCAATTATAATGATGAGTATTAAAATGGTCAATTATAATGATGAGTATTAAAATGGTCAATTATAATGATAAGTATTAAAATAGTCAATTATAATGATAAGTATTAAAATGGTCAATTATAATGATGAGTATTTAAATGGTCAATTATAATGATGAGTATTAAAATGGTCAATTATAATGATTAGTATTAAAATGGTCAATTATAATGATAAGTATTAAAATAGTCAATTATAATGCTAAGTATTAAAATGGTCAATTATAATGATGAATATTAAAATGGTCAATTATAATGATGAGTATTAAAATGGTCAATTATAATGATAAGTATTAAAATGGTCAATTATAATGATAAGTATTAAAATGGTCAATTATAATGATAAGTATTAAAATGGTCAATTATAATGATAAATATTAAAATGGTCAATTATAATGATGAGTATTAAAATGGTCAATTATAATGATGAGTATTAAAATGGTCAATTATAATGATGAGTATTAAAATGGTCAATTATAATGATGAGTATTAAAATGGTCCATTATAATGGTAAGTAATAAAATGGTCAATTATTATGAGTTGTAAAAGTAGAATGTCAGAATGAATGTTACCAAAGCGAAATATTTACAGTTGAAATATTTAAAGTAAATTTTTTTTCATTTTCAGGAATGTAACTTGATGGAGGAAATGTCATTCTGATAATTATTTTTTTCAATAAGAATTTTAGAACATAAACCAAAATATGTGACAAAAAACTGGCAAGAATCTTTAGGCTATGTATTGCGATGACGTAAACAAAGATACGTGACAAAAAAGGTAAAATACTTAAGTGGAACGATTATTGGCAGGAGTCGAGATAAATTCAGTATATACGAGGCCTGTGTAAAAAGTATCCGACCTTGGGCTAGAAAAATATTTCATATACCTGACGGGGTTTGGACCCTAATCCCCTTCAAAGTGATCCCTTTGTGCTTGCATACACTTAACCCACTGATCCTTCCACTGCTAGAAACACCTCTGGAAGTCTTTTTTGGAATATTGTTCATCTCTGCCGTTGCGTTCCGGATTATCTCTTCTCTACTCTCATAACGGGATCCTTTCATTGGCGTCTTCCCATTCTGAGAGTAGAGAAGATATGATGGGAACGCGATAGTGGAGATGAACACCATTCCAAAAGAAGACTTCCAGAGGTGTTTCTAGCACTGGAAGGATCGGTGGGCTAAGGTCAGATACTTTTTAGACAGGCCTTATATATATATATATATATATATATATATATATATATATATATATATATATATATAAAGCAGATTAAGGACTATCCACTTATCTTGTGTTCTTTTTTAAAAATTAAATATGTTTTTAACTCTTTTTCAAGATTTCTTTCAACATGTTTTATTAATCATTTGTTCATATATATATATATATATATATATATATATATATATATATATATATATATATATATATATATAAACAAGTAATTAATAAAACATGTTAAAAAACACTTTGGAAAAGAGTTAAAAACATATTTAATTTTAAAAAGGAAACACTAAATAAATGGATGATTCTTAATTCGCGGAGCTTTGAAGAAATACTTTCCTTCTCATCAGAGGGTAGGATTTAGCAAAATGCGGGATCGGATTTTGCTTGCAAAAGTATTAAATGAAACTACAAATAAGTCATAGATCTTACTTGATAACAAAAAGTGAAGCAGAGGGAATAGGGTGAATAAAAAAGTGATTTCACGTGAATGGATAGTCTGATGAAGGGTAAAATTTCCAATGACGGTAAAATCCAAAGATGCAGAATCCAAGAAAGTTAGTTTGCTGCCATCATGTATATATATATATATATATATATATATATATATATATATATATATATATATATATATATACACACATACATGATGGCAACAAATTCGTTCTTGTATATTGCATTACTATAAAATAAGAAAAATTGAAATTAAAACGAAAAATAATTCGCCCCTAACCATCCTGCACCCACCTTTAACCAAAAAACAAAAAAACTATAAATACACTAAGCTTCAAAGAAAAAGAAAACGACACCATCCTGATGATAATCGGACGCACCGATAGAAAGCGCTTGAGTAGAATATGGCTGAACAACTATTGGGCGCCATTCTGTACAACATGCCGATTGAAATAAAAAAAAACACGCTTGGCGAATCGAAAAGAATAACTGTCATGTTCAATCAGATGTGCTTGAATAATGACTTGCTACTAAAATATCAAATATATGTATGCGTGTGTGTGTGTGTGTGTGTGTGTGTGATTATCTTCACTCGATTTCATATACATAATGAAAAATTAGTAATTGACGAATCCTTTATTGTTTTTTTTTTTTGTTATAAGGTGCCCCGAACTACGTACTATGGTAACCTTTTGATGCACAGTTAGGAATTAATACGGATTAGTACATTACTCTATAAGTATGCCATAAAGCACTTATCATAAGTCAACGTCTATAACTTTTGTCCGTTTTTAATAGGTTAAAAAGTCTATTGTTAGAATAAGCTTTAATGTATTAATAAACATTTGCAGGTAATTTTAACGTCTTTAAACTGCCAATTACGGAATCTAATTTAGACTAGGTGTAGTGATGACGTAATGAGTCGAGTTTGTAACTGGGAGTTGTACCTATTTACTATGCCTCCCCACGGGACAGAGTTAGACACCAGGGTCGTTTTTTAACGCGGAGAAAAGGTACAAAAATAAAAATTGTCTCAGTCGTGAAGGATTTCTCCTCCACCGAAAGAGAACAAGAAATAGAAGTGCAGCATCTGAAGAACAGATGGTATTTATTTGCTCCCCCACCGAGCAAATTAGGCACAAGGCCGATTTTTAAAGTGAGGAGTGAAGGGGAAATGGGGACCAACTCCCCGGGGAGTAGGGGAGCTGGATAATGACAATTGGTATGAAGGGTTGCCCCTACATTGACCAAGGTCTTATATGTGGAGTTGCCCCCACATATGGTCTTTGCTTGCAGTATCTGCCGGAACAGATGGTGTTTATTTGCTCCCCCACCGAGCAAATTAGGCACAAGGCCGATTTTTAATGTGAGGAGTGACGGGAGGGGGGAGGGAAAAAGGGGACCAGCTCCCGAGAGGTGGGAAATGGGAGCTGGTTAATGGTCAGGCATGTGGGGTTGCCCCCACATCTGGTCTTTGCTAGTCATAGCTTGCAGCATCTGCCGGAACAGATGGTATTTATTTGCTCCCCCACCGAGCAAATTAGGCACAAGGCCGATTTTTAATGTGAGGAGTGAAGGGAGGGGGAAGGGAAAAAGGGGACCAGCTTCCGAGAGGTGGGAAATGGGAGCTGGTTAAAGGTCAGGCATGTGGGGTTGCCCCCACATCTGGTCTTTGCTAGTCATAGCTAGTCCTAGCTAGTCATAGCTTGCAGTATCTGCCGGAACAGATGGTATTTATTTGCTCCCCCACTGAGCAAATTAGGCACAAGGCCGTTTTTAATGTGAGGTAAAAACCAGCTCCCCTAAAAGTAGGCAAAAAGGGGGCACTCTGGTTGCCAAAAATAATAATTGTCCCAGTATAGAGGGTTTCCCCTCCATTGACTGGTACAAAGTATCTTAAGTGCAGCATCTGCCGGAACAGATGGTGTTTATTTGCTCCCCCACAGAGCAAATTAGGCACAAGGCCGTTTTTAATGTGAGGTAAAAACCAGCTCCCCTAAAAGTAGGCAAAAAGGGGGCACTCTGGTTACCAAAAATAATAATTGTCCCAGTATAGAGGGTTTCCCCTCCATTGACTGGTACAAATTATCTTAAGTGCAGTATCTGCCGGAACAGATGGTATTTATTTGCTCCCCCACTGAGCAAATTAGGCACAAGGCCGTTTTTAATGTGAGGTAAAAACCAGCTCCCCTAAAAGTAGGCAAAAAGGGGTCACTCTGGTTACCAAAAATAATAATTGTCCCAGTATAGAGGGTTTCCCCTCCATTGACTGGTACAAATTATCTTAAGTGCAGTATCTGCCGGAACAGATGGTATTTATTTGCTCCCCCACTGAGCAAATTAGGCACAAGGCCGTTTTTAATGTGAGGTAAAAACCAGCTCCCCTAAAAGTAGGCAAAAAGGGGGCACTCTGGTTACCAAAAATAATAATTGTCCCAGTATAGAGGGTTTCCCCTCCATTGACTGGTACAAATTATCTTAAGTGCAGCATCTGCCGGAACAGATACTACACTTTGATCTTGACCACGTCGAAAGTAAGAGTTAGATTGTGCATTGTGTAACTGGGAGTTGTGGAGTAAAGGCAGTCATGGGAGCACCGGACTGGGAAAATGAACATATGTAGCTGTGGAGAAGAAAACGGCGTGCCACCTCGGAACCAACAACTCGCAATCACAATAAATGCGGATATGAAATAACTTGTTTGTTTGGGGTTTTCCTGAGAGATATGGCTGCATTTCAGGAGCACGTCGGAACAGACAAAAATGGTTGTGATTTAAGGTCATTTATTGTCCAGTACAAATGTAAAAAGACGTTTATTCATCCTTTTGTCTGTAAACTGTTTAGTGTGTCGACACGTACAAATAACCAGTATACATACATCAACAAGAGAAAAATTTATACACCAGACGATAAGATATTAGAAGACGTTACACATTAAATAGACGACACATTAACAGATAAAGAGACTCATTAAAAACAATACACATATATACGCTCGTAATACACCTCTCTATATCACAAAAAAAGAGAGAATTGACAAAGAAAGAAGTGGAGAAAAAAGAAAAAGAAAAAGAAAAAAAGAAAAAGAAAAAAGAAAAAAAGAAAAAGAAAAAAAGAAAAAGAAAAAAAGAAAAAGAAAAACGAGCAAAGTCAAAAAATCATGGTGTGAGTTTATTGCGAGAAATAAAGAATTTTTTTTTGTTAAATATGAAGAAGCTTTTCGAGTTAAAATATATTGAGAAATACGCATTTTATATTGAGGAATGCACACTTTAAATATGCAAAAATTAGGTAAAGAATAACAAATTATTCAAAATGGTCGTCTCTTTTGGGCTATATTTGATAACTTTACCTAATGTTCACATATTTAAAGTGTGTAGTTCTGAATATGAAATGCGTATTTTTCAATAGATTTTAACTTAAAAAGTTTTTTCATATAATAATATTTAACAAAAAATAAAAATTTAATGTTTACACAGAATTTTTTTTTCTCTCAATAAACTCATGCTATGATTTAGGGACTCTGCTGAAAAATGCTGAAAAATGATAAAAAAAAATCTTGTTTTTTTTATCAAAGATCTTTGTATCTGTATGACAAATTCTGAGAGAATGCAAATAAAATATTGACCTGGGTACCTTTTGTAAGACCACATATTTATTACTATTTATTATATGTCCTGGCCAAAGATGTAGGAAATCGATGCCGCCGTTCAGTCTCAAAAGACAAAGGATACCTCCTGTAGGGGCAGCTACGAATGTAATTGTGAGGCAAGGGTTGCGTAATCTCCAACAACACCTCTCCTGAATCGGCACTGTTTGAGTCCAGTGTCAAGAAGTTGTCCAGGATGACTGGAAACAATGCTGAGATAAGCGGAGAGCATATACAGCACCTGGAAGTCCCAAATGGTCACCCATTTATTACTGGCCAGGTTCAATGTTGCTTAACTTCAGTGCTCCAGCGGGAACGTGTGTGTCAACGTGATTATGCCGTATAGTGAAGGAATTAATGTTTTTGGACACTTTTTTTGATATTGGTCCTCCGAAGGGTCGAGCTTTAAAACAATACCAATCTCGTAAAAATCCATCACCTTTGTCTACAGTTTTAGGCAGACATACAAACATACATACATATGTACAAACAGATTTTTGCCTTTGATATTATAGACTGGCGGCGTTGCCCGTGTGTTCGGCGGTGTAAAAGAAAAAAAAAAAGTTTTGGTAGGTAGGTAGGTAGATTCGAACCCAAAGCCTTGAGGTGAAAGTGGAAAAAAAAGTGTGAAAAAAAACCTGACATCTTACCGCTCGGCCACGACGGGACAGGAAGTGAGAAGTGTTTTAATTTAACAATTAAAAAGTTAAGTGACATGTGCGTGAGTTTAATGAGGTCAAACATCATGCAATAGGGGAAACTTAACTTTAGCTGCAAGCCAGTTTGTTTAGCCCCCCATAAAAAGGGGAGTGTCCAAATGAATAGCAATTGTCTGACATAAGGAGTTTCCACGCATTGATCAAAGCTGATTGCTTTCTGGACGTCTCGGCACGAAAGGTTGAGAACACAACTTCGCTTTCATAGTTTTGAAGCTCGAACCTTCGGACGACAAATATTGAAAAATTGGCCAAAAACATTAATTCCTTCACCCTCAACTGTGTCCAAATGAATAGCAATTGTCTGATATAAGGAGTTTCCCCCCGCATTGATTAAAGCTGATTGCTTTCTGGACGTCTCTGCACGAAAGGTTGAGAACACAACTTCGCTTTCATAGTTTTGAAGCTCGAACCTTCGGACGACAAATATTGAAAAATTGGCCAAAAACATTAATTCCTTCGTCTTCAACTGTGTCCAAATGAATTTTCTGATATGACAATTGTCACTGCATTGATCAAAGCTGATTTGCTTTCGGGACGTCCCCAGCGGGGAAGTCGAAGAACTGCCTTCGCTTCATCAGTTTCACTTTATTTATACTAAAAAGCCAAAAAGGTCAGAATGGAATAGGGCGAATTTTATAAAAGTTGATCAAAATAAATTTAGACACGACGTCCCTTTGCAAATCGTAGATATTATAATCTAGGAGGTATATAAAAAGTTCTAAGACATAGTAAGCCCCCAGGGACCCCCCCCCCAAAGCCTTTGCTGGACATACAAAAATGCGCACCTACATCTAAAATTTCAAGTGTTTAGACCCAAAATTGGCGGACGAGTTTGGTAGAGTTCTCAAAGGTCAAATCGTTGAACTTTGACCCCTTAACAGCCAAATTTCTGGCCGAAAACTGATTAAAAAGATTTCCCCAAATCTCAATACCCCTTATTTCAAATCTCGAGTCTGTAGACCGAAAATTGGCAGAGTTATTTGGTAGGGAAATGTACACACACACACACACACACACACACACACACACACACACACACCAACACATACATATTCACTTTTATAGATATATAGATAGATAATGTATTAGTGATGGGACGATTCCAAAATAAAACGAATTTACTCAGGAGTTTCGAGAAGTCATTTTTAGCAAATATCTAAGTCCATACCTAAAAAGATACTAAAAGAAAACTCCCGATTTTTATTAAATATTCCCTCTTACACGGGCGATCCCGTTAGTACAAAAATGTTGTTACTAAAATAAACAATAAAACGATTTAGTCGCGATAATTTTGGCAAATTCATAAGTAGTGGGAATTTTGTAAATTGGATTACTTAGGGGGACGGTTCATCAAGAATTTGTTTACGTTGGACTTGAAGACAATCGGACTGTAGTCAGCTGGAAAGCAGACATTCTTTATTATTTAAATAATTAAAAAAAAAACGAATTTAGTTACAGTCACAACTTTCAGCCGAGAATTTTTTTTTCTTTTTTTTTTTTTTTTGCAAATTAAATTGTACAAGTGACCTTTTTCTTTAAAATTTGGATTTTGTAGCACAAACACTAGAAAATCTTTGTAAAAAGTAGAAGAAATCCTTATTATTATCGACTATTGTTTTTTTTTGTGTTGTTTTTTTTAAAATTAACTTGAAACTGTAGAAGTTACTTTGACTAATTAAAACCTTAACGACTGATAGGGACTGCCAACCGAATGTGACAAAAAGAAAGCATGATTCCGTGACGTCAGAATTGTGTTAACTATACGAACTATGGAAAAGCAGAAGCGACTTAATGACTTCTTCAAACTGCAATTAATAATTAATCTTTCTTATATTTTGTTAGGTTTTAAGATTTACACAGTTTAATGATTAATAATATTATAAACATTTGTATATTAAATATGAAATACGGTTTTACTGAACGTTCATTTGGTTACCTACCGGCTTCCATATTTTGTTCGGTAAAAAGAGACAAACAAAATATGAGGGGGAGGGCTACAAAATGCTTAATATTTGTGCAATATTTTTTTCAGATCGGTTTTAATCTGGCAATAAATTAGCTGATAAGAGCCATGTTTACATTAAAACTTAATATAAAAAAAAAACACAATTAATTAAAAATCTATGTTGTAACGGAACATTTTGAAATAATGTAATTTTAATCGTTTTAATCTTTTAAAAATTAATTTTTAGGCAGTTTTTATTTCTTGGCAATTCAACTGATTAAAGTATTGATTAATTTGAAAAAATGCTATTTAAAAATATATATATAATATCAAATTTATATAATTTTTTTATTGCAACTTCAAGGTAAGTTTTTGTTCAATAGGTAGATCTAATTTAAAAAAAAATATTTTACTTATTTGAACTCTTATGTTTCATAATAAATAGAAATTTCGATAGATTTAAATATATTTTGTTCAAATTTAAAAAAAAATAAATATGGAGAGGGGGCACACTAAAAAATATTTCCCCTCTTATATTTTACGGAAACTGCATTTTATATGTAATTTCATTCTAAAATGGATAAGAAAATTTCACGAAAATCCTACCATTAGTTGATTTTTGCTAGATTTATTAAACACAGGTATGTTTTCACGTTCGAAATGCTTGCTACATGGAAACGTTATTTTAAAGCGCCAATTATGTAAACACGATTTTCGTCTCGCAATTTCATTATTTTCGTACGATGAAAAAATTTTTAAAAAATTATTACTAGATATTTTGCCCTTCTTTTAAATGGTGCAAAAGTTATATTGATAATATTGATTTATAATAAAGTTACATCGTTTTACATATGGGGGGGTAATTCTGTGGTGACTTTTAGGGGTGGCTAACGACTGAGAATTATTTTGTTCCAATACAATGTGCCAAATAATTGTCTCAGTCTTTTAGGATTTAATTACATAAAATCGTGTTTATTTTGTAGTCGTGCATAATTAGTAAAATCAAGGCACCTAAAAAAATAAACTTTATTTTTTTTTACAAATGTTTTTAACAAAAAAAACAAAAAACACAAAAAGTATTTTTATAATAGAGACGAGAAACAATACTAATACTTCAGTTAAATCCTACTGATGTTTATGTCCGGTTGAATATACACAGAATTATCTCCCTAAAAATTTAGTGCACAGTAATCAACCTACCTGTGTCAGAACACCTCCTCCGCCTTTAATGCTGTTTTGCATGTCCCTCGGATCATTCAACGTGTCTGTGTGGTCATCCAGCACTTGCTCAAACACATTGTCCACCCAGTTTGACAAGCCGGTATTGGAATGCTCCGATGTGCTCCCAAGACGGACTCCATTCATTTCTGGCCTGCCGTTCTGCCGCCGAACGTAACGGCTGTTGAGCTTAATATCAGCAATGCCAGCATTGTCATCGAAATGACGGCCATTTAGTCGACTTTCCATAGCTAGACTGACATCAGCACCGTCACTCATCGACTCGTCAAGGAGGAAACCATCGGCTTGGACTTTTGTTTTCCGTGTGTAATACCGGTTGTTCAGGGCGCTATCATCAGTCAGCGATGGTATAAAATCTTCGATGTGACGTTGATTCAAAGGATTGGTTGAAGAAAATACAACGTTGTCCCTTCGTCGGTTCTGTAACACATTGGTTGTGGCATTTGCAGGTAGGGGTTCCGGAAGACGTACGTTCAATACGACTTTACGGTCTCTATCGTGGTGGTGGGGTCTGGACAAGCAAAAGAAACAGAAAGAATTACGTATATTAGAAAACAGCCGCTTAAAAATTCTCAATTTATAAACTCAGGATAGCCTTCAATTCATCATGGAGGAGCCACGCAGAAAATCAACAACTTTATGGTGACCTACCAGCAGTATCACCGAAAGTACAGCAGAGAAGGATGAGGGTAGCCTGTCACTGCACGAGACACAGTGAAGAGGAAGCCAGCAAGCTTGTTCTCTGGATACCAACAGATGGACACGCAAACCGTGGTAGAAGAAGAATGACCTACATTGACAACCTGCTACAAGACACATTGGATTGGAAAGTGTTTGAAACCTGCAAACTGTCATATGAGATCGAGAGAACTGAAGAAGTCATGTAGATTCGGTGGTGACGAGAGAGAGAGAGAGAGAGAGAGAGAGAGAGAGAGAGAGAGAGAGAGAGAGAGAGATGATATAAACTCAGTCAGTCTCTTTTTATTATTTATTTAAATTAGCATTGTCAGGTCATAAAATGCGCTCAATTATAATCTTCATAATTATAGAAATTCATGCAATTTCGCATTTATTATTATAAAGAAAATTCTCTATTGATTATTATATTGTACCAAATATATATAACAATGATTTCAAAAGTTAAAAAAATGACTTTGGCGTAATTAACTGAAATCGAAACCATTCAGCATTCCAACCATAGTCGTTATTTGGCGCTTCGGCTTTTTTTTGTTACTGTCTGAGCCATCGCTAGATGGATAAGAAATGATAAAAATTAAGTGACTTCAAGTTAAAAATGTGTATGTACATATGCTTTGAATTAGTCAATTGACTCCTGTCAAGGTGAAATTATTTTTTTCTTTTCAATTTTGAGCCCTTATCTATTTTCACAAGTTAAAAACCAAAGCAAAAGTCTTCCCAAGGTCCGAATACCCTACATATCAAATTTTAAGTCTGTAGACCAAATAGAGTGGAGTTTGGTAGAAATTTTTTGCATACACACCGACAAGTTCACTTATCTATGTGTGATATATATATATATACAATTAAATTTACCAAAATGATCCAAGATGGTAAAATTAAAGTATATTATAAATATTAAAGAATTAATATTTATAAAGTTATCTCAGCCAGATGTAAAAGCTCGATAAAACCAAATAGGAGATAGAGCTTATAATACGAGCAACCAGTTAATAAAACATGTTAAAAAACACTTTGAAAAAGAGTTAAAAACATATTTAATCTGAAAAGGAAACACTTAATAAGTGAATAGTCCTTAATCCGCGGAGTTTCGAAGAAATACTTTCCTTCTCATCAGAGTGTAGAAATTAGCAAAATGCGGGATCGGATTTTGCATGCAAAAGTATTTGATGAAACAACAAGTAAATCAAAGATCTTACTTGATAACAAAAAAAGTGAAGCAGAGGGAATATGGTGAAGAAAAAGGTGATTACACAGGAATGGATAGTCTGGTGGAAGATAAATAATCCAGTGACGGTAAAATCCAAATATATAACTTCAAGAAAGTTAATTGAATTTCCATTTGCACAAGTAAAATCCAAGGAAATCCCGTAATTGGAAGATGGTCCAAAATAATCCAAAGGCAGAAATCCATGGAATAATTCACAAAAATGTGTACAAGGGAAAAAAGGGAAAAAATTCCAATAATATTGATAAAAGAAAAATAAGATATGCTTTTCACTCTACTGCCGAGACATAAATATAAATAAGAAAGATTAGAGAAGAAGAAAAAGAAGAAGAAGAAGAAGAAGAAGGGGGAAAAAATTAAATAGTGATAGAATTAAATATAAAATAGAAAAACAAATGTAAAAATGACCCAGACAGGAAATGTTAAAAAACCCTAAAAAAATATATAGGGCAAAATAATATCGGTCAACTGAAATGTACAGGTCATCACTTAAAAAAATATCAGCAAGAGTTGTTAGAAGACACTAAATGGAAAATAAATAAATTAATTAATAAATAGAGAATAATAAATAAACAATAAATAAATAAATAAAAATAAGAAATAAAATATAAAAAATAAAAAAAATTTTAAGGGGAGAGGATGGCCGGTATCTGCAAATTCAGGAAAAAGTAAGAAAGAAAGTGAGTAAATGCATATAGTAAAATATAAGTAAATATACATACAAGATATGAAAGTGTGGGGAGATTGATATATGAGATAGATAGGAAATAGATAGGATATTATTTAAACTTTCCTATCTATCTACCCACACTTTCATATCTTGTGCCCCCACGACGTGAGCACCCTCGACAAACCCGACAGGCTGCTAAATCCCACCCCCACACTGTAGAGATCCCTAAATGTAAAAGATCTTTCTAATCCAATAGTTTCTTCCCCAGAACCGCTAGACATTAGAATTCCATTCCAGGTCCCCAGCAGTACTGACGTGCAGAAGTTCAAGTGTAACGTGAACCGACATCTTGCTGCCCAAATCCCTACATAGTACCCCAGTAATTGTTGCCCCTGATAGTAAGCCCCTACACCAAAGTGGCAATTTGCCTTGTTTGGGGTGAAAATGTAATAAAAGAAAAAAAAAAAATATTTAAATTTTATGATATGAAATGGTTAAATTTAAAATCTAGAATTTTTATTATTCTAGATTTTAAATTTAACCATTTCATATCATAAAATTTAAATTACTAATTTATGATTATATATATATATATATATATATATATATATATATATATATATAGTAAGTTATAGCCTGAAGAGTCTTAGAGTGAATGAAATGCGGAATATTCAGTGTAGCTTAATCGCCATATATATTTTATAACTTACTAACTAGCTCTATCTACATATTGAGCACTTCTGAAGTAAATACTAAAAGCTTACGCATAAATTTATACTTTCGTATATTAATTTTATGTGAGTAAATGAAGTAGATTATATATATATATATATATATATATATATATATATATATATATATATATATATTTAAAAGAGTGTAGCCATCAACAATTGTGGGTTTTTTTTAAAGGTTTTCATCATATTTTTATTTTAAAATATTTTTATAACGCGTTTCGAGCTTAGGGTGTGCTCTCTTCAGATATTTTCGTAAAAAGTTTTTCTTTAAAATGGGAGTTTGTAGATATGCCTCCGCTGATATTAAATATGTTTTTCATAGTGATGCGATGCGTGTGTTCAGTGTTTAGACATTCTGTCTCCAACTGTAAGTCACAGTGAACAACTTACAGTTGGAGACAGAATGTCTAAACACTGAACACACGCATCGCATCACTATGAAAAACATATTTAATATCAGCGGAGGCATATCTACAAACTCCCATTTTAAAGAAAAACTTTTTACGAAAATATCTGAAGAGAGCACACCCTAAGCTCGAAACGCGTTATAAAAATATTTTTAAATAAAAATATGATGAAAACCTTTAAAAAAAAACACACAATTGTTGATGGCTACACTCTTTTAAATATACATTTTTTCTCTCGTTGGAACTACACAACCATCACTTTAAATATATATATAAACATTTCCATGTGCTAAAATGTTTTTATCCTAAATTCTATGCAAAAATTTCGAAACTATGCATAAATAGAATTTAACATAATCATCTAATAAGAAACTTGAATGGTATTTGTGCAAAATTTGCACCAGACGTAACTGGCCACCCGGCTTTACTCAGGACATGACGTGCACCGCCGATTTGCGCCGACCGTTGCCAAATTTTCAAAGCGTAACAAAGCCACCCAAAGAAAATACTGACAAAAACATTTAAAAAAAATAAAATCACCAAAAAAATATAATGAAAATGAAAAAGAAAAAATTACCTGCTGTAACAATTTCTGTTTTATTCTTGTAACAAATATTTAAGAAAAAAAAAAATAAAATAAAAATAAATAAATAAATAAAAAATAAATAAAAAGATGTATTTTTATTTTTACCCTTTTTTTTTTTTTTTTTTTTGTCAAGCAAAATTGAAAAAAATTAATAATAAAACCAATTTTAGTGTTCTTCATTTTTTGGGGTTTTCATTGGTCCAAAGTTATTGCCCGATTTGAGCACCGGTTGCAGAGTCAGCTGCATGATGGCACTCAGTGCTGCGACAGAAGAATTCTCCCACGCAAATAAAATCAGAGGTTTATTTTTTTGGAAGGTTAGAGACATTACGCAGAAGATAGATTACACATTAATTTTTTTAGCCGTTTCATCGAGTTCAGTAATGATCCAACGGACAGAAAGAAGGATATATAATGCATATATAATAATGGCCTCCGTTCTATTTTGAGAGACAATGGATACATCCTGCAAGAGTGCCTGCACATGTAATTGTGAAGCAAGGATTACGAAATTCCAACCATACTTCTGCTGAGTCAGCACTGACTGATTTCAGTGGCAAGAAAAGAGACTGACGACATTTGAGGACAGTGTCTAGTAGGCATTCAAGTTCTATGTATGTATGTATGTATGTATGTTTATGTATGTGTGTGTGCATGTATGTATGTGTGTGTGTGTATGTCTGTGTATGTGTGTCTATGTATGTGGGTGTATGTGTGTGTGCATGCATGTGTGTGCGTGTATGTATGTATGTATGTGTGTATGTATGTGCGTGTGCGTGTATATATATGTGTATGTATGCTTGTATGTATGCGTGTATGTATGTGTGCGTGTACGCATGTATGTGTGTGTATGCGTGTCTGTATGCATATGTGTCTATATGTATATGTGTCTATATGTATATGTGTCTATATGCATATGTGTCTATATGCATATGTGTCTATATGTATATGTGTCTATATGTATATGTGTCTATATGCATATGTGTCTATATGCATGTATATGTGTCTATGTATGTATATGTGTCTATGTATGTATATGTGTCTATGTATGTATATGTGTCTATGTATGTATATGTGTCTATGTATGTATATGTGTCTATGTATGAACGTATGCGTGTGTGTATGCATGTATGTGTGTGTGTGTGTGTGTGTGTGTGTGTGTGTGCACATCAAAAATACTGGAAGAAAAGTGTTTGAAATACTTACGAACTAATGTCGATTTGTCGCCCTTTCATTTCAGCTGTATAGTCCGTGGAGACCAAACTGTGCATCTTGGAAACAGGAAAGCTCGGAAGGATCTCAATCTCGGAAATCAAATCCAACACGTAATCATATCCCATCAATTCGTAATAATTGGATCCTTCTTCGAGCACGACCGTCCAACCGCTATGGTTATCATACATGTTCCTGATTAAAAAAAAAAAAAAAAATGAAAATGATAACATTTAACTGTGAAACATTGTTTTTATTTGTTACTATTAAAATGTTTTTGATTAATAATGAGGATATGACCCCAACGGTTTCGACGATCTTACTTATAGCTAATGGTTACAACAATCAACCAATGAGAAGCTTCCAACCTTATCATAAAAATATCGAATTTTGGATTCAAGACAGTTCGCTGTCAATCTCCGTCTTAAAACGACTGAATCGTGACTGCATTGATTCTTTGTTTTCTTTGTTATTAAGAATTACTCAACACTCGAGATTGTGCCTGCATTGATTCTTTGCCGATTTGATTTACTACCGCTATCTTTGTTCAACATAATGGCTCAACACTTAATAGTTACCCAAAAAGGGGAAGGATACAGAAGCTGTTAGGTTGTATGGTGATGTGTGCTCCACACCTTGCATTCTCACTCTTAAACTATTGAGGCTGTTCGGAATGTTCCAATTTTTTTAGATCTCCTTTTGTTTGGTGGCATCCGACAGGCCCTTTCTCTGTTATTAATATGGCAACTGCACATTTTATTTGGATTCTGTGAACAACTGTTCTCATCTTGAGTATCATTTCACAACGTTTCGGTGTATCTGTCGAACTCGGGAATTTGAACAGAATTTCAAATGGAACCCTTTATTTACTTCACAGGGGGGTAACATGTTCTCATTCCATCAGCCATGACTAGATATAGTTCCTCAGTAATTTGCAATTGTATTTTACTTAGTGCTCTTGTTTTGTGATATGAAGGTTGTCTCAATGATGAGGGACTAGCCGGGTGTGTACATCCTTCCATTTCTTCTTCATCATAGGCGATCTGACATTGATGTGCCGTCTGACCTTCATTGCTTCTTCAAGGGTTTGTTTCTGTGAAGACTTGGGGTTTGTGGACCAATTTGAAGTTTTTGGTGTGGCGTAATATGGCCATCCACAACTTTTACGGAGACACCAATGGTTGCGCAGTGTTACTCAATTGGTCCCATCTGTCTCCACAATCCTCACTATCTTCATCCACCGATGCAGGTAGTTACCACTGGTTCTGAACAAAGTCTCTAATTTTGAGTAGACGACAATGCTGGCTGTAGAACTGTTTGTTCCGCTTATGCCTCTTGGCCATTTCCAACTCCCTTAGTTAGCTTATTTCTTTCCGTTGCTTCCGTGTTTGATATTTATCCTGTAAGACAGGAAAGAGGGTCTTTAATAACTCGACCATATAAGATTATGGCCGGAGACATGTGAAGGTCTTGGACAGGAGGGGGGGGGTGTTATGATGGGTTAATAATGCCTAAGCAGCCCGATCATGACGCAGGCATCCATGGCTGCCGATCTTGTTGGCTAGTTTACATTTTTCAGTTTTAACGGCTAACTCTACACAACCGTTACTTTGTGCTTTATAGGCTGAGGTAGTATGTTTCTATATACCCCAGTTCCTCAAAAAAGCTCGACCATTCGGACCACAAATATCAAAAAAATTGGCTAAAAATATTAATTCCTTGGGCACTTTTCTACAGGGAGGGGTAACAAAAAAATCATTCCTACATGACAATTTAGCCAAACACGTATGCGCAAAAAATTTATTTCTTGAATTAGTTTAAATATAAAAAATCGACCCAATTCAGTCGGTAAAGGAGAAGCGTTGTTATCTCAAGATCGCATGTTCGAGCCGAGATGTAGGATTTTTTTTTCGATTTTTAAAGTTTTAATATTGAAACAGTTATTTATGCCATTTTTTAGTTCTTTTTTTTTTTCCATCACGTTCGCTGATTTTTTTCATTTTTGTTTTCATAATTTTTTAAAGTTTTGACATCGTTCGCTTATTCTTTATTTTGCATCACGTTTGCTATTTTTTGTTTCTTTTCTCCGTCACGTTCGCTGTTTTTTTTTTTTTTTCTGATTTTTTAAGAAGTTTTAACATCGTTCGCTTATTCTTTATTTTGCTGGTTACATTGTTTTTTTTTTTATATAACATTTAAACGGTTATTATGTTTGTTTATTCTTTATTTTCCATTTTGTTTTGAGAACCCCCTCCACACACTCACCTCCAAACATCCGACCAACGTCGCGTACCCTCGCTAGTCTATAATATAAATCTCACTTGTCTGTTTAAATGTATGTATGTCTGCCTAAAACTTTCAACATAGGCGATGTCGAAAGTTTTAGGCAGTCATACATGATGGCAACAGATTCGGTTTTGAACATTGCCATTACTTGATATAGCACACAAAAAAAAAAAATGATATACAGAAACACGAAAACAAATCAGTGATGGGCCGCACGAAGGTAGCTTTTAAGCTCTGGTATTCTTTGGCACACATTGTGCAGACATGTGCGTCACTAGCAGCACGTTCTTGATGGTCACTTCTATGTATAATCAAATGCCGCTTCAAACCACCTGCTGTTTTGTACGTCCGCCCGCAATTAACACAGGTTAGATCTGGCAACACGAAACTGCTTTGTGGCCCACTGCACTGATGAGTCGTCTGGTGGCTTATCATCCCAGCTCTGCTCAGGCATAATCTTCCGCACACCTCACACTCCAGACCAATTTGGCGCCCCCACCCATCCACTGCTCCTTTCACCCTCCCTTTCCGGATATCACGTTTCAGCCACTCATACTGGGTTCGATCTGCCTCAAACTTACCCACACCTTCCCGCAAGGTCCTTCTCCACTCTCCACAATCCAAAGCTAGACTATCCCAGGTTCTTTCATCTATCTCACATTTTTTTAAGGTGGACCTCAAACAATCTTTAAATTTCATTTTAGACTTTTGAGCCAGACGTCTTCCCTCGGCGAGCTCGCCATAAAGAAGTTGTTTGGGAAGTCGACTGTTTAACATCCTCACCACATGTTCATGCCATCTCATTTAATAATGTGAGCTTTAATGCTTAGACATTGGGTCCGTTCAAGAACTTCCACATCACTGACATACATTTGCCAACCCACACCTAAGATTCGCCGTAGACACATCTGATGAAACCACTCGAGACGTCTCAAATGCTTTCTGTATGTTGTCCAAGTTTCACAGGCATAGAGAATAGCAGAGAGAACGCATGCGGCATAAACCTTAATCTTTGTTGGCAGAGAGATTCCATGATAGCTACACCAACGCTTGTCCAACTTTCTAAAGGCATCATTTGCCCTGCTGATCCGTAACGATACCTCATCATCCAGGGCACCAGACATACTTAGTGTGCTACCCAAGTATACAAACTTAGTGACAATCGCTATCCTTGACCCACAGATATAAACTGATGGCGCATGCATGCAAATCCAGGCATTTGGGTATGAACATCCGGTAGGATTCCAACCTGTTGATCAGATCTATAGCTTCACTTTCCACCAGTGCATCTCACGATTTGTAAAATGAGACTCAGGCAGAATGAATTTCCAGTGACCATCTCCACAACTCGTTCAATTCACCCTCACATCTGCAATAGGAAGTATGATATTCCTGTTTTGCTGTAATTTATCACAACTCTGATCACTGTTCCTTTCGTACATTCTGATATCTTTCTCAATCCTCTTCAATATCACTCTCTTTGATTCTTGGAATAGGTGCTCCAGTGTTTCATTCCAATAGAAATTTCTGTTATTTGTCCCCAATAGTTCTTGGACACCCACCAGCGTGTCCATAACCGAGATTGAACTCACTACACGAATTTGTAGTGTAATTCAAATCTTGTCGGTAGCTGAATACTTGATGCTTCATCAGGGCTATCAAGGGTATTTTTATCGTGATGCCATCACTAGATGGGGTGCTTACCATGACTTGAGAGAATCCCATCTACCCTCGAGAGAAGGATAGACCGCACTAGTTTCTCAACCTGGTATTTTACCTCGCGGTACATACAGCCCTCGCCTTTCCAAATAGTCACCCATCTGATACTGGCCAGGCTCTATGTTGCTTAACTTCGGTGATCTGGTGAGATATATACGACACAATCACGTTGACACACCGGCTCTCAGTTCTTGGAAGTGGGCCATAACTTTGGCATATGACACCCGATTCATGAGTCTAAACCAGGATCTAACTCCATTGATATTCGTAGGGAAGTGTAATCAAATCAAACTGGACTCTTGTCAGCATTCGTTATAATCTCCGATCCGTTCAGTACTCCAAGCCTCGACATGACTCACTCAATCTTTTCTTTTTTAAAAAATTTGATGCATATTGTGTAATATGCCCATTCTCGACACTTTCAATTTTTAAAGTTTTACGTGAATCATTTAAATCTTTCCATTTCTCAGCGCCTTCAACAAAAATTTTCTCATTTTCTTACTCCTTCCACACCTCTCATCACCCCTCACAGACTCCCTGCCTTCCTTGAATCTCTTATACCACTCAAAAACTGATGCTAGATTCATGCAAGATGGTCTAAAAGCTGTCTGAAGCATTCCATATGTTTCTATGGCATTTTTTCCAAGTTCAAAACAGAATTTTATTGCATATTATTCTTCTAAAGTGTCATCGCATCCAGATTGCATTTTTTAAAATTCAACAGCTGTGACAACCAGGCTTTAGTGTGGTGCAATTCAGTTCCTGCTGTAGCTGTTCATTTGAACCTGAAATAAAAAAAAATGGCCAGTCATCTTATAAGATATATAGCAATAACCTACCGAATTTTCAAGAGTCTACAACAATTTTAAATGCCTGTGCAAAAAAAAATCTCTAAACTTATTTAAGGAACATCATAATGATATTAAAAAAACAAACCATTTTTAATGGTTACACAGAATTTTGTTTTCTCGCAATTTAGTGACTTTGCCAATAATGATGAGGACACAAAAAAGTCCATCTGTTTTTGCATGGCTCACCTTTGCTTCAGCTGATGGGCTGCAAAATCTTCGGAATTTGTCCACGACTCAACATGACACATCACTTTCTTATCTGCAAAAATTGGGAAAAGCAAAATTAGAAACGAAATAACAAAACAGTAATCTAATATATAAAATTATCTTGTTGGACCAGTGGAGATTCCAGTTATACCTTTCATCTATTGTTTATTGCCATCGTGCTTGAAAATAAATCTATGACATATTTCCATTCTACAGACATTAAGCTTGAACCGCAACCTCACATCCGACAGCATTGTTGTATCACCTTTGTTCAAACTAAAATATAAAGTTCTGTTAAATATCTTTTTAGAATGCATGTGGTTTTGTAGGTTCATCTCCAAAACAGTTGAAGTTTGTGACAAATTTCCATTTTATGGACATTTGCCGCACATGAATGTTATATAGTGAGGGTGAGTGTATATAGATGTATATAGATGTGTGTGAACGTCTAGTAAAGTAAGTAAAGGGTAGATCCATAGAGTAAGGTTGGCTCAATAAGTACGCAGAAAACTTGGATTTTAAATTAGCGAACAAGATTGCTCTTTCTAATGTTAATGATGTTAGTTGTTTTTGTTTCACGCCATATCAACCCTTTTCAGGTTATTTAATGCCGAATCCAGTGATTTTGAAGAAATTTTTTTTAATAGAATATATAGTTTTTTTCAAGTCGTTTTTATTCAACCCATAGTTGGGACCCTAACAGGTACTACCACTCTTGGTCAGAGTGGACCTGGGAGCAATGGCAATTAAAGGGTGGCTCCACACTCCCCAAAGCCCGCAAGCTGGGGCCTCATCATCGGATATAGTTTAAGGTCATATCCAGGACCTCTAAGAGATCCTGATGTGTGGTCCTAGATAATTGTAGTCTTCAACACATTTGAGGATGCTATTTGTGAGGGTTTTAATTTCGTGGTTGTTGCGAATGTTAATTGGCATACACTCAGTCTTGATAGCATTCAGGTGAAGCCCGGTACAGTTTGTTGCTGATTCAAGAGAAGATAGGAGTATCTTGGTGCTAATGAGGTTGTCAGACAACAGCACAATGTCATCATCCAAATCAACATCAGTGATGTAAAGTGCAGGATTACGTGAGCTTCTCAGTTGATACATCAGTCCATTGCCATTGATTGTATCCAGAGATACGCATGATGTAGTCTATTACAATGATGAAAAGGAAAGGTGCAAGTGTATCACTTGGGAGAAAGGTTCTGTTTCACCATCTGGGGCCAGGACAGTGGCCTGTGTGTTTGTATACAACGCATACCTATTGAGAACAATCTTACTCTATGGATCTGAAATTTGGACTCTTTCAGCAAAACAGCGTCGTTTGGATGGATGTTACACCCGTCTTTTGAGAAGAGTACTCAATCACATGGCAAAACTCTAGAAATAATATATGGAGACTTACCGAGAGTATCAACCTCAGTTTGCAAAAGACGTGTTCAGTTTGCCTGGCATTGTGCACTTGAAAACACTACAGAACACAGATGTTTTATTTGCTCTGTGATCTGTAAATCGAATGGAGGCCGAAAGCGTCATATGAATGCCCACAGTAGAGCAGCTGCAGTTGGTGTCCTTCAATATCAGCTAAAGAGTGACCTCTGCAACAGACTGTGTAAGAGCAGTGCTGGTCTGAAAAGCCATTTTCGTTCCCACAGTAGATAGAAATTGTTACAACTTGATCACATCTCTACACATATATATATATGTATGTGTGTATAAATGAATATATATATATATATATATATATATATATATAGTAAAATAATTAAAAAAAATACAAAATTAAAAAAAATACAAAATTATAAAACGTATTAAATGAAAAAAAAATAATGTTTTAAAAGTACATGGAAATGGATGAAATCAACAATAAAGGAAGGGAAAGATGAACTTGTTCCATCATTTGTATTATGGAGGCACTCATCATCTCGTAATCGATCAGAAAGTTAACTTTTCCAGATAGGATACAACAAGAAACATTTATCTCCAAGGAAGATTTTTTGGGTGCTATTACAGATAGGGAATACTGGGAGGGTGTAGTGAGTTCAATCTCGGCTGAGACCGCAGGATGACGTGAACGTCTAGTGTTTAAAATGTTCCTCTAGTTGTATATATGCATGGGTATTTTACATACAACTCTGTTCACATCGTAACAACAAACATATGCAGGACAGTCTTTTACAACAACGAATAACATCATTGTCTGCTTGGTCCAGACAAAGGACAAACATACCTTTTTCATAGGGATGAATAAGTCTCTCACTCTTCTGGTCTGTTTCTTGCAGTCCTGAAACAAATGTCTCCCTTCGAAGGAACGTTAAATATTAAGTTAATTTTATATAAACTTTATTCTCAACTTCTCATCGAATGAATGTTATATAGCGAGGGTGGGTATATATAAATGTGAGATATACTGTGTGAACGTCTAGCGTTTAAAATGTTCCTTTAGTTGTATGTATATGTGGGTGTTTTTTTTTTCTTTTTACTCATGTTCACCCCCCTTACAAAGCATAATGCCACTTGGATGTAAGGGGCTACTGTTTGCGACCATGTCTAGGAAAAATTAAGAAGATATTTGTTTATGTTACATTTAAACTTCTGCATATCAGTACAGCCAGGGAAGCAGGCAGCAGGAAGGGAATTCCAGAGTCTAGCTGTTCGAGGAAAGAAACTGTTAAAATAGAAAGCTTTTTGACATTTAGGGACATCAACAATGAAAGGGTGAGATCTTATTGCTAATCGGGTTTGTCAGGGACACGTACATACAACTGTTCACATTGTAACAACAAACGTATTCAAGACAGGCTTTTACAACAACGAATAACATCTTTGTCCGCTTGGTCCATACAAAGGAAAAACATTTCACAGGGATGAATAGGTCTCTCACTCTTCTGTTCTGTTTCTTGCAGTCCTGAAACAAACGTCTCTTCGAAGGAACGCTAAATATCAAGTTAATTTAAACGTATCTACAATATGATTTAACATTTTTCTTTCTTATCTTCAATCTACTTCCTAACAATAATCGACTAGTTTACTCTCCAGCGTTGCCCCAGAACTAACAACATAATACGTAGACCCTGCCATATAATTGTACCATCTTTGTTAAACCCGAAACATACTTGAAGGAGTTTGTGACATATTTTCATTTTATGGACATCAGGTCTGCATGCAGACCTCACAGTATTATTTTACCATCTGTGTTCAGCCTTAAACAGATTTATCGAAATATGTCAGTTAATGTAGTTTCAGAATATCTATCCATTTGCAACAGTTATTAAAAGAGGTGGAAAGTACTAGAAATCTGGGGAGAATTATTGTCACTCAGACTCCAGAGAACAGTACCGGTTATTATCAATAAGTAGTCACTGATGATGACTTGTGTGAGAACCTCGTGCGAGTACTGAATAATAATAACAATAATAAATCTCTCATATAAACTTAGATGTTTTGATTCCGTTTCAGTATATCTACGCAAAACTAAGGGATGTAATTCGATATACTTATGAATTAGTTTCAATATCTCAACAACTTTTCTTTTGTGCTTGGAAGTAATTTGGTACATATTCAATTTACAAGTAACTAAAAGCACATTTATTAGCCCCCCCCCTTTCCAATTCAACCAAAAGTTAAGATAATGGTTGTCTACATGATAAAAGGAGTAGTAATCACAGGGGGGGGGGATAATCATGCTTTACTCACTACTAGTAGTAGTAATAGTAGCAAAGGGAGAAAACTAGGGCTTCATTTACTTGAGTAATAGTGATCGCAGAGGGAGACAACTCATACTTTATTCATTCAAGTAGTAGTGATCATAGGGGGAGATAACTAATGCTTCATTTACTTGAATAATAGCGAGCGCAGGGGGAGATAACTAGTGCTTTATTTAAGTAATAGTGATCCTAGGGAGAGACAACTCATGCTTTATTTAATCAAGTAGTGGTGATCATAGGGAGGGAGACAACTCGTGCTTTATTTACTAAAGTAATAGTGATCAGAGGGGGAGACAACTCATGCTTTATTTACTCAAGTAATAGTGATCCCAGGGGGAGACAACTCGTGCTTTATTTACCCAAGTAATAGTGATCCCAGGGGGAGACAACTCGTGCTTTATTTACTCAAGTAGTAATGGCAGCAGGGGGAAACAATGACAGAAACAAAGAGAAATAAGAACGAGTGCAAAGTCTTACCATCAGGAAATTTGGCGCTCAAAGCCATGTTGGCTTTTCTGAGTGCAGCCTTCCACTCCAGCAAACATGGAGGGTAAATGCGGCTCAAGTAAGGCGGTATCTTCATGCACTCGAAAGACTTGTACTGACAAATTTCATTGTAGTCGTTAAACCCAACATCCGAGACGTATCTAAAAAAAAAAAAAAAAAAAAAAAAAATATATACCAAATGAGCGAAGTATCAGATCAACAAAACATTTAGTTGTAAATGTGACCTTTTTCTGAAGGTTGAGGGGTCAATCCTCAGTGTGGGCGACCGGAAAGTACAATTTTGAATTAGTTGGGACTTCTACCCAGTCATGGCTGACGGAATGAGAGCATGCTACAGTTGTGGATTAATTAAAGGGTTCCATTCAAAATTCTGTGCAGATTCCTCCAAGTTTGACAAATTATTTAGATTCATCATTTTTTTTCTTTAAATATTGAATACTAGCTGTTCCTGCCAATCATTGCCTGGGAATATTTTTATTTATTTATTAATCTCCATTCTTGCAACCTTTATACATTTTTTTTTTTTTTTATATAAAGGTGGACTCCAAAAATGTTTACTTACTTGAAAAGGTATTTATTCAGCGTTTCACTTGGTGGCATGCAGCAAAGGCAGTTGGCCATTAACAGCCAACCATTTTCGACTTGGCTGAGGTTTTGATTGTGCCACGTCTGGTTGGCAATTTGGCAATAGATCTCATCACGAAGAGGCTCACTTTGAAGACCCTGTTCAAGAAAAGCACATTTTTAATCGGCATTTTAAAATGATAGACTCATCCAAATAGCAGCAGAAAAATTGGTTTGTTATATATTGGAACCTTACGCCAGTAAGTAGCGATTAAATTAGCTAGTGTGAATTTTGGCAAGAATCACCTTTAGTGCATGTCAGGATAAGCCAGATCTGTAAAACAAACGGTTCGTGGAGTCGAATGAAAGATAGGTGACGAGACAGGGCTGAACAGAAAAAAAAAAGGGGATGTTGAACGATATGAGATGACGCCACGTTTTTGAATAAGAGAAACAAATGGATATAACAGTGCAAATATGCAGATGTAAATGAAAAAAAAGAAGTAGGTGTTGAACGACATGAATGTAACAGCATACCTACGCTGTTACATTCATTTCGTTGTAACAGCGTAGGTACGCTGTCACACTCATTTCGTTGAACAGATGTAAATGAAAAAAAAGGTGTTGAACGAAATGAATGTAACAGCGTAGGTATGCTGCTACATTCATAAATGGGAGAAAAAGGGATTATAAAAAGAAGAGAAAAAGAATGATCATGAGAAAGACAAGATAATGTTTGAGATCTCGTGAGAGATGCAGAGAACGTTAGTGAAGTCACGGCTGTACTGATGAGGAAATAAATGTTGCTACAAAGAGTGAGCAAGTTTGAGTTATTCGTTAGTGAAGTCACGGCTGTACTGTGTAGGAAATACAAAGAGCGAGCAAGTTTGAGTTATTTCTTATTCCTTATCTCTGTCTCCTTTCCAAATGAAACTGGACACGACGTCCGTTGCTAGGAGGACAACGTTACAGGAAGTTAAGCAAACAAAATACACAAATGATGTAGAAACTAAATCTAAGCTGAATGTTGCCTCGAGACTGTCTATGCTTTCTTAAGACTAAATAAAGAAACTAAGACATAATTAATTTTAGTTAAGTCGACTCTCTTTCTCTATACGTAAATTCTCTCTCCAAAAAACCTTGAAAACTTAGCAAAGTCTACTTGCGTTTTCATGCATGAATGGTTTATTTCCCCTAAGTTAAAATGACGAGACAGTCGACAACCCTAGACGATCATAATCATACATGAAACATGGTGATAATGAGGGAATGTTTTATTATGAGCTGGTTGTAGAGAAACAAATGTATAATCTCCGTTCATCGTGTTTTTCAGATACGTCCGAATGTATATGCTCACAATTGAAAATACACATATTGCCAGGGTAAACTAACAGGGAGAGAGAGAGAGAGAGATACATTGGGCAAGGTCTACGTAACATAGTCTTACTTTGATGTTCCAATAAGGTATAGCTGCAACGAATAAAAGGAACCTGAAAACGATGTCTACCATAATGTGGAAGACGTTTGATGGGAAACGGTGTTAGATTAGTAAAAGCCAGCCAAGAAAGAATGAATCTGGTTTCTAACTCAACCACATAGAGTGGAGGTATATTATTGGTTTTCAGAAGTAGAGAGTGCATTCGTTTACTAACTAGTATAATTTAGAAGGGAGGGATAACTTGGATATGGTTAAAGGAAGATAACTACTGAATATGCTGGATCAACAGTAGAAATTAAAAAAAATATATATTTAGAAGCAGTTTTAATTTTCTTTTTTTTTTTTTTTAATTGAAATCGCTCCAGACAAGGCATAAAGCCACTTGATGTAAGGAGCTAAAAAAATATTACTTCAAAGTCAAAAACTTGCCAACGATATGTGTTACATGGAGTAGATTCTGACCTAGAAAACAGCAATTTTTCCCTCCTTGTCAAAAACATCGCTCATGGAATGTGAGGACTAGAGGACAACACGAGTTACATTGCTGCTGTAAGTAAACCCAATATCCACTTTCTACTCTCGTTTAATCACATGATGTTGCTAGTCTCAGTCTTTTCTATAAATACTATTATTTTTTTTCTTCTTCTTTATGGAAATTGCTCCAGACAGGGCATGAAGCCACTTGATGTAAGGAGCTAAAAAAAAAAATACTACTTCAAGGTCAAAAACTTGCCAACGATAAGTGTTAGATGAAATAGATTCTGACCCCAAAACAGCAATTCTTCCCTCTATGTCAGAAACACCACTCATGGAATGTGAGGACTAAAGGACAAAATGAGAGAAGCGAGAGTTACAAGACTGCCGAAACTAAACCCAAGGTCTACTTTATACTCTCCTTTAATTTAACTTCGAATGAGGAAATACACAGTGATGTACAGGGAACTTTTTCGGGGCAGGTACTCAAGTGAAAAAAAAAAAATGGCAAAAATGTCTCGGTGGGGCTAGAATACATTCCTCTGAAAAGGGCACTTTTAAAACAGGGGTAAAAGGGGCAGGTGCTTGGATACTCCTAGCAGCCTCCCCGTCTCTGCTCGTTCCTGAGGAAATAGTATTGATGGTTGTTATTAATGAAGCACTCCAAAGCGTTACATGCTTTTTGACATAATTGATGTCACGCGGCGACTGATAACACAAGTTTTGTTTAAAATACGTTAGAGTTTCATCTTGCAATGTTGTGCATGAAATGAGACTTGAGTTTTCAAACCGAAACAATGTTAAAGGATCGTTTTAAAGATGTAAACGTAGGCCTGCCTGCACATCATCTATAGTTGGTTAGGAATGATAATGGAATCTTTTAGTCACCAGCATAAAAAAATGTTGTCCTCGGGCCCCCAAAATCAACAGAGATTAGACCATACCTGTGATGACCTGATCCCTGTTGATTGTGGTGTAATGCTGGTTCAGTGCAGTTCTAGGAGGTCAAGCCTCCCAGGATTTGCCATCTCTCTTTTAGAAGGAGTTAGCTTATTGTTAATCGCCTGAGGCGCCCTACTGCCAATGCCGACGGGGCTGCACAGGCATCTTTTGTAAGGTCAGTGGGCTCCTCCTCCTTCTCCTCTTCCTCTGGAGCACCGACTTTTCAATCCTATTTTCCGATCCGAGTATCACACTTCTTGTCAGCATTATCAGCATGAAAAAGGTGTTATCAGGGGAGATAACTTGTACAAAAGTAGAATTGTCTCCCTTTGTATCTAGACTTACCTTTTGTATAATGTAGTCAGAAATTATCTTTCTCTTCTTGTCATTCGTTTTGGTCTCACACATGAATCGCAAAATCTGAAAGAAATTTTTTAGAAAAAGTAATATTATTATTTTTATTAACATTATTATTACTATTATTTTTATTATAACCATTTTATTATTTTTTTTTTTATTGCCATTATTACTATTGTCTATATAATATTCTGCTTGTTCCCCCCCCCCTTAGTCCATACGTTCTTCTTTGAAAAAAAGTCAAATACAATTTTTGAACGCCAAACTGCTTCAAAAAAGACAAAATTCGTGAAATTTGATTTTAAAAAAGGCCAATCTGGCAACCTGGGTCAAGAATATGAGAGTAACCTCCCTTTAGTAGATCGTCGTTTTCGAATATCATAATAATATATAATCATTGTAGTAATAATGTGAGAAAGGAACTCCTAGAAATTTTGACAGTAAACGGTTCTTCACCAAAGAGACGTTACTTAAAAAAGGGAACATTCGAAAGAAACAGGGCAAAAATGACGAACATTGTCTGTCAAGAGGTGCTTAACCCGAGGAGTAAATTAAAGATTGTCTCTCAAAACGTGTTTTTATCATTTGTATTGAACTATGTAGCACAATATTACTTCCTGAATATTTATTAGTACTTATTAGTTTATATCATTTAGTTCAGTTCTATACTTAAAATAGAGTGGACACTATTTTCATAGAAATGTTAGTAAACTCATATTTGTTGTGTGTTATTTGTTTTTCTGTTAAAAAATTAATTTTTTTATTCTATCCAGAAAAATATCAGCTTTATCAAAACATATTTGTTGATTAAATATTTTTCTCATTCCATGGAATTTCCACCAATCCTGCTAGTTATTTTTTATTTTTTTAAATCCAGCAAAATACATTTTTTTTTAACATTATTTAACAAAATACATTTCAACATGTAGAACACTATCAATCTATATATTAATATGATAGCGTGTGTTATTTTCTGTGTCACGCTTACATCCGGGTCGTTTAATTGTTATGTACTTCCGTTTCTTGTTATACATAATGTTACCAAGAATTCTTCATAAGTTTTGGTTTCAGTTTCGATTGTAGTTGAAGGAACTTGAGTTTATATATATATATATATATATATATAATATATATATATAATATATAATATATATATATATATATATATATATATAATTTTTTTTTTTTCATAAGTTTTGGTGTCAGTTTCGATTCAAGCTAATACACCCAGGTCATATGGATATACATTTTTTTTATTTTTGAAATCGCAACTTTATAATATATAAAAATCAATAGACAATTAACTCTAGAATGATACGCGTATATACGAAATCTGCAAGAATTAAAATATCATATTTAAGCTTACTTTACGACCGGACTTTGTCGGGCATTCGTGCTAGCTTAGATAAATACTTTTGCAGTTTTAATAAAAACAACTACAATAATATCAGAGCGTCTCCATTTACACTGAACATCTACAGAATGCCAACATATATATTATATATGAATGAGTCCCTTGTGGATTTTCTACAAGTCCCGCTGGTATAATATATATAAAATTATATATAAAGTTATGTAGGTGTACATGTTTTTTTTTATATATAGGATAATCTAAACTAATGAACTAATCATTATTATTTTTTAATATATATTCTCAGCAATTCACATTATTAAAATTATTTTTTTGTAAATTGACATTTATGGAGTGCGCCCACTCAAACTGACTCTTTCCCTGTAAAAAAAATTAAAATAAATGCAAAAAATTAATAGAGAAAACAATTTCTTTACATCGAATTATATTAAGTAATCCTTAAAAAAAAATGGTCAGTATGAGTGAGAATTAATATGTATTTGGTGAAATTTTAAACTATTTAATTATAAATTATGGTATATATATTTTAGGCAACAGAGGGAGTAATGTGGACATATGATTATTATTTATTTATTTTTTTTTTTTTTGTAAACTTTATCACTGAAGGGTGCCACCAAAACTGTACCTTCTAATGAAAGAATACAGTGAGCACTAATAATATGTACTTAGTGAAATTCTAAACTATTTAATTATAAATTATGGAATATATATTTTAGGTAGCAGGATGAGTAATGTAGGCATATCATTATTATTATTTATTTTTTGTAAACTTTATCATTTAAAGGTGCCACGAAAGCTTTACCATACCCTCTAATGAAAGAATAAATTAAACATTAAGATTTAAATTTTATTTAATTTTTATACCGTTCTTGGGCCCAATTATCTATTAGTTAAAATATATCGGAACAAATGTAGGAAAAAAGCGGTGTAACGTGTTCAGTTAATTACAAATTACAACTATTTAGAACAATTAAAAAAGATTATTCTTTTTTTTTAGACATAAATCAATCCCAGAACTAAAGTATGTACATTGTCTTAGTAAAGTATATAGAAAAGAGCCTTAGGGAAATAAACATTGATTAACTCACATTTAGCAGGCCGCCTGTCATTGCCCAATCGTAAAATACACTTAAATGATATTTTAATTTATGCAGATTCCGTATTTATTATTATATTGCACCGAATATATAATAGGGATTTTAAAAGTAAAAAAAAAAAAAAAAAATGACTTGGGTGCCATCAGCTAGGATCGAAACCAAAACATGTAGCTCTCTAAAGGTATTTGTTACCATATCACTTAAGGATACATGGATATCAAAACTTAAACAAAAAATAATGCCATTAAACGTATAAATATTTACACGCACATAAAGAATACACATTAATTCGACTTACACTTATTAAGTTCCAATTTTTAAATTTTGACTCCATAGCAGCCATTTTTACTTTCTAAAAACCAAATTGAATTTGTTCACGGTTTGAATCCTCTATATATAAAGTTTCAAGTCTGTAGAGCGAGACAGTACTGTATGTGGATGACTATATATATATATATATATATGTACTACCAGGGAGATCAGTCGTTGTCCGGGATTTAATAACAATGAATGTTTCGCACGCCTATGTTTTATTGTCATGCAAATCGGTGAAATCGCTTATTTTTCAATCAAATCGATTGATTGCTATCTCTATTTACATCGGGAGGAAGCCTAACATTCCTCTCCGCACTGACAGTCCATCACACTGTAAAGAACCTACTGTTGATTAAAAAAAATTTTTTTTTATACATAATGGCTAGAATCAAAGTTTAAAATGTTAAAGTCAAATAGCATGCTTCAATTGTGCTCTAAACAGAAACATTCATTTCGAATGCACCCCTATCATATCAATCTACTGTTGATTTTATATGCCTGGCTTTTCTACTTGTGTGGTGATGATGGCTTCAATTAAAGTTTAAAATAAAAAAAATCAAGTATAATGGTTCAATTGTGCTCTAAATAGAAACATTTATTTCAAATGCGCCCCTGTCATATAAAAGAACTTACTGTTGATTTTATATGCCGGACACATTTGTTTGTGCGGTGCTAAAACTTCTCGAATGCACTTGTGATGTTAGACTGTATGAAAGTGATGATTTTCGTAAAAAGCGGACTCTTCCCTCTTTAATGATTTTTTTTTTTTTTGATTATCGATAATTATCGGAGGCATTCTGGTACAAAACCTATCTAAGAACACTGCCAGACACATAAGTTACATTTGTGTGAAATTTTTAAAAAATCGGACCAACCCTTTTAGAGTCCATAGAAAACAGATACACAGACCAAATAATAGGCCTTGATAAAGAGGAGACTAAAACTTGCTGCTATGGTTTCAAATAATCTGAGATAACAGCAAGGGGAGACTTGATTCCAAATATTTCTAATATGTTATATCTCCCCTGTTTTGGAAATAGGGTACGGTTATGAATATCTCCAGCATCAAATAATCCTTGTACACTGAATTTTACTTTATGTATGAAAACCAAAGACGGGAAATATAACATATGAGAAATATTTGGAATCAAGTCTCCCCTTGCTGTTATTTCAGATCATTTGAAACCATAGCAGTAAGTTTTAGTCTCCCCTCCATCAAGGCTAGAGGTTTTGGGGAAATATCAGATATTTTGTAATTCATATACAAAACTAGGAAAACAAATGACTATGATTGAAACATTTTATGGCTGTAAACAAAGTGCTAAAAATAGGCTCTGGATGATGGATGATCCCCTTAATGTGCGACCTTAATGATAAATGTAACATAGCCTACTACACAATTCAGGTCATAACCTTTCTAACGAACCTTCATTTTTTAAATTCTGATCAATAGTCGCTAAGATTTGGAATTCATAAAATTGCAAAAAAAAAAAAAAAAAAAAAAAAAAAGACATGACATATATATATAAAGCTGAATGTCTGTGTGTGTGGTCACAAATAGGCTCCTATATAGTTGACTATTTTAAACTGATTACATATAATGATAGAAGCTGTATCGAGACACAGGAATGGGTGTGTTTGATTTGGCAGAACGGCGGTTCATTGAAATTGTGGGGTCTGCGTTCGCGCCTGGTCCACAAAGTATGGAATTAAAAAATTAAAAAAAAAAACGTTTATAAGTGTTTTTGATATAGATGTAAATAATAATACTTTGATAAGTATGTTTCAACTTAAATAGGGATGGTATAATAAAATTGTGCGGTGTGCCTGACCTCCATAGAATGGAAATAGGCACAAACTTACCAACAATCACGAGGTTGTCTCCTCAGCAACCGACAAGGCTAACATGCTTGCCAGTCGGTTTGCCTCAAACTCCACACTGGACCCTTCCAACCACCCCCTACCTGACTTTCCTATGCGGACAGACGCCACACTAGACGATCTGAAAACCACCTCTGCTCAGGTGCATGCTATCATAAAAAACCTTGACACCTCAAAAGCATGTGGACCCGATCTTATCCCAGCTGTGCTATTAAAAAAGTGCTCAGCCGAAGTAGCTCCAGTTCTCTCCAAACTCTACAACAAATGTCTTAATGAAGCTTGCTTTCCGGGCTGTTGGAAAACTGCTTCTGTTGTACCAGTATTCAAGAATTCTGGCGAAAGGACAGACCCATCAAATTATCGCCCCATTAGCCTCCTCCCACTTTTTGCCAAAATATTTGAGACCATAATTAACCATGCTCTAGTCCATCATCTTACAGATGCTAAACTACTGACTGACAAACAATATGGATTTAGACAAGCCCGTTCCACAGCAGACATCCTCACCGTGATCTCTGAACGTATATACCAATCACTGGACAAAGCGGGGGAAGGCAGAGCGGTAGCTCTAGATATATCTAAGGCTTTTGACAGGGTATGGCATGAGGGTCTCCTCAGTAAAATCAGATCATACGGTATCACTGGTAGAATACTTAACATAATTAAATCCTTCTTAGATAAGAGAAAAATCCAGGTAGTCCTCGACGGTCGCACATCTAAACAATATGATATAAATGCGGGAGTGCCCCAGGGTTCTATCCTTGGACCTCTATTGTTCCTGATATTCATAAATGACCTCCCCGACAACATTGCCTCTGAGATGGGTATATATGCTGATGACACTACACTCTATGGCAGACACGACAGGAAGACGAATGAACACATTTCTAAAGAAATGGCAGAAACACTAGAGGAAGACCTCCAATCTGTAGTGGAATGGGGACAAAAGTGGTTGGTCGCATTCAATGCTGCCAAGACTAAACTAGTTTCATTCAATAATTACAAGAAACCCTCTCTACCACCAATAGCAATGGCCAACGACTCTTTATCTGAGAGTCCATCTTTCAAACTCCTTGGCCTAACGTTCACAGGAAACATGAGTTGGAACAATTACATTGAAGGCATTGCCAGGGCCGCTGCAAGAAAGGTAGGCTCTCTCTACCGTGCTAGAAAACTACTAACACCCGAAAGTATCCTGTACCTCTATAAGGCCACCATTCGCCCATGTATGGAGTATTGCTGCCACATCTGGGCTGGTGCATCTGCTACTAGTCTCTCGCTCCTTGACAAGGTTCAAAAGAGAGTCGCAAATCTGATAGGCCCTGAACTGGCATCTAAGCTTCAGCCTCTGTCCCATCGACGAAATGTTGCATCCCTCTGTCTGTTCTACAAGTATTTTAGTGGTGAATGCTCTGATGAACTGCAATCACTTGTGCCCCCACGACGCGAGCACCCTCGACAAACCCGACAGGCTACTAGATCCCACCTCCACACTGTAGAGGTCCCTAGATGTAAAAGATCTTTTTACTCCAATAGTTTCTTCCCCAGAACCGCAAGACTCTGGAATTCCATTCCAGGTCCCTGCTTCCCCAACAGTACTGACGTGCAGAAGTTCAAGTGTAACGTGAACCGACACCTTGCTGCCCAAATCCCTACATAGTACCCCAGTAGTTGTTGCCCCTGATAGTAGCCCCCTACACCAAAGTAGCAATTTGCCTTGTTTGGGGTGAAAATGTAATAAAAAAAAAATAAAAAAAAAAAAAACTTTAATAAAGACTTCATATCTATTTGTGTAAGCATTCTTTAATAATTATGTTTCAGTTTAAAGAAATATGGTATTATAAAATTATGGGGTGTTCGTCCGCGCCTGACCTCCATAAAATGGAAATATGTCACAAACAAGGTTTTTTTAATATAGATCCACAGAATATTGTGATAAGTGTTTCAGTGTGAACAGGTATGGTATAATAAATTATGGTGTTTATCTGTTTTTTTTACTTTCATCATATTTTGCTTTAGTTTTGATACTCCCAAATTCGAAGTTATCTCTTTACAACCCTTCCTTTTCATAACCTATCAATCATACTTTCATAAATCAGAGTCCATTTTCTGTAGGCTGTTTTTGAAACCAGTCAACGACGGGTACTTTTGCTAGTATATATATATATATATATATATATATATATATATATATCTGGATATAGCTATACTAGTAACCGAATTGAATATTAAAATGCTTATATCTTTGATTCTAGAGGACAAAACTACATGAAACTTTTTGAAGATTATATTACTACTCTATAGTTAAAATTTTATGACAATTAGTAAAAAAAAAAAAAAAAAAAAGAACCTATATTTTCAAACCAATAAAATGTGCCCAAATTTGCCTACATTTGTATACAGGCCAGCTTCAGTTTTGGTGCTTCGGTTGTCTCCCCTGTGGCCTTGCCAGACCACTAATATATACACACACACGTGTGTGCATGTGTGCTAGAACTTCTTCATCTTAAATATTATGCAATTATGTACAATATAAAAAATATGCATAAATAAAACTGAGTAAAATCGTTAAATGAAACCAATCGTCCAATAAGAAACCATAAAAAAATGAATAATTAATTAATGAAAGTTTGTTTTTCAAATGAATATGCAAATTAGTTGACCTTTATGACGTCACTCGCATATCCATGACTGAGAATATTAAGAATTTTCATTTTAATTCTTAAATAGAAAAAAAGGGGTTTTTAATATCAATGTCAGTGCGACAAATGACTGAACTTTTACGCGTAGAGATAATATATTTATCATGTATATAATGAAACATTTTGATGACCTTTTAAACCAACGCATTTCAGGTGAAAACATTATTGCATACCTACATGTGATGGGGAAATTGGTACAAATTCGAAAAATTTCGAAGGATGATTCAGTAGAAAAATAATTGCATGTAAAAATAGAATTTACCGAATTATTGAGTTTTATCAGATGTTTTAATGTGGAAAAGTTGTGCGACCAATTCAACATGACAAACAAGGGAGATAACTCGTAATTGTCTTTATTTTTGAGATGAGGTGTTTTCATTGATTCAGATTGTCGGACTGACTTCCTCATCTTGGCTGTTATCGTCACAACGTTTCGGACGTCATCAGGTGTTTTGTATCGAACTGATGAACGAACGGAGGGCAAAACGGCCGAAACGTTGTGACTCTAACAACCAAGATGAGGAAGTCAGTCCGACAATCTCAATCCATGAAGGGAGATAACTGTCGACTTGACTTAAATTAAGGGTTAGCCATTTTTAACCAAAATTTATCAGAACATAATTGTAGATTACTTTTTTGTTGCTAAAAATACATGTAGATCATCTACTGGATCATTTTTTATAATTTCTTTTTACTTTACACTAATTTTGACATGACATGCAAGTACGTATTAATATTTTCACTTGAAATGCATTGGATCACCAATCCACACAAGTATCAACGTGTTTTATACGAGGTGCCTTCAATAAGTTTTCCGACTTTTTTTGTACAAGCATTTAAAATTGTTGCAGACTCATAAAATTCAGTATATTATTGCAATACATCTCATGAGATGACTGACCAATTTTTATGATTTCAGGTTCAAATGAACAGCTACAGCAGGAATTGGAATACACCCTACTACGAAATCATGATTGTCACAGCTGGGGAATTTCAAAAATACAATTTGGATGTGCGGACAGTTTAGAAGAACGATATGTAATAAAATTCTATTTTAAACTTGGAAAAAAAATGTCACAGAAACGTATGGAATGCTTCAGACTGCTTTTGGACCATCTTGCATGAACCGAGCATCAGTTTTTGAGTGGCATAAAAGATTCAAGGAAGGCAGGAAGTCTTTGAGCGGTAGTGAGAGGAGTAAGGAAGTGAGAACACAGAGCTGATTAGTAAATAAAGAATTTCATGGATAAGGACTGTCGGGTGTCTATAGAGACAATAAGTGCACAGTTTGATGTCAGTGTGGGAACTGTACACAATTATTTGTGAGGAACTGAAGATGCAGAAAATTTGTGTAAAGTTTGTCCCAAGGGTGCTCATAGAAGATCAGAGAGAAAGACGTTGTCATGACAACAGGGAGATGGTCGAATTGATCAATTCAGATCCCTATAGTCGAGACCTTGCTCCCCGAGACTTTTGGTTATTCCCTAAGCTCAAGGAAATCCTTAGAGGCTGTCGTTATGAGACAGTTGAGGAGATGAAAGGGGTTGTGACGAGGGTTATTGACACGCTCACACAAGAGGAATTACACGGGGCCTTCCAGAAGTTCCTATTTACAATGCCACCCCATGTGACAGAGTTAGACACCAGGATCGTTTGTTAACGTGGAGAAAGGGAACAAAAATAAAAATTGCCTCAGTCGTGAAGGATTTCTCCTTCACTGAGAGAGAGAGAGAGAGAGAGAGAGAGAGAGAGAGAGAGAGAGAGAGAGAGCAAGAAATTGAAGTGCAATATCTGAAGAACAGATTCTACACTTTGATCTTGGCCCGAAGACAAGTTGGGACCTTCCAGGAGTTGTTGGAATGGTACCAGTGCATTGCAGCGAGAGGAGATTACTTAGAAGGGGACTAGAGTTTCATGTGTGTGTGTACTATAAAGAAAAGCACCCACACGAAAAAAGTTTAGAAACTTATTGAACACACCTCGTAAGCTGTTTTCGGGAAATGATTTTATTTAAAATATAATTAAAAATTTATCTCCGTTTGCAGAATAGTCTGAAAAAGTTCTGCGAAAAATCAATAACTTGGCCATTTTCAAGTCTAATGTGAACAAATTTTTATTGAGCAGTACTCTTAAATAAACAAACACTACCCAAGTTCCGCCATTACTAATCATCACAGTGTTGTCTTGTGGTGGGTAAGTATAAAAAATACTACCACCACCGCCACTACTACTACTACTACAGTAATAAAACTAATTGTAACTCCCTTTTTTTCTCTTTATTTTCCTCTCTGGTCTTCTTTCTCCCTTTCGACCAATAAATTAAAGACAGAAATAAAAAAATAAATAAAAAGTAAAGAAGCAGTCAAGAAGTACCTATTTACAATGCCTCCCCACGGGACAGAGTTAGACACCAGGGTCGTGTTTTATGGAGAAAAGGTACAATAATAAAAAATTGTCTCAGTCGTGAAGGACTGTTCCTCCACTGACAGAGAACAACAAATAGAAGTGCAGCATCTGAAGAACAGCTACTACACTTTGAGATATTAAATTTTTTTTATTCAAAGGAAAAAATACAATAGGGAAAATGAACAAAAAACTTAGGTGCAAGGCGAACTCAAAAAGAAGGGGGGATGGTGAGGTTGGTTGATCCATCTCGTCTCTATTGTAAATTTTAAAAGATTTTTCTCTCGGCCAGCATCTTTTATCATGGTTACCCTTTTAAATTCGTATTTATGTGTGTATGGTTCCTACTTAAACCCAATTTTAAAACATTTTTTTATTTATATCAAAAAATACAAAAAGATAACAATATTAATAAAATTTCAGAGTTATGGGCCTGTAGTCGTCTAACTCTTCCCCACCATGCCCATCACCTTTCCTCAGCAATGTGATCACTCTCTTGGTTACCTGCCCTGGGATGGATTCCTGAGCAAACCAATGGTTGAAAACATCTGTCAGAAGAGGCAGAAACATGGGCGACAGCCTCAAATACAGTTCGTATGGCAGACCATCGAGTCCCGGCAATCTGTCACAGTTGACCTGCTTCAGCGCAGTAAAGACCTCCCACTCCGTCATCCGACCATCGCAACTAGCCGCTCAAGACGGGGAGAGTCGGCCAAATAGTCGCTAAACTCAAGGACCGGAAGATCAGGCTGCTGCGTAAAACGCTCCTCGAAATGTTCTCGAAACCCCTCGCAGATCTCCCGAGTCGATTCAAGGGTGCGTCCATCCGGATGTCTAACTTTTGCAATGTATTTGTCCGAGCCACGCCTAGAAATCATGCGACAGCGTCAGAGTTGATTGCTTCGTTTCCTATTTTTCTAAGCCTAGCTCTGACTCCTTGACCTTCGTAGGGCTCGCTAGTCTCGCGCAGAAGGTCCTGCCTAGCTAGTTCCTGACTAACCCTATCACCCTCTCCTGTAGCCCGGGCTAGTTTCTGCTCTAGTTACTTCTTCGTCTTGGCCTTATCTAGTGTGAGGCGCTGGGCATACTTGACGGAGAAGCTTCTAATGTTGGCTTTTAGACCTACCCACCACTTTCTCCCGGTAACCGTCCCCACTAGTGCCTTTTTAATTAATTCTCTTAACTGGTCTCGGAAGTCTTGTATCTCCAGAAGGGATGTGTTTAACTTCCAGTACCCCACTAACTTAGGCCTATTTCCTAGCTTCAGCCGGGCCATAACTAGTTTATGGTCTGACTGACCTAACCAAGTGAACGTGGGGCAAGATAGGAAATCTATTTCATCTTTTCTAACTAGTATCCTGTCCAAATAGGTATTCAGATAGGACGGAACGCTGTTGGTCAACGTCCACATCTCCCGCCCTGGATGCTCGACCCGAAACCTGTCGACCAGATCGCATTTAGATACTATACTTTGATCTTGGCCAAAAGGGCAAAAAAGTTAAGTAAAGCCGATGAATTCAAATCCGATCACATAAACTGATAGCCCCGACATGAGGTAGGGGGGGGGGTACAATTTGGTGTTAACGTAGTAGTAGTGGCGGTAGTAGTATTTTTACTGGTGACCCTGCCAGTCTCACCAGCCACCTACCCCTCATTAACTCTTATCTTCGAACGGCCTTGATAAGCAGTAAAACCTCTTTAGTAAACAAACAAAAGAAAAGAAAAAAAGAAACTTACCAGCTTGAAAATCGATAAGGAATGCTGTTTCTCGATATTCGACAATTGCAGAAACGGCTGTTTGATTGGCCGGTTTATCATTCCGAGGCTGTGATGGTTCTGAAATTATTTTGGAAACAAATTATTCCTTAAATGTCGTATCGAATTAAAAGAGAGGTGATATCTGGAATATCTATGATATAAAGAGCAGTTGTCAGTGTGTCTATATGTCTGTGTATGTATGTTTATGTCTATGTGCATGTATATATGTATCTATGTGTGTGCATATATGTCTGTGTGTTTGTGCACATGTCCGTGTGTGTACTTATGTATGTCTGTCTGTGTGTATACGTATGTCTGTATGTACATCTGTCCATATGTGAGTACACATGTCTGTCTGTATGTGTGTGTGTATGTACGTCTGTCTGTGTGTGTGTGTGTATGTACGTCTGTCTGTGTGTGTGTGTGTATGTACGTCTGTCTGTGTGTGTGTGTGTATGTACGTCTGTCTGTGTGTGTGTGTGTATGTACGTCTGTCTGTGTGTGTGTGTATGTACGTCTGTCTGCGTGTGTGTGTGTATGTACGTCTGTCTGCGTGTGTGTGTGTATGTACGTCTGTCTGTGTGTGTGTGTGTGTATGTACGTCTGTCTGTGTGTGTGTGTGTATGTACGTCTGTCTGTGTGTGTGTGTATGTACGTCTGTCTGTGTGTGTGTATGTACGTCTGTCTGTGTGTGTGTATGTACGTCTGTCTGTGTGTGTGTATGTACGTCTGTCTGTGTGTGTGTATGTACGTCTGTCTGTGTGTGTGTGTGTATGTACGTCTGTCTGTGTGTGTGTGTATGTACGTCTGTGTGTGTGTGTGTGTGTATGTACGTCTGTCTGTGTGTGTGTGTGTATGTACGTCTGTCTGTGTGTGTGTGTGTATGTACGTCTGTCTGTGTGTGTGTGTATGTACGTCTGTCTGTGTGTGTGTGTATGCACGTCTGTCTGTGTGTGTGTGTATGTACGTCTGTCTGCGTGTGTGTGTGTATGTACGTCTGTCTGTGTGTGTGTGTATGTACGTCTGTGTGTGTATGTACGTCTGTCTGTGTGTGTGTATGTACGTCTGTGTGTGTGTGTATGTACGTCTGTCTGTGTGTGTGTGTATGTACGTCTGTCTGTGTGTGTGTGTATGTACGTCTGTCTGTGTGTGTGTGTATGTACGTCTGTCTGTGTGTGTGTGTATGTACGTCTGTCTGTGTGTGTGTGTATGTACGTCTGTCTGTGTGTGTGTGTATGTACGTCTGTCTGTGTGTGTGTATGTACGTCTGTCTGTGTGTGTGTGTGTATGTACGTCTGTCTGTGTGTGTGTGTATGTACGTCTGTCTGTCTGTGTGTGTGTGTATGTACGTCTGTCTGTGTGTGTGTGTGTATGTACGTCTGTCTGTGTGTGTGTATGTACGTCTGTCTGTGTGTGTGTGTATGTACGTCTGTCTGTGTGTGTGTGTGTATGTACGTCTGTCTGTGTGTGTGTGTATGTACGTCTGTCTGTCTGTGTGTGTGTGTATGTACGTCTGTCTGTCTGTGTGTGTGTGTATGTACGTCTGTCTGTGTGTGTGTATGTACGTCTGTCTGTGTGTGTGTGTGTATGTACGTCTGTCTGTGTGTGTGTGTATGTACGTCTGTGTGTGTGTGTGTGTATGTACGTCTGTGTGTGTGTATGTACGTCTGTCTGTGTGTGTGTATGTACGTCTGTCTGTGTGTGTGTATGTATGTCTGTCTGTGTGTGTGTATGTACGTCTGTCTGTGTGTGTGTATGTACGTCTGTGTATGTGTGTATGTACGTCTGTCTGTGTGTGTGTATGTACGTCTGTCTGCGTGTGAGTATGTACGTCTGTCTGCGTGTGAGTATGTACGTCTGTCTGCGTGTGAGTATGTACGTCTGTCTGCGTGTGAGTATGTACGCATGTGTCTGCGTGTGAGTATGTACGCATGTGTCTGCGTGTGAGTACGCATGTGTCTGCGTGTGAGTACGCATGTGTCTGCGTGTGAGTACGCATGTGTCTGCGTGTGAGTACGCATGTGTCTGCATGTGAGTACGCATGTGTCTGCATGTGAGTACGCATGTGTCTGCATGTGAGTACGCATGTCTGTCTGCGTGTGAGTACGCATGTCTGTCTGCGTGTGAGTACGCATGTCTGTCTGCGTATGAGTATGCATGTCTGTCTGCGTATGAGTATGCATGTCTGTCTGCGTATGAGTATGCATGTCTGTCTGTGTGTGAGTATGCATGTATATCTGTTTGTGTGTGTGTATACATGTCAATCTGTGTGTGTGAGCTCTTGTACCCCCTCGACGAAAATACCCCCGACAAACCCGACAAGCAGCAAAGTCCCACCCCTACACAGTAGAGATCCCTAAATGTAAGAAAGCCTTTTATAATAGCTTCTTCCCTAGAACTGTTAAACTTTGAAATTCTCTTCCGGGGTTCCTGCTCTTTTTATCAGGCGATGTCCCTTAATGAAACACCTCAATGCGATTGTAATCCATATCAACATTATTGTTTGAGTTCGTATTGGTGTTACAGATCAAGACGTTGACGTCAGTCATATTTGTATTGGGCTTATCTTTTGTGTTCATATTAGCATTAACGATCACGTCTGTGTCGACATTATTGCTCGAGTCCCTGTCGGCGTTGCTGCTGGGTGTGTGTTGGTGACCGTTCCAAGTCAAGAGT